>NC_091235.1:8158422-8478422 GCF_040958095.1 Procambarus clarkii
TCGGGTTAGTCCTTAATCCTATGTTCCCCGGAATACGACCTCACCAAATCGTTTAACAACCAAGTACCCATTTTACTGTTGGGTTAAACAGAGGCTACAGTTAAGGATTGACGCCCAGTAAATCCACCCCGACCAGGATACGAACCCAGGATAAAGCGCTCGCGGAACGCCAGGCAAGCGTCTTCCACTATGCCATGGGGAATGTCCTACGCCACGGCAACCGGCAATTGTCTAGGGTTAAAGGTTGATTCAGTAGATATCAACAGGTGAGTACACACACACACGAGATTTTTTTATATGGCTGAGCCTCAAAATAGGCAAAGGAAGTAAACCTGACGATACTGGAAGGAGGAATAGAGGAAACATAATAACCTCTTATTCAAATAGCTGAACACTTGAATCATCATATGAGTGCGATCCTGGAGTTGATTCTTGTGCACCCAGCAGTAATTGTTGAGTGAGTCAGTGTTAATATCATGCAGGTGGGAAAATAGTCGCATAGAGCGAAAGGAACGTTTGTGTGTGTTTGAATTGTGGTGTTTTATTTCCTTTGATCATAAAGTATGGGATGAGACACGCGGCATTCTTCGACGAGAGGGACTTCGCTTGCACTGGGGAGGGCTTGCATTATCATCATCATCCCTAGGAGAGGATGCTGAGCCCCTCATGATATTGGATCACGATATCTGATATGAAAATAAGGAAAACCATTAGTGCAAGGAATGTGCCATGTGTTACAGAGCTTTTCACCGTGCTTGGACTCAATTTTATTTTATTAACTGTTACTCTTGACGTTCTGTTTAACAGAAAATTGAATATCCATCGTCCTACTTTACCTGTTATTCCTACTGACTTCATTTTGTGGGTTATCACTCCATGGTCGCATTTATAAAATCCCTTTGCGAAGTCCGTGTATACCACATCTGCATTATTTTTTTCTTCTAATACCTAAGTAATTTTGTCGTACAGTAATTTTGTCGTAGTGGTCAAGTGGTAACGAGAGGCACGATCTTCCCGCTCTAAATTCATGTTAGCCTGGGTTGTGGAGGTCACTGGTTTCCATGAAACTGCAGATGTGACTCTTGATCACTCTCTGAAATACTTGTATTATCTGGGACGTTAGTGTTACTGGTCTATAATTCTTAGCTAATGCTTTGCTCCCTCCCTTGTGTAGAGGGAGAGAGGGAGCAAAGCGCTTATGTTTCTGTTTTTCTATATCTGCTGATTTAAGCGCTTCTGTTATATATACCTTGAGTCAAAGCTGTTCCTCCACATTATACTGAGAGCCTGGGTTCTCTGTGAGATACCCAAGTTATGTGAACTAATTCTTTGTGACGTTTCCATCAGATATAGATTCCTCTTAGGCTTTAAAAACATTAGTTTCTTGCCTTTCGTGAAGTTGATTCCATTTGAGTGTGCCAAGGTAAGCGGCGCCGAGGTGCCCACCAGGATGTTTGCGTCTGCTCCTCACTCCTCAACTCTCTCTTAAGAAACACCTCGTCCTGATCACATCATATGATGCTGCTTTACAAACCATACATGCTATTATTCAACTAATTTTACCAGTGAACAAATGTTTTATCAGGTACCGTTCGGATGGTCATTAGCTCAAATACAGAAAATTCACCGCACATGTATTGATCAAGTTTGTGTGGCGAACTGAAGCTGACATTTGCGGTCTTGTTGGTGTTTGAGGGGGACGACCGTGCCTACATATATTCGTAATGTCTCCACGCCCATATAACTCATCGCTCGTTACATTCTCGTTAAGCACACAGCTGCAGCCGGTTGTCTTTTAATCATTTTGACAGCTTAGCTCAAACACAGCACCTTGTGAATCGACTTGAGAATGGTCCAGGACGGACCGAAACGTCGTCGTCCCTTCACATTCTAGTGTGTGGTCTGGTCAACGCACCTTGTGTAATCAGTTTCACACCTTATTCTTCTATATAAAATAGTGGAGATGAAAGTCAAAACACTATTAATGATATTTAAAATATCGTAGTTACTAGGCTAGTAGCCAAGTAACTAGGCTACTAGTTACTAGGCTAGTATGCGGACTCGTGGAACAACATCGATTGTTAAGTTGTTATCAAGTTAGGTCACATCCTATACACCTGTAGTCACAATTATCCGCTATAGTGACGGGGATTGATAGTGATCTTGTCTAAAACCAATTTGATTATTTTTGTCTAAATTTCATTCTAAATCCTGCCATGTATCAAACGTTTATTTCAAAACTTAACAACCTTATTTTGAGAACAATCTTCACTTCCTATCATACTTTCACTAACATGATATATAATCTTCCGAAGACTATATGCTTATAGTTGCGCGAACTGTGAGGGCAAGATTTATGATTATGTATATATGTATTAGGATGTATTATGGAAGTATTTATGGCCGATATGTTGGTTGATGAGAGGCGGGGGATGAGGTATGAGGGAGGAACTGTGAGGGAGGAGGAGGGGAAGCGTGGTGCAACCCTCAGGAAATTCCATGAGGTATTTTTGATGTAAAAACATAGACTGAGATTAGTGGCTGGCGTCCAGATTCTCTTTGACGTCAAACACGTATATGCGTTGCTGATTGTGTTTACCTTCTTTAAGATGCCTCTGCTTGTCTTTGAGACGTCTGAATAAGTTACCTTTTCCCTTAACACACACACATGCCAGGTAGGGTACCTAGCTGTGCCCAGGTCTCTCTCTCCACCTTTCCCTCTCTCTTCAGCTATCCCGCTCTCCTGTTCCTCATCTCTCTCTCCACATTCGTCTCCCCTCTCTCCAAAAATCCTTCTCCCTAACGAAGACTCCCAGTGAATGAAAGTGAATGAGAGTTTATTGCAGTGCTACAGTTCACAGAGGACACACACATATATAACAACATAACAATCAGTGTTCGAAGACCTCGTCCAGCTCTTCGGAGGTTGGATGCGTACCCAAGATACAGCACGCATTTTCCCCTCTGAACTGCGACACTGAGGCGCTGGAACAGGAAACTGGCCGATATATATATATATATATATATATATATATATATATATATATATATATATATATATATATATATATATATATATATATATATATATATATATTAGTCTATTTTGGTAGCAGTCTTTCCTGTAGACATATTATTAAATATGACCGAAAAAGTAAGATTAATAATTCTAACACGAATTTTCTCAATCTTTCGTACATTTCTTTTCACTGTTGGAGGTAAATCAAAAATCAATTCTCCAAAATTCATTTTTATTTCTAGTCTGACGCGACACGAGCGCGTTTCGTAAAACTTATTACATTTTCAAAGACTTTAGTTCACAAATACACAACTGAATAGAACTTACGCATCTCCGATTTTATATCTACATTTGAGTGAGGTGGAAGGGGTGATGTGGCATTAACACAAGACAGAACAAGATGTGGCATTAATAGGGTATTAATTTCATCAACACAAGACAGAACAAGAAGTGGTATTAATAGGGTATTAATTTCATCAACACAAGACAGAACACGAAACAATGGATATTGAATAGAAGTGTTTGTAGAAAGCCTATTGGTCCATATTTCTTGATGCTTCTATATTGGAGCGGAGTCTTGAGGTGGGTAGAATATAGTTGTGCAATAATTGGCTGTTGATTGCTGGTGTTGACTTCTTGATGTGAAGTGCCTCGCAAACGTCAAGCCGCCTGCTATCGCTGTATCTATCGATGATTTCTGTGTTGTTTACTAGGATTTCTCTGGCGATGGTTTGGTTGTGGGAAGAGATTATATGTTCCTTAATGGAACATATAATCCTTAGTTCCTTAGTCTTTGAAAATGTAATAAGTTTTACGAAACGCGCTCGTGTCGCGTCAGACTAGAAATAAAAATGAATTTTGGAGAATTGATTTTTGATTTACCTCCAACAGTGAAACGAAATGTACGAAAGATTGAGAAAATTCGTGTTAGAATTATTAATCTTACTTTTTCGGTCATATTTAATAATATATATATATATATATATATATATATTAGTATATTTTGGTAGCAGTCTTTCCTGTAGACATATTTTATTAAATATGACCGAAAAAGTAAGATTAATAATTCTAACACGAATTTTCTCAATCTTTCGTACATTATGCTTCACTGTTGGAGGTAAATCAAAAATCACTTCTCCAAAATTCATTTTTATTTCTAGTCTGACGCGACACGGGCGCGTTTCGTAAAACTTATTACATTTTCAAAGACTAAGGAACTAAGGATTATATGTTCCATTAAGGAACATATAATCTCTTCCCACAACCAAACCATCGCCAGAGAAATCCTAGTAAACAACACAGAAATCATCGATAGATACAGCGATAGCTTCCCATCCTTTTCCGTCTCGTAAGTGAAACGCAGCACGGAACTCTGCTCAAATGCCTCCTTCAGCTCCTGCAGATGTCTGACATCAGGTACCTGTGTAAAAATGTCGTCAACATACCTGCAGTATATGGCCGGTTTCAAGTTCATGTCGACTAAGACTTTTTGCTCGATGGTACCCATGTAGAAGTTTGCAAACAGGACACCTAGGGGAGAACCCATAGCGACCCCATCTACTTGCTTATACATGTGCCCATCCGGGCTCAAGAAGGGTGCCTCTTTAGTACAAGCTTGGAGTAGTTTCCTCAGAATACTTTCTGGCATGTCAAGAGGAGTACAGGCTGGATCACGATACACTCTGTCGGCTATCATTCCGATTGTCTCGTCCACAGGTACGTTGGTAAACAGCGATTCTACGTCCAACGAGGCTCTTATCCCTGTGGCCCGTGCGCCCCGCAGTAAGTCCACAAATTCCTTTGGAGACTTCAGGCTGAAGGCGCAAGGAACATAAGGAGTCAGCAGGCCGTTGAGTCGCTTCGCCAATCTGTACGTGGGTGTGGGTATCTGGCTAATGATTGGCCGAAGTGGGTTTCCAGGCTTGTGCGTCTTGACATTTCCATACGCATATCCAGGTTTATATTCCCCAATGATCTTTGGCAGGTGGAGTCCGGATTTCTTGGCGTTCACAGTTTCGATCAGTTTGTTGACCTTTGCTTTTAATTCGGCTGTAGTGTCCTTCGTTACCCTTTGGAACTTAGTTTGGTCAGAGAGTATGATGTTCATTTTCGCCAGATATTCGTCTTTTTTAAGAATGACATATATTGGCGACTTGTCACCTCTCCTGACAACTATCTCCTTGTTCTCACGAAGGCTTTTAGCTGCCGCTCTAAGCTCGGGGGACAGTATGGTGCTTCTGTAGTTGCCTCGATTCTTTCCTCCTTCTGCAATAAGTTCTGCTTGTAAGGTATCTTTGGTAGTGACCTTCTTTTGTGTCTCGAGGTCGAATATGTCGTCCAACAGAATTTCCAACTCCACTTTCTGGGCCATTTCACTCGGTCTGGACATAACATGACAGTTTATGCCCAGATTTAGGAGAGTGACTTGGTCCTCAGTGAGGTTAATTCCTGCAAGGTTCAGGAAGCCATCTCTTGGTCGTGGAATTGCCATAGGTCCTCCATATAATGTTGTTAGTTTCTTGATAATCCTTGTTTCAGTGCTGAGGTGATGTTGGTCTGTGAGGATGTCGAGGTGTTGTTCAATGCGGGTACGGATACTATGGTCGATGTTGCTATTTCTCCACTCGTTTGTAGCATGAAGTAGTTGCGTTTTTTTGTCTTTGATTTCATTCTCTGCCTTGTATATCTGATCACGAATCAGATCCTGGCGATATTTTATCGTGAAGGCTTGATTCCTTGCTGCTGGGTCGTGCACTTTAACATTAGTATATTTTGGTAGCAGTCTTTCCTGTAGACATATTTTATTAAATATGACCGAAAAAGTAAGATTAATAATTCTAACACGAATTTTCTCAATCTTTCGTACATTATGCTTCACTGTTGGAGGTAAATCAAAAATCACTTCTCCAAAATTCATTTTTATTTCTAGTCTGACGCGACACGGGCGCGTTTCGTAAAACTTATTACATTTTCAAAGACTTCACAAATACACAACTGATTAGAACTTGCGTTTCCCTGATTTTATATCTACATTTGAGTGAGGTGGGAAGGGTGATGTGGCATTACATTTGAGTAAGGTGGGAAGGATGATGTGGCATTAGAGGATATTAATAGGGTATTAAAAGTATCAACACAAGACAGAACACGAAACAATGGATATTGAATAGAAGTGTTTGTAGAAAGCCTATTGGTCCATATTTCTTGATGCTTCTATATTGGAGCGGAGTCTTGAGGTGGGTAGAATATAGTTGTGCAATAATTGGCTGTTGATTGCTGGTGTTGACTTCTTGATGTGTAGTGCCTCGCAAACGTCGAGCCGCCTGCTATCGCTGTATCTATCGATGATTTCTGTGTTGTTTACTAGGATTTCTCTGGCGATGGTTTGGTTATGGGAAGAGATTATATGTTCCTTAATGGAGCCCTGTTGTTTATGCATCGTTAAACGCCTAGAAAGAGATGTTGTTGTCTTGCCTATATACTGGGTTTTTTGGAGCTTACAGTCCCCAAGTGGGCATTTGAAGGCATAGACGACGTTAGTCTCTTTTAAAGCGTTCTGTTTCGTGTCTGGAGAGTTTCTCATGAGTAGGCTGGCCGTTTTTCTGGTTTTATAGTAAATCGTCAGTTGTATCCTCTGATTTTTGTCTGTAGGGATAACGTTTCTATTAACAATATCTTTCAGGACCCTTTCCTCTGTTTTATGAGCTGTGGAAAAGAAGTTCCTGTAAAATAGTCTAATAGGGGGTATAGGTGTTGTGTTAGTTGTCTCTTCGGAGGTTGCATGGCTTTTCACTTTCCTTCTTATGATGTCTTCGATGAAACCATTGGAGAAGCCGTTATTGACTAGAACCTGCCTTACCCTACAGAGTTCTTCGTCGACTTGCTTCCATTCTGAGCTGTGGCTGAGAGCACGGTCGACGTATGCGTTAACAACACTCCTCTTGTACCTGTCAGGGCAGTCGCTGTTGGCATTTAGGCACATTCCTATGTTTGTTTCCTTTGTGTAGACTGCAGTGTGGAAACCTCCGCCCTTTTCCATGACTGTTACATCTAGAAAAGGCAGCTTCCCATCCTTTTCCGTCTCGTAAGTGAAACGCAGCACGGAACTCTGCTCAAATGCCTCCTTCAGCTCCTGCAGATGTCTGACATCAGGTACCTGTGTAAAAATGTCGTCAACATACCTGCAGTATATGGCCGGTTTCAAGTTCATGTCGACTAAGACTTTTTGCTCGATGGTACCCATGTAGAAGTTTGCAAACAGGACACCTAGGGGAGAACCCATAGCGACCCCATCTACTTGCTTATACATGTGCCCATCCGGGCTCAAGAAGGGTGCCTCTTTAGTACAAGCTTGGAGTAGTTTCCTCAGAATACTTTCTGGCATGTCAAGAGGAGTACAGGCTGGATCACGATACACTCTGTCGGCTATCATTCCGATTGTCTCGTCCACAGGTACGTTGGTAAACAGCGATTCTACGTCCAACGAGGCTCTTATCCCTGTGGCCCGTGCGCCCCGCAGTAAGTCCACAAATTCCTTTGGAGACTTCAGGCTGAAGGCGCAAGGAACATAAGGAGTCAGCAGGCCGTTGAGTCGCTTCGCCAATCTGTACGTGGGTGTGGGTATCTGGCTAATGATTGGCCGAAGTGGGTTTCCAGGCTTGTGCGTCTTGACATTTCCATACGCATATCCAGGTTTATATTCCCCAATGATCTTTGGCAGGTGGAGTCCGGATTTCTTGGCGTTCACAGTTTCGATCAGTTTGTTGACCTTTGCTTTTAATTCGGCTGTAGTGTCCTTCGTTACCCTTTGGAACTTAGTTTGGTCAGAGAGTATGATGTTCATTTTCGCCAGATATTCGTCTTTTTTAAGAATGACATATATTGGCGACTTGTCACCTCTCCTGACAACTATCTCCTTGTTCTCACGAAGGCTTTTAGCTGCCGCTCTAAGCTCGGGGGACAGTATGGTGCTTCTGTAGTTGCCTCGATTCTTTCCTCCTTCTGCAATAAGTTCTGCTTGTAAGGTATCTTTGGTAGTGACCTTCTTTTGTGTCTCGAGGTCGAATATGTCGTCCAACAGAATTTCCAACTCCACTTTCTGGGCCATTTCACTCGGTCTGGACATAACATGACAGTTTATGCCCAGATTTAGGAGAGTGACTTGGTCCTCAGTGAGGTTAATTCCTGCAAGGTTCAGGAAGCCATCTCTTGGTCGTGGAATTGCCATAGGTCCTCCATATAATGTTGTTAGTTTCTTGATAATCCTTGTTTCAGTGCTGAGGTGATGTTGGTCTGTGAGGATGTCGAGGTGTTGTTCAATGCGGGTACGGATACTATGGTCGATGTTGCTATTTCTCCACTCGTTTGTAGCATGAAGTAGTTGCGTTTTTTTGTCTTTGATTTCATTCTCTGCCTTGTATATCTGATCACGAATCAGATCCTGGCGATATTTTATCGTGAAGGCTTGATTCCTTGCTGCTGGGTCGTGCACTTTAACATTAGTATATTTTGGTAGCAGTCTTTCCTGTAGACATATTTTATTAAATATGACCGAAAAAGTAAGATTAATAATTCTAACACGAATTTTCTCAATCTTTCGTACATTACGCTTCACTGTTGGAGGTAAATCAAAAATCACTTCTCCAAAATTCATTTTTATTTCTAGTCTGACGCGACACGGGCGCGTTTCGTAAAACTTATTACATTTTCAAAGACTTCACAAATACACAACTGATTAGAACTTGCGTTTCCCTGATTTTATATCTACATTTGAGTGAGGTGGGAAGGGTGATGTGGCATTACATTTGAGTAAGGTGGGAAGGATGATGTGGCATTAGAGGATATTAATAGGGTATTAAAAGTATCAACACAAGACAGAACACGAAACAATGGATATTGAATAGAAGTGTTTGTAGAAAGCCTATTGGTCCATATTTCTTGATGCTTCTATATTGGAGCGGAGTCTTGAGGTGGGTAGAATATAGTTGTGCAATAATTGGCTGGAAATTCTGTTGGACGACATATTCGACCTCGAGACACAAAAGAAGGTCACTACCAAAGATACCTTACAAGCAGAACTTATTGCAGAAGGAGGAAAGAATCGAGGCAACTACAGAAGCACCATACTGTCCCCCGAGCTTAGAGCGGCAGCTAAAAGCCTTCGTGAGAACAAGGAGATAGTTGTCAGGAGAGGTGACAAGTCGCCAATATATGTCATTCTTAAAAAAGACGAATATCTGGCGAAAATGAACATCATACTCTCTGACCAAACTAAGTTCCAAAGGGTAACGAAGGACACTACAGCCGAATTAAAAGCAAAGGTCAACAAACTGATCGAAACTGTGAACGCCAAGAAATCCGGACTCCACCTGCCAAAGATCATTGGGGAATATAAACCTGGATATGCGTATGGAAATGTCAAGACGCACAAGCCTGGAAACCCACTTCGGCCAATCATTAGCCAGATACCCACACCCACGTACAGATTGGCGAAGCGACTCAACGGCCTGCTGACTCCTTATGTTCCTTGCGCCTTCAGCCTGAAGTCTCCAAAGGAATTTGTGGACTTACTGCGGGGCGCACGGGCCACAGGGATAAGAGCCTCGTTGGACGTAGAATCGCTGTTTACCAACGTACCTGTGGACGAGACAATCGGAATGATAGCCGACAGAGTGTATCGTGATCCAGCCTGTACTCCTCTTGACATGCCAGAAAGTATTCTGAGGAAACTACTCCAAGCTTGTACTAAAGAGGCACCCTTCTTGAGCCCGGATGGGCACATGTATAAGCAAGTAGATGGGGTCGCTATGGGTTCTCCCCTAGGTGTCCTGTTTGCAAACTTCTACATGGGTACCATCGAGCAAAAAGTCTTAGTCGACATGAACTTGAAACCGGCCATATACTGCAGGTATGTTGACGACATTTTTACACAGGTACCTGATGTCAGACATCTGCAGGAGCTGAAGGAGGCATTTGAGCAGAGTTCCGTGCTGCGTTTCACTTACGAGACGGAAAAGGATGGGAAGCTGCCTTTTCTAGATGTAACAGTCATGGAAAAGGGCGGAGGTTTCCACACTGCAGTCTACACAAAGGAAACAAACATAGGAATGTGCCTAAATGCCAACAGCGACTGCCCTGACAGGTACAAGAGGAGTGTTGTTAACGCATACGTCGACCGTGCTCTCAGCCACAGCTCAGAATGGAAGCAAGTCGACGAAGAACTCTGTAGGGTAAGGCAGGTTCTAGTCAATAACGGCTTCTCCAATGGTTTCATCGAAGACATCATAAGAAGGAAAGTGAAAAGCCATGCAACCTCCGAAGAGACAACTAACACAACACCTATACCCCCTATTAGACTATTTTACAGGAACTTCTTTTCCACAGCTCATAAAACAGAGGAAAGGGTCCTGAAAGATATTGTTAATAGAAACGTTATCCCTACAGACAAAAATCAGAGGATACAACTGACGATTTACTATAAAACCAGAAAAACGGCCAGCCTACTCATGAGAAACTCTCCAGACACGAAACAGAACGCTTTAAAAGAGACTAACGTCGTCTATGCCTTCAAATGCCCACTTGGGGACTGTAAGCTCCAAAAAACCCAGTATATAGGCAAGACAACAACATCTCTTTCTAGGCGTTTAACGATGCATAAACAACAGGGCTCCATTAAGGAACATATAATCTCTTCCCATAACCAAACCATCGCCAGAGAAATCCTAGTAAACAACACAGAAATCATCGATAGATACAGCGATAGCAGGCGGCTCGACGTTTGCGAGGCACTACACATCAAGAAGTCAACACCAGCAATCAACAGCCAATTATTGCACAACTATATTCTACCCACCTCAAGACTCCGCTCCAATATAGAAGCATCAAGAAATATGGACCAATAGGCTTTCTACAAACACTTCTATTCAATATCCATTGTTTCGTGTTCTGTCTTGTGTTGATACTTTTAATACCCTATTAATATCCTCTAATGCCACATCATCCTTCCCACCTTACTCAAATGTAATGCCACATCACCCTTCCCACCTCACTCAAATGTAGATATAAAATCAGGGAAACGCAAGTTCTAATCAGTTGTGTATTTGTGAAGTCTTTGAAAATGTAATAAGTTTTACGAAACGCGCCCGTGTCGCGTCAGACTAGAAATAAAAATGAATTTTGGAGAAGTGATTTTTGATTTACCTCCAACAGTGAAGCATAATGTACGAAAGATTGAGAAAATTCGTGTTAGAATTATTAATCTTACTTTTTCGGTCATATTTAATAAAATATATATATATATATATATATATATATATATATATATATATATATATATATATATATATATATATATATATATGTTGTACCTAGTAGCCAGAACGTCGTACTCTGCCTACTATGCAAGGCCCGATTTGCCTAATAAGTCAAGTTTTCCTGAATTAATATATTTTCTCAAATTTTTTCTTATGAAATAATAAGGCTACCCATTTCATTATGTATGAGGTCAATTTTTTTATTGGAGTTAAAATTAACGTAGATATATGACCGAACCTAACCAACTCTACCTAACCTAACCTATCTTTATAGGTTAGGTTAGGTAGCCGAAAAAGTTAGGTTAGGTTAGGTTAGGTAGTCGAAAAGCAATTCATGAAAACTTGGCTTATTAGGCAAATCGGGCCTTGCATAGTAGGCCGAGAAGTGCGTTCTGGCTACTAGGTACGACATATATATATATATATATATATATATATATATATATATATATATATATATATATATATATATATATATATATATATATATATAATGATAATGCACAGGTAAATAGCGAAAATAAGCATCAAAACTGAAGCACATTCTCCACATACAATTTGATGAGGGTTTGATATACTGTAAAGTGCGTCACCTGTGTCTAATCTTCGACTATGGTGGTGTTGTTGGTCTGGATACTTCCGGTGATAGTCTGGCTGTGTGTGCAGTAATGATGTGTCCTGGAATAGAGCCTTGTAGTTTGTGCACTGTTAGACTCCTTGAAAGAGATGTTGTCTTGCTATATATTAAGTGCGTTGGAGCCAATATTTCCCCAAGATTTGGTTATGTAAAGACATATATGACATTTTTATCTTTCACTGCATATTGCTTTGTTCTGGGAGAGTGTTTTCTAAGCACCTTGGCTGTCTTCATACTCTTGTTGTATACAGAGAGCTGTATCTTCTAGACAGCAATGGTAGAGGCGCGTTTCAGTCGATTATGTCTTTCAGGACTGTTTCCATAGTTGAGTGAGCCCGTGGAAAGTTATAGTGTATGTTGGGAAGTATATTTGGTAATTTTGTGTTTGGTAATCATACATTTGGCTGTAGTGTTCTGTCGATGCAGACGGACACAAAGGAGGACAGATTGTTGGCAGACGAGCACGAAAGAGGACAGTGTTGGCAAAGAAGGGCGAGCGGGCGGAATGGTAATAATTCACTTTTTAATGTAAGATTGTCGAGAATATAAGGAAGAGGAAGGAGATAAAACAGGGAAGGGAAGCTTTGGGAAGAAAGGAAGAAGGAGGAAGCTTACTTAAAATTAGGGAGGGAGGAGGGGGGGAAGGGACGAGATAGTTGGCAGAAAATGCAGGGAAGGAGAGAAAGGAAGGGAAGATGGAGGGAAAGATAAGGAAAGGAGGGAGGGAGAGGGGGAGAAAAGGGGGAAAGATGTAGGAAAAGGGGAGGGAGAAGGTAGAATGGAGGAGGAAAGAAGGAGGGAAGGGGAAGGGAAGGAGGGAGGGGGAAGGGAAGGAAGGAGGGGAAGGAAAGAAGGGAGGAGGAAAGAAGTATAGAGAGGGAAAAGGGAAGGAGGGAGGGGGAAGGGAACGAAGGAAGGAATGAGGGACGAAAGAAGAATACTGAGGTGCAGGAAGCGGGAGAACCCAAAAGGTAAACACAGGATCATATTAGGCTCGCCTTAAAATAATTCACTTGGGGGGTCAATGGGTTGATGGTGGAGGAGGGGGGAGGTGTGAGGGGTGGGAGGGGTGAGGGGGCTGGTTATGTGAGGAGCAGGAGGTGATAGGGGAAGAGGTGAGATAAACAGTGATGATGCAGAGACGAAATTGAAGCGAAAGAAGCTGTAAGATGAATGGCAGTGTTAAAGAGGACAAGATAAACGGGGTAGGAGAGGGGGTGTGGGTAGAGGATTGAGTGATTGTGGGGTGGGGGTGGAGGATTGAGTGATTGTGGGGGGGGGGGTGGAGGATTGAGTGATTGTGGGGGTGGGGGGGGGGTGGAGGATTGAGTGATTGTGGGGTGTGGAGGTGGGAGTAGGGGTGGTGGACCTGGGACCAGGATGGATAATAACAGAGATTTAGCAGCGGCTGATGGAGTCGGTAGCTTGTATCATGATAACAAGACAACACATGATAAGAGTGATGAAGACAATCATAGTAACTGAGGGTTATACTCACCTAGTTATGCTTACGGCCTCTCAACTGTCAATCAATCAACTTTTTTGCACACACAAAAAATAGGTGAGTACACACACACACTGGGGGGGGGGGGCCCGAGTTGGACAGCGCTCTAGACTCGTGGACCTAGGGACTGGGGTTCGATCCCCGCACCCGGCGGAGATAGATGGGCAGAGTTTCTTTAACCCTGATGCCCCCTGTCACCTAACAGTAAATAGGTACCTGGGAGTTAGACAGCTGCTACGGGCTGCTTCCTGTGTGTGTGTGTGTGTGTGTGTGTGTGAAGGAAAAAAATAGTAGTTGGTAACAGTTGATTGATTGACAGTTGAGCGGCGGGCCGAAAGGGCAGAGCTCAACCCCGCAAGCACAAATAGGTGAATACACACACAGGAAGCAGCCCATAACAGTTGTCTAACTCCCAGGTACCTATTTACTGCTAGGTAAACAGGGGCATCAGGGTGAAAGAAACTCTGCCCATTTGTTTCCGCGATCGCCGGGGATCGATCCCCGGTCCCTAGGATTAGAAATACCGAGCGCTGTCCACTCAGCTACCAGCCCTCTACCCGGTATTGTTGTCTGAGATGATGTGTTGTGTGAGAGAAGATGTTGTGTGAGGTGAAGGTCAGCGGTGTGTAAGATAAAACAAAAGGGTCCCCATTCATGCTATAAACTATGAATTATGTGATGCACTGGCTTGTAATATTCCATCACGTATTCAGTGTACATAGATGATATCTCCAAATTACTTTTCTCCTCGAAAAGTAGTTGGAAACCAAATGAAAAGTTTGATCCATTCATTCATTCCCTGAGGCACTGGTAAGATAAGACTATAATTCGCCCATGATGATCCTGGCATGGCATAAATATGGCTGAGCTGCTGCTTACCTTGATAACTGCGTTCACCACATGCCAGCGTTTTCAAATCCTAACTGTTTAGGTTTCCGACCAAGGGAATTCCCGCATGAGGCTATTTCAAGCGTATATGAAATTCCAATCAAAATTAAATTCTAATCAAATTCAGTTCAGTAGCACCACTGGAGATAAATAATGCTTGATAAATATCGGTAATAATAATAATAATAATAATAATATACGATAGTTTTCTAAGAAATTTTAAACCAATATTATCCATAATTTTCGTAAATCATAAAACTCTTGGTGATAAACACGTTTTTAGTCGTTGTGATCCTTTAATAAAGCGATTGTGTCTGGAATTCTGGGGTGTAGTGGGTCCTACACTTCCTTATGTGCATCTACGAAACATTGACAGTTCCCAGTTTTTGCTTAGAATAATTGAGTGATTTGCCATTAAATGTGTCAAAAACATGTTAAATATTTATATGAAGTGTGCTACCTAATAAAAACAAAATGCATAATATAATTCCAAGGTATATATATATATATATATATATATATATATATATATATATATATATATATATACCTTGGAATTATATTATGCATTTTGTTTTTATTAGGTAGCACACTTCATATAAATATTTAACATGTTTTTGACACATTTAATGGCAAATCACTCAATTATTCTAAGCAAAAACTGGGAACTGTCAATATAGTCCTGGGGACCATTCAGGTTTGTTCGCATATATATATATATATATATATATATATATATGTCGTACCTAATAGCCAGAACGCACTTCTCAGCCTACTATTCAAGGCCCGATTTGCCTAATAAGCCAAGTTTTCATGAATTAATGTTTTTTCGTCTACCTAACCTACCTAACCTAACCTAACCTAGCTTTTTTTGGCTACCTAACCTAACCTTACCTATAAATATAGGTTAGGTTAGGTTAGGAAGGGTTGGTTAGGTTCGGTCATATATCTACGGTAATTTTAACTCCAATAAAAAAAAATTGACCTCATACATAGAGAAAAGGGTTGCTTTATCATTTCATAAGAAAAAAATTATAGTAAATATATTAATTCAGGAAAACTTGGCTTATTAGGCAAATCAGGCCTTGAATAGTAGGCTGAGAAGTGAGTTCTGGCTACTAGGTACGACATATATATATATATATATATATATATATATATATATATATATATATATATATATATATATATATATATATATGTTATATATATATATATATATATATATATATATATATATGTTATATATATATATATATATATATATATATATATGTTATATATATATATATATATATATATATATATATATATATATATATATATATATATATATATGCGAACAAGCCTGAATGGTCCCCAGGACTATATGCGACTGAAAACTCACACCCCAGAAGTGACTCGAACCCATACTCCCAGGAACAACGCAACTGGTAACTACAGGACGCCTTAATCCGCTTGACCATCACGACCGGAAATAAGTGAGTGATAGCCGAAGCTATTTGAACCACTTCCCCGCCGGCACTCGGATGGTAATCTTGGGCATAGCATTTTATTAAATCACCTCATTCTTTGGGGCACACGTGAGGAACACAAATGCGAACAAGCCTGAATGGTCCCCAGGACTATATGCGACTGAAAACACGTGTGCCCCAAAGAATGAGGGGCACACGTGTTTATATTCTTTATGTACCACGGAATATTCTAACAAATTAAACAACACTGTTGGATATTTCACATGAAAAGATCTATTTCATTCTTATTGACAATTCTTGTGGATTGTGGAACCCCCACGATCGTATAGCTTCATTTTGCAGGGTTTCAAGGAATTTCAGCTGTCTATACACAGCTGTCTTTACTATGGGAGCCGGTCGGCCGAGCGGACAGCACGCTGGACTTGTGATCCTGTGGTCCCGGGTTCGATCCCGGGCGCCAGCGAGAAACAATGGGCAGAGTTTCTTTCACCCTATGCCCCTGTTACCTAGCAGTAAAATAGGTACCTGGGTGTTAGTCAGGTGTCACGGGCTGCTTCCTGGGGGTGGAAGCCTGGTCGAGGACTAGGCCGCGGGGGACATTAAAAGCCCCGAAATCATCTCAAAAAACAGTCCAAGATGTAGACTATTGTAATCAATCATAGAAGATACATGCTATTTAGAACATTCTAGAAAGTCTATGATTGCCATCAACAAGGATGCGCTAATGTGGTAATGATTAATATCCTATTGGACAATTTTAACTTATTACATCTTACGATGGGTAAATTGCATATTTCTGGATTGCCAAAAAGTCTTTGATATAGTGCCAAACAGATGTACCGGATATACAAACTTGAGAGGCAGAAGAACGTGCAAAATCTGCTCGAAATATATCTTTAGAGTTACATGAAGAATTCTTATTCATCCATCCATCAATCCATAAAATCCGTATCTCTATCCAGTTGTGCAACAGTCCATATATCCATATCATATCCGTATCATCATGAGTCGAGGTTGGCCTGGTGCTGAAGAGGGAAGCTGCGGCCAGCATGGGGCCGCCACTTTACTAAACGCGTCGTCGTTTCCGTCAAAATGCTGCTGGTCCGTCACATTGACGCCGACTCTGCGGGAGTGGGGTGGGGGGGGGGGGGGGGTAAGTTTACTGCGGGAGTGGGGGGGGGTAAGTTTACTGCGGGAGTGGGGGGGGGGGGTAAGTTTAGTTTAAGACACGAACAACCAACTCTGGTCCCCACCTCTTACCTGAAGCACGCATTAGTACCTGTTTACATAGTTGGGGTTCTAATGCCAGTGTGAAGGAGAGTGACATGCTGAATAATCTTCTTTGCATATATATATATATATATATATATATATATATATATATATATATATATATAACTGAAAACTCACACCCCAGAAGTGACTCGAACCCATACTCCCACAACTGGTATGTACAGGGACGCCTTAATCCGCTTGACCATCACGACCGGACATAAGGAAGTGATAGCCGAGGCTATATGAACCACTTCCCCGCCGGCACTCGGATGGTAATCTTGGGCATAGCATTTTATCAAATCACCTCATTCTTTGGGGCACACGTGAGGAACACAAATGCAAACAAGCCTGAATGGTCCCCAGGACTATATACAACTGAAAACTCACACCCCAGAAGTGACTCGAACCCATACTCCCACAACTGGTATGTACAGGGACGCCTTAATCCGCTTGACCATCACGACCGGACATAAGGAAGTGATAGCCGAGGCTATATGAACCACTTCCCCGCCGGCACTCGGATGGTAATCTTGGGCATAGCATTTTATCAAATCACCTCATTCTTTGGGGCACACGTGAGGAACACAAATGCAAACAAGCCTGAATGGTCCCCAGGACTATATACAACTGAAAACTCACACCCCAGAAGTGACTCGAACCCATACTCCCACAACTGGTATGTACAGGGACGCCTTAATCCGCTTGACCATCACGACCGGACATAAGGAAGTGATAGCCGAGGCTATATGAACCACTTCCCCGCCGGCACTCGGATGGTAATCTTGGGCATAGCATTTTATCAAATCACCTCATTCTTTGGGGCACACGTGAGGAACACAAATGCAAACAAGCCTGAATGGTCCCCAGGACTATATACAACTATCACTTCCTTATGTCCGGTCGTGATGGTCAAGCGGATTAAGGCGTCCCTGTACATACCAGTTGTGGGAGTATGGGTTCGAGTCACCTCTGGGGTGTGAGTTTTCAGTTGTATATAGTCCTGGGGACCATTCAGGCTTGTTTGCATTTGTGTTCCTCACGTGTGCCCCAAAGAATGAGGTGATTTGATAAAATGCTATGCCCAAGATTACCATCCGAGTGCCGGCGGGGAAGTGGTTCATATAGCCTCGGCTATCACTTCCTTATGTCCGGTCGTGATGGTCAAGCGGATTAAGGCGTCCCTGTACATACCAGTTGTGGGAGTATGGGTTCGAGTCACTTCTGGGGTGTGAGTTTTCAGTTGTATATAGTCCTGGGGACCATTCAGGCTTGTTTGCATTTGTGTTCCTCACGTGTGCCCCAAAGAATGAGGTGATTTGATAAAATGCTATGCCCAAGATTACCATCCGAGTGCCGGCGGGGAAGTGGTTCATATAGCCTCGGCTATCACTTCCTTATGTCCGGTCGTGATGGTCAAGCGGATTAAGGCGTCCCTGTACATACCAGTTGTGGGAGTATGGGTTCGAGTCACTTCTGGGGTGTGAGTTTTCAGTTGTATATAGTCCTGGGGACCATTCAGGCTTGTTTGCATTTGTGTACCTCACGTGTGCCCCAAAGAATGAGGTGATTTGATAAAATGCTATGCCCAAGATTACCATCCGAGTGCCGGCGGGGAAGTGGTTCATATAGCCTCGGCTATCACTTCCTTATGTCCGGTCGTGATGGTCAAGCGGATTAAGGCGTCCCTGTACATACCAGTTGTGGGAGTATGGGTTCGAGTCACTTCTGGGGTGTGAGTTTTCAGTTGTATATAGTCCTGGGGACCATTCAGGCTTGTTTGCATATATATATATATATATATATATATATATATATATATATATATATATATATATATATATATGTCGTACCTAGTAGCCAGAACGCACTTCTCAGCCTACTATGCAAGGCCCGATTTGCCTAATAAGCCAAGTTTTCATGAATTAATTGTTTTTCGACTACCTAACCTAACCTAACTTTTTCGGCTACCTAACCTAACCTAACCTATAAAGATAGGTTAGGTTAGGTTAGGTAGGGTTGGTTAGGTTTGGTCATATATCTACGTTAATTTTAACTCAAACAAAAAAGACCTCATACATAATGAAATGGGTAGGTTTATCATTTCATAAGAAAAAAATTAGAGAAAATATATTAATTCAGGAAAACTTGGCTTATTAGGCAAATCGGGCCTTGCATGGTAGGCTGAGAAGTGCGTTCTGGCTACTAGGTACGACATATATATATATATATATATATATATATATATATATATATATATATATATATAATCTTGTTCTTAGGCCAGGCTCGTTAACACCTCTGGCCGTCCTTCAAGACGCATCCATCAATTAATTTGAATGTATTGTTTATTAGAAAATTATTAGTTCTCATATATAAATTAATAATATTATATATTAACGTTCTATGTATAGTTAGGCGTAAGTTAGGTAAAGTTAGGTGTTTAGGTTCTGTTGGCGATTATTTGTATTTAAAGTACGTGGGTGAAGCATTTATAGCGTTGTGATTCAAACACACGCACACGCACACACACGCACGCGCACACACGCACGCACACGCACACAGTCTTAGAGTATTCCGTCCCATCATGGAGTCCCCACCTGAAGAAACACATAAGGAAACTGGAAAATGTTCAGAAGTTTGCGACGAGGCTCGTCCCAGAGTTACGAGAGATGGAGTATGAAGAGCGCCTGAAGGAACTGAACCTTGCGACACTAGAAAAAGGTAGGGAGAGGGGGGATATGATAGGAACATATAAAATACTAATGGGAATTGGCAGAGTGGAAATAGACTAAATGTTAACACTGAGTAATAACAGAACGAGGGGACATGGGTGGAAGCTGGAAACTCAGATGAGTCATAGAGATGTTAGGAAATTTTTGGTTAGCGTGAGAGTAATGGAAAAAATGGAATGCACTTAAGGAGCAGGTTGTGAAGCAAACTCTATTCATAATTTTAAAACTAGATATGATAGGGAAATAGGCCAGGAGTCACTGCTATAAACAACCAGCGGCTAGAAAGGCGGGATCCAAGAGCCAATGCTCGATCCTGCTCAATGTACTCGCAAACAGGTGAGCACACACACACACACACACACACACACACACACACACGCACACGCACACGCACACGCACACGCACACGCACACGCACACACACACATATGTTAACGACATGTTTACAGGCGGAGAGTCCTACATGTCGATGTTTGCGGATGACGCAAAGTTGATGAGAAGAGTTGTGACAGATGAGGATTGCAGGATCCTCCAAGAGGACCTGAACAGGTTGCAGAGATGGTCAGAGAAATGGCTACTGGAATTCAACACGAGCAAATGTAAAGTTATGGAAATGGGACTAGGAGATAGGAGACCAAAGGGACAGTACACAATGAAGGGGAACAGCCTACCTGTAACGACGCGTGAAAGAGACCTGGGGGTGGACGTAACACCTAATCTATCTCCTGAGGCACATATAAATAGGATAACGACAGCAGCGTACTCTACACTGGCAAAAGTTAGAACATCATTCAGAAACCTAAGTAAGGAGGCATTTAGGGCGCTTTACACTGCCTACGTGAGGCCAGTCTTAGAGTATGCCGCCTCATCATGGAGTCACCATCTGAAGAAGCATATAATGAAACTGGAAAAGGTTCAGAGGTTTGCAACGAGACTCGTCTCAGAGCTACGAGGGATGGGGTATGAGGAGCGCCTGAGGGAACTGTGCCTTACGACACTAGAAAGAAGAAGGGAGAGGGGGGACATGATAGGAACGTATAAGATACTCAGAGGGATTGACAGAGTGGACATAGACGAAATGTTCACACGGAATAGTAACAGAACGAGGGGACATGGATGGAAGCTTGAAACTCAGATGAGTCACAGAGATGTCAGGAAGTTTTCTTTTAGCGTGAGAGTAGTGGGAAAATGGAATGCACTTCAGGAACAGGTTGTGGAAGCAAATACTATTCATAATTTTAAAACCAGGTATGATAGGGAAATGGGACAGGAGTCATTGCTGTAAACAACCGATGCTCGAAAGGCGGGATCCAAGAGTCAATGCTCGATCCTGCAGACACAACTAGGTGAGTACACACACACACACACACACATTTACCCGAGTACCCGAGGTGAGAGGTATGAGCTACGAGGAGAGACTACGGGAATTAAACCTCACTTCGCTGGAAGACACAAGAGTTAGGGGGGACATGATCACCACATTCAAGATTCTGAAGGGAATTAATCGGGTAGATAAAGACAGGCTATTTAACACAAGGGGCACATGCACAAGGGGACACAGGTGGAAACTGATTGCCCAAATGAGCCTCAGAGATATTAGAAAGAACTTTGTTAGTGTCCGAGTGGTTGACAAATGGAATGCATTAGGAAGTGATGTGGTGGAGGCTGACTCCATACACAGTTTCAAGTGTAGATATGATAGAGCCCAATAGGCTCAGGAACCTGTACACCAGTTGATTGACAGTTGAGAGGCGGGACCAAAGAGCCAGAGCTCAACCCCCGCAAGCACAACTAGGTGAGTACACACACACACGGTAGGTCCAGTGTGTTATACGATGCCCGGCGGGTGCCAAGTCGTGGCGGCCTCCCAACTAACGCACACAACACCAGCACGGAGTGGCCCTGCTAAGGTTACCTGGCTATACTGACGCCACACTTGGTAACCAATACACTAACTTCCTTCACCAAGTCCATAAAAACTAGTACTCTAGTTTTACTAGAGTCAAAACGAGTACTCTAGTACTCTAGTGCTCTAGTACTACAGCTCTCCCTGCAGTTCCTCGAGTTCCCTGCTATAACCAGAAGGTTGTAGTGCAGTAACTTGGAGGATGTAGTAGACCTGAAAGAAGGTCAGTAACCTAGAGGAAGTAGTACAGAAACTTTGAGAAAGTAGCACAGTAAGCATGAAGGAAGTAGCACAGTATAAGCATGGAGGAAGTAGCAAGCACAGAAAAGCAGAGTTGATCGACATCGAGTCTGATGTTGCAAAGTTATTAAACTTGCCATCCTGTGCATTCTTGACACTCGATAAGGAATGTCGGTGTTTAGGAAGAGCATAAGTGAACTATCTCCACCCTGCATGTCTCCAAAATTAAGATTTGGCTCTTGAGATAAAAGTTCCAATAATGTTTTATGTACACTTTAAATTGCCTTACATGAAGGGACACACACACACATATATATATATATATATATATATATATATATATATATATATATATATATATATATATATATATATATATATTGAAGATTTGGGTTAGGTACAGTGTGTAGTACGGTATGACGTATAGTATGAAAGATGGTGTTAAGTATGGTGCTAAATATGGTATAAAGTATGGTATAATATAAACATTAATAAATGTCTAGAAATATTACAGTATTATGACTATTAAGAACATTAAATTATTACGAATAGATTGACCAGGGAAATGAATGTGTGTGTGTGTGTTATTATGTGATTGAGACCAAAGAAGAAGAAGAAGCGACCAAAACCCCATGTTATAACTGGGTGGAAGTATCGTAAACCCCAAACACTTGTCACACAAAGAAGTGTATCTTCTTTATACCTAAGAATACAACTATACTGTCAGTGACTGAGGAACCAACATGCTTGCAACAAATATGCTCTAAGGTCCCATTTGATGCCCCGAACCTTCACATGACTTCGTGTAAGAATGCTCCACAAATGCTCCAACTAATTTTCTAAGATTGAGAATGTTCCACTTAAGTAACAAACTGATCCCAGCAGCTGCACTCTTTAAATAATACGGTATTGTCCTTGAGTATCTCGCAATAGCCATTTCAAGACACCGATATAAACCCAGCCGAGAAGCTTTGGAATAACCCGGGGTCTGAAAAACCAGGTTAAACGAAACAGATAAATTCAGAGTATAATGAACCCGCTCAGTAAACTGTTCTTGTGTGCTGCACCAAAATCTAATTGGTATCTAGAAATGTTATGACAACACATCGGTTAAATTTTCTTCCAAATCGGAATAGCCGATCCAGATGGAAACATTAAATATAATCTGAAACATGGTGTTTTTCCACATCACTTCAGTTATGTTACTTGGGATATATAACTATGTCGTTGAATTTTCATTCAAATTCTGACTCGAAATTGAAGCAAGATTCCATTACTTTATTTTTTTTTGTTATATAAAGTTAAGAAGGGAAGGGAATTATCAGGGGAAAGCGTCAAGCCATTATGACTATATAACACTTGGAAGGGGTCAGGATAAGGATTTGGGAGGAGGGAGGGGGGCAGGAATGGTGCCCGGCCACTTGGACTGTCGGGGATTGAACGCCGACCTGCATGAAGCGAGACCGTCGTTCTACCGTCCAGTCCAAGTGGTTGGACGTAAATATTGTTTGGCATATAATTATTTCCTTGTAATAGAAGCGTGTATCAGAGCCTCAAAGGGTGTATTGGCAGTTAAGACATTTGAGAGAATGTTATCCCTGCCTCCTCCACCATCCTCTCCTACAAAGAACGTCGCTTTTCGCTCGTATGCGTTACATAAGGCCAAAAAATGTTGGTACTAGAAAATGGCGGTGGCTGGCGAAAATGACGTACTGTTCCGTTTTTTGTTTTGGGTCCTCTGGTAGGTTAGGAGAGGACACTTTACATTGACCGTTTTCTTGTCGTTAGGAAACTTTAGGAGGACGGGCTGCTTGCACAAGCTAGTCCTAGAGCCTTGGTCTGGCTCTTGGCCTCACATGTTTGTTCTGAAGAGCCAGAAAAGACCTCGGGCCAGATTCACGAAGCAGTTACGCAAATACTTACGAACCTGTACATCTTTCCTCAATCTATGACGGCTTTGTTTACATATATTAAACAGTTTACAAGCATGAAAACTTGCCAATCAACTGTTGTTATTGTTATAAACAGCCTCCTGGTGCTTCGCAGCTCATTAACTGTTTAATAATTGTAAACAAAGCCGCCAAAGATTGAGAAAAGATGTACAGGTTCGTAAGTACTTGTGAAACTGCTTCGTGAATCTGGCCCCTTGTTTCTTACTTCAAAAATCTTCCATATGTACATTTAAATAGCAGTGATAATAGGAATTACGTTTAAAATTAGTTACGATGTGCAACCCGTTATTATGTCGTAATAATGCACAATGTCCATGCAAAACACTGGTCATTTCCTTATGATGGGGTTATCTTATCTTGAGGTTATCTTGAGATGATTTCGGGGCTTTAGTGTCCCCGCAGCCCGGTCCTCGACCAGGCCTCCACCCCCAGGAAGCAGCCCGTGACAGCTGACTAACACCCAGGTACCTATTTTACTGCTAGGTAACAGGGGCATAGGGTGAAAGAAACTGCCCATTGTTTCTCACCGGCGCCCGGGATCGAACCCGGGACCACAGGATCACAAGCCCAGTGTGCTGTCCGCTCGGCCGACCGGCTCCCTCCCTCCCTGAATTGTAATATTTACCAGAAAAGTGACCATATTATTGCATTTCCTTTTAGCAGAATTGTAGTGAAATTTCTTGCATTATGATGATAAAGTATAGCATATGATTTCATCACTTTCATCTGCATTCTTCTTAAAATACATTTCGCAAAAACGTTTGACCTGTTTTGGGCATCGTGGGTATTAATTATTGTTACAATAGCTTCAAGCTTGTATCATACTGTATGTAGGAGACCAAGTAGGAGTGATGTGATGGGCCACGGTGGTACACTACTTGACCAACCCAGAACCCTCTGATATACATATATATATATATATATATATATATGCAATTGACGATCACAAAACACTGATCATTTTATGCGGAAAATCCACAGAGAAATATGAAATGAGGTGAACGTTTCGGCTTTGTTAAAGCCTTTGTCAACACCAGACTGACCAGTCTGGTGTTGACAAAGGCTTTAACAAAGCCGAAACGTTCACCTCATTTCATATTTCTCTGTGGATTTTCCGCATATATATATATATATATATATATATATATATATATATATATATATATATATATATATATATATATATATATATATATATATATAAAATGAACCATGGAGGTTCGAAACGTTGTGCAAATTGTATTAATAAGTGTAATACATTCTATAGTAATTCACCTTTTTCTTCACCTTGAAATAAGTTTTGGAGAGTTTTGGAGAACTCCTCTTTCAGCTAAGCCTTGATGCTAGGAAAATAGTTAGAGGAATAGAAGCCCTAAACCAGAAGATAGTAAATACTGAATATGCAGTCATATTCAATGAGACATGTTTAAAAGAAAACCTGCTGCCAGTATACACCAAAATATAGACAGATAGATAAATATCTAGATGGATAGATAGATAGGCTTGCCAAGAAACCTGTCTTATTCTTATCCACCGCCTCCCAGAACTTCAAAAGAGTGCCCTCACCTGCTGGGTATCTGGCCACCCCCGCCCAGCTGCTCAGATTTATTGACCTCAAACCTGTTGTGTTCTTGTTCACACATCTCACCGCTGACTTCCTGGCTCTTCTAAATAGTAACTAAATAGTAATAGCATTGTGACTATTGTTAATTTTCATATGGATATTTTGCAATCTACATACATATCTTCTTCGATGTAAGCGGTGAAGTAACACTCAATCACTTAATGTTTCCATGTTATTTATTCGATATTTCGTCAAGAGTGTGACACCTTCAGAGATATCGGCTTTGACACTAGGGACACAGGTACAGTAATGTTACATGGAACTCATATGTGCTTGGAGCTCCTGTAAGCACATGTGTGTCCGTTAAAACTAAGGAGACCCTCGGGCTCTGCATCAGGTTAGGTTATGTTAGGATAGGTTAGGATTGGTTAGGAAGGATAGTTTAGGTTAGGGTAGAATAGGTTGGGTTCCTCTTATATAATGGTAGCTTCCGTGACCCAGAGGTTCTGTTTTTTTTTTCTCACTCCATATAAGTGAAATGTTTGTATACACATAGCTTCCATGACCATTGGTAAAATAGACTCGTGGATCCTATTTAGCTATTCAAGTAATTATGGCTGTGACGTAGGAGGGCTGTTCGAAGAATGTAAATCATTTTACATAGATACATAACAAAGATAATGTGACATATGGCCATTGGTTTACTATATCTAAAAAAGTGACTTGGTCTCACGTCTACGTCAAATTTCTTATTAAGAATTTCTGTAGATCACTTCGTACCATTGCATCAGCACCCAGCCTTCAGGTAGTTCAACCTTACCTAACATTATTATTATTATTATTATAAAGACAAATGCATCAGTAGTCCTTGTCAGAGTAACTGAAATAGACAAATTACATGTTACCGAACGGGTGATAAATATAATGGGACAATTCCCAAAGCCAACAATGCAATACCAAATGAGCTGGAGTATTTAGACAACTTTGATGGCTTAGCGCTTTCTCCTGATTTCTCCTACGGGACGCTTGAGACTCGAACTCCTCGGGTATACTCGGGTAGACTCCGGTAGACTCTTCCCAGGTATACCAGGCCGTGTGAGAGTTACCTGATAAACGTTTTATAAGTGAACGCGAGGCAGATATTTGTGGCTTTAAGTTGCCAAGGCTGGTGATAGTTGGCACAATGTTGCTGTGGATATATTCCTGGCCCCTTGATATCTCTGTGTTACTCTTGACCACTCTCCACCTTGGTCTCTACTATCCTTGACCACTCTCCACCTTGGTCTCTACTATCCCTGACCACTCTCCACCTTGGTCTCTACTATCCTTGACCACTCTCCACCTTGGTCTCTACTATCCCTGACCACTCTCCACCTTGGTCTCTGCTATCCTTGACTACTCTCCACCTTGGTCTCTACTATCCCTGACCACTCTCCACCTTGGTCTCTGCTATCCTTGACTACTCTCCACCTTGGTCTCTACTATCCCTGACCACTCTCCACCTTGGTCTCTGCTATCCCTGACCACTCTCCACCTTGGTCTCTACTATCCCTGACCACTCTCCACCATGGTCTCTACTATCCCTGACCACTCTCCACCTTGGTCTCTGCTATCCTTGACTACTCTCCACCTTGGTCTCTACTATCCCTGACCACTCTCCACCTTGGTCTCTGCTATCCCTGACCACTCTCCACCTTGGTCTCTACTATCCCTGACCACTCTCCACCTTGGTCTCTGCTATCCCTGACCACTCTCCACCTTGGTCTCTACTATCCCTGACCACTCTCCACCTTGGTCTCTACTATCCCTGACCACTCTCCACCTTGGTCTCTACTATCCCTGACAACTCTCCACCTTGGTCTCTACTATCCCTGACCACTCTCCACCTTGGTCTCTGCTATCCCTGACCACTCTCCACCTTGGTCTCTACTATCCCTGACCACTCTCCACCTTGGTCTCTGCTATCCCTGACCACTCTCCACCTTGGTCTCTGCTATCCCTGACCACTCTCCACCTTGGTCTCTGCTATCCCTGACCACTCTCCACCTTGGTCTCTACTATCCCTGACCACTCTCCACCTTGGTCTCTACTATCCCTGACAACTCTCCACCTTGGTCTCTACTATCCTTGACCACTGTCCACC
Organism: Procambarus clarkii; assembly: GCF_040958095.1. Classification (NCBI taxonomy): domain Eukaryota; kingdom Metazoa; phylum Arthropoda; class Malacostraca; order Decapoda; family Cambaridae; genus Procambarus; species Procambarus clarkii. The sequence continues at coordinate 8,186,067 of NC_091235.1, forward strand.
TTGGTCTCTACTATCCCTGACCACTCTACACCTTGGTCTCTACTATCCCTCACCACTCTCCACCTTGGTCTCTACTATCCCTGACCACTCTCCACCTTGGTCTCTACTATCCCTGACAACTCTCCACCTTGGTCTCTACTATCCTTGACCACTGTCCACCTTGGTCTCTACTATCCCTGACCACTCTACACCTTGGTCTCTACTATCCCTCACCACTCTCCACCTTGGTCTCTGTGTGATACCTCTGACCATTCTGCAGAATTTAAAACAAGAATAAAGGAAACTTCAGAAGGTGTGTTGGGAGATACGAGGCAGCTCCTGTGTACAGCCACACACACTTTCATTCATATATATTTGTCTAACCTACGCTTGAAACAATCTCGTGATCCCACGTATGCTTATGTTACCCGGTAATCTGTTTCCTCAAATCAACTCCCTTGTTTCTAAACCAGTATTTACCCAGGTCTTTCCTCTCTCCAAACTTATTCAATTTATATTTGTTTAATGTTATATTTTGTGTTGCTGTATTTTAAACTTTATATTATTTACTTCAATAATGCCCCTCTTTACGCTTCGTTTTCAAGATAATGAAAACTTAACTTGTTTTGTCCTCCTTTCTTAAGAAGATTGTCTGATTCCTGTTATCGGCTTTTGTCATCCTTCTCTGTACGAGTTCAAGTGAATTTATATCCATCCTGTAGCATGGAGACCAAAACTGAACTTCTTAACCCTTCCGCTGCGGTTGTCGTTCATGAGCGTGATTCACACATTAGGGCTCTCATCCGTAAGCATTTTATGGGTTAATGTCCCTCGTAGTCACTTGCCCCTCGATAGAATCATTGGTGAATCCGATACCTTTGATTCCGCTCACGTTATGTGCTTTTGTTCTCGTATTGGCCTCCTGAGTGATATTTGGCGCCTTCCTGAACGTCCGCGAGATACACAACTCTTACAGAGTCTTCTTGGCTTTGGCCTTTCTTTTGTTGTTGTTGTTGTTATAGATTCATTTACTCGGAACAAGTTCCATGTAGCACGGGCTATGGTGAGCCCGTAGTGGAGTTACCTGGCACAGGAGCGGTGCTGTGTGTGTTGACCGCCTTTCTTTTGATAACTGCTTACTTTAAGAACCCTGGCAGATGGTTGGTCTGGTTCTGGGAATTAAATTTCGTATTTTGTTTAATAACCCCCCCACTCCCTCTCCAGCCATTTGGGCTGGACGGTAGAGCGACGGTCTCCCTTCATGCAGGTCGGCGTTCAATCCCTGAACGTCTAAGTGGTGGGGCACCATTCCTTTCCCCCCTTCCCATCCCAAATCCTTATCCTGACCCCCTTCCCAGTGCTATATAGTCGTGATGGATTGGCGCTTTCTTCCCCTGATAATTCCCCCCCCCCCCCTTGACAACAATTATATTAGTCAGTTTGTCATATTCACCACCTACATAGATGTGTTCACCTTCATTCATAACATTAATTTCTTCTCTGGTAAATAGAGAATCAAAGTACAGTTCTTATTTACAATACCTCTCATTTCTTTCTCATTATCAGTTGCCTGACCTGTTTTATTTGTCAATTACCCAGCCAGCTTTATAACCCTAATCTTTGTTTGATATTCCTTAAAAAATAATTTAGAATTTGCTTGCTATATGTGCTTCATAATTTGTTTTAGGTATCCCTATTTCGTGTGAACATTTCTTAACTAGTTTGACTAATTGTTCTAAATAGATTGTCCAAATCCTGATTCGTTTGTGTATTACCATTTTTCAGTAATGTTTTTAGGCCCATTGGATTTAATTTAATTTATATGGTATATAAATTAATTTATATACCATATAAATTGGATTTGGATTTAATTTATATGGTATACTATTTTCTAGGCTTTTCTAAGAATATTCTTAAATAAATGATACAAATGAATCTATGTGGTTTGTCAGGGTTATGTCACCCAGGGCGCCTGACAGCTGGGTGGACAGCGCTTCGAATTCGTAATCCTGAGGTTCCGGGTTCGATCCCCGGTGGAGGCGGAGACAAATGGGCAAAATGTTTCTTTCGCCCTGATGTCCCTGTTACCTAGCAGTAAATAGGTACATGGGAGTTAGACAGCTGCTACGGGCTGCTTCCTGGGGGTGTGTAACCAAAAGGAGGCCAGGTCGAAGACCGGGCCGCGGTGACACTAAGCTCCGAAATCATCTCAAGATAACCTCAAGATAACCACCGCTAGGTCACTTCACGGCCCTAGGCCAGGTACCTTCCTCCTTCAGGTCCGCCCAATTTACCGTGCCAAGGAACTAACTTCTTAAGGCCTCAAAATTAGGTTTACGAAAGCCTGAAAACCCAAATAGAGCTTTCACTCACCATGTTTCCTTGCAGTGTTGAGTCTGATTTCCTTATGATCGGTGTTTCCTAGCTCCCTCCCTATTGCTTTGTTATTGTCATGTCTCTGTTTGATAACACCAAGTCGTCAATATTTCCCCCTTGTTACATCCACAATATGTTGTTTAAGGAAGCATTCATCAACTGATTCTAAAAGTTCTTCTGCTTCACCATTCCCTGTTTTATAAGTCGAGTTTATTGTACTATAATTTATTTATATATATATATATATATATATATATATATATATATATATATATATATATATATATATATATATTATATATTTTGGTAGCAGTCTAGCATTATTAATCCGTTTTCTATATTCATCTATGATTCTGTTAGCACATGCACTTTATCTATTGCTTTTTTGTAAAGACAAATACGCTTAAGGCATTTGTTTAGTTTGTAATGTTCCTTTTGTTTGTGTAGGACACCTGTTGTTGTTGCTGTTGTTTTAGATTCAGCTACTAATAACAAAATGTTCCAAGTAGCACGGGCTATGGTGAGCCCGTAGTGGACTAACCTGGCACAGGAGCGGTGCTGTAGCTCTGTAGGACACCGTTCATGGCTTCTTATGCCCGCGTTCCTCCCTTGTATTTGTAGTGAGAAAGTTAGTGTGGGGAGAGGCAGGGAGGGAACTATCAGGGGGAAAGCGCCAAGCCATTCGACTATATAGCACTGGGAAGGGGTCAGGATAAGGATTTGGGATGGGACTGGGGGTAGTGGAAGGAATGGTGCCCAACCACTTGTGGACGGTCGGGGATTGAACGCCAACCTGCATGAAGTAAGACCGTCGATCTACTGTCCAGCCAAAGTGGTTGGACAGTGAGAGTGTGTGTGGGAGAATGAGAGAGTGTGTGTGTGTGTGAGAGTGAGGGAGAGTGGGTGTGTGGGGGAGAGTGAGTGAGTGAGTGTGTGTGTGGGAGAGTGAGTGAGTGAGTGTGTGTGTGGGAGAGTGAGAGTGTGTGTGTATTCACCTAGTTGTGCTTGCGGGGGTTGAGCTCTGACTCTTTCGGCCCGCCTCTCAACTGTCACTAAATCAACTGTTACTAACTACTAACTAATTTTTTTTCTACACACACACACACACACACACACACACACACACACACACACACACACACACACACACACACACACACCACACCAGGAAGCAGCCCGTAGCAGCTGTCTAACTCCCGGGTACCTAATTACAGCTACGTAACAGGCACATCAGGGTGAAAGAAACTGCCCATTTTTGTTTCCGCCTCCACCGGGGATCGAACCCGGAACCTCAGGATTACAAATCCGAAGCGCTGTCCACTCAGCCGTCAGGCTTCTAGAGTGAGAGAGAGAGAGAGAGAGAGAGAGAGAGAGAGAGAGAGAGAGAGAGAGAGAGAGAGAGAGAGAGAGAGAGAGAGAGAGAGAGAGAGAGAGAGAGCAGTATATTGCAACCAGAATGTTAAGCATAACTTGGCTGGCTTGTGCAAGATGCTGGCCAGCACCCCTCCCCCCCCACCCCCACCCTCCCTCTCTCTCTCTCTCTCTCTCTCTCTCTCTCTCTCTCTCTCTCTCTCTCTCTCTCTCTCTCTCTCTCTCTCTCTCTCTCTCTCTCTCTCTCTCATTGATAAGCATTCAAGTGTTGCAGTCCATGGACCCGGGTTCGATTCCCGACCGTATCAGAAACAAACGGGCAGAGTGTCTTTCACTGATGACTCTGCTGACCTAGCTGTAAATAGGTACCTGTGTGTGTGTGTGTGTGTGTGTGTGTGTGTGTGTGTGTGTGTGTGTGTGTGTGTGTGTGTGTGTGTGTGGGCGTGTGCTCACCTAGTTGTATTCAACTAGTTGTATTCAACTAGTTGTGCTTGCGGGGGCTCAACTCTGACTCTTTGGTCCCTTTGGTCTCTTTGGTCTCTTTGGTCTTTGATCTACTACTACATATCTACCTTTGAAACTGTGTATGGAGTCATCCTCCACGACATCACTGCCTAATGCCTTCCACCTGTTAACTACTCTGACACTGAAAAAGTTCTTTCTAACGTCCCTGTGGCTCATTTGCAACCCGTTCTCGCACTTGCGTACAGTCAATATTGGCTTATTTAATAAGTGAATATGTGACATACTAATTGATTGTGAATATTTTAGTTTACCTTGAAAAGCTACATAGAAAACACCGACCTCACCTAACCTTTTTAGTATGTTAAGATAAGCATCTTATTGCTTCTTATTTACAATTATTACTTAACCTATCAACGGTATAGGTTAAGTAATAATTGTAATTAAGAAGCAATAAGATGCTTATCTTAACACACTAAGAAGGTTAGGTGAGGTCGGTGTTTTCTATGAAGCTTTTCAAGGTAAACTAAAATATTCACAATCAATTAGTATGTCACATATTCACTTATTAAATAAGCCAATATTGACTATAAGCAAGTGCGAGAACGGGTTGCTCATTTGGGTACTCAGTCTCCACCTGTGTCCCCTTGTTCGCGTACCACCCGTGTTAAAAAGTTTATCCTTATCTACCCTGTCAATTCCTGAGAATTTTGTAGGTAGTGATCATGTCTCCCCTTACTCTTCTGTCTTCCAGTGTCGTGTGTGTGTGTGTGTATTCACCTAGTTGTTCTTGCGGGGGTTGAGCTCTGCTCTTTCGGCCCGCCTCTCAACTCTCAATCAATCAACTGTAACTAACTGCTAACTAATTATTTTTTTCCACACACACACCCAGGAAGTAGCACTGTAACAACTGTCTAACTCCCAGGTACCTATTTACTGCTAGGTAACAGGGGCATCAGGGTGAAAGAAACTTTGCCCATTTGTTTCTGCCTGGTCCGGGAATTGAACCCGGGCCACAGAATTACGAGTCCTGCGCGCTGTCTGCTCAGCTACCAGACCCCCAATCTAGCCCAGTCTCAGCTACTAGTGTGTGTGTGTGTGTGTGTGTGTGTGTGTGTGTGTGTGTGTGTGTGTGTGTGTGTGAGAGAGAGAGAGAGAGAGAGATGTGGTAGACATGATAGAGTACAATAGGTTGGGAGTCGGTGCATTTGACAACCGACGTTTAGAAAGGCGGGGTCCAAGAGCTAACAGCTCGATCGTGCAGGCACAAATGGCAAATACAAATAGTGAATATGCACTCGTTGCAGTTATACATGCAAGTATTCGCACACAAACACACACCCGTACACTTATATACAGGGACGCGTTCGTACACATGCCGGCCAGCATCCATACGCATACATATACCTGTACACATACACAGGCCAGGATCCATACACATACACAAACTATAACATATATATAGGCCAGCATTCATATACATACACTCACACCCGTATAGAGCCCAGTAGGCTCAGGAATCTGTACATCAGTTGAGTGACAGTTAAGAGGCGGGGGACCAAAGAGCCAAAGCTCAACCCCCGCAAGCACAACTAGGTGAGTACAACTGGGTGAATACATACACACCCGTATACATACACGCATCTCTATACGTACACGCCCCTTTGCTCACAGTCAACACAAATTAACACCCTCAGAGTTTGACACTCCAACTATGCCCCATAATATTAATTCCGGCATCAATCTCAACTTTTCTAATCTGTGAAAATACTCGCATACTACTTCAGGTGTATTTACCGTGTCTCTGGATATAGGCATGTCTGACATGATGGTTATGGTTTCATTATTAGCGAGCGTGACAGTTCCCACTGCCGCTGTGGGCCGGGTGCTTGGAGAGGAAGCAGAGAATCTCCAGCATGCAGTTTTGTTAAGGCGACTCCTCCAAGAATGTTGTTATTGCTACCAAGTGCATCTCTTCGGAATGGAGTAGAGTCTGGTTCAGTGGACGCCAGGTCCTCGCAGAGGTCACGTTGCCAGGGATGAGAAGTCACAGTCAAGGGCACTCACAGTCAAGGACAGTCACAGTCAATGGCAGTCACAGTCAAGGGCAGTCACAGTCAAGGACAGTCACAGTCAAGGGCAGTCACAGTCAAGGACAGTCACAGTCATGGACAGTCACAGTCAAGGACAGTCACAGTCAAGGACAGTCACAGTCAAGGACAGTCACAGTCAAGGGCAGTCACAGTCAAGGGCAGTTACAGTCAAGGGCAGTCACAGTCAAGGACAGTCACAGTCAAGGGCAGTCACAGTCATGGACAGTCACAGTCAAGGACAGTCACAGTCAAGGGCAGTCACAGTCAAGGACAGTCACAGTCAAGGGCAGTCACAGTCAAGGACAGTCAAGGACAGTCACAGTCAAGGGCAGTCACAGTCAAGGACAGTCACAGTCAAGGGCAGTCACAGTCAAGGGCAGTCACAGTCAAGGACAGTCACAGTCAAGGGCAGTCACAGTCAAGGGCAGTCACAGTCAAGGACAGTCACAGTCAAGGGCAGTCACAGTCAAGGGCAGTCACAGTCAAGGGCAGTCACAGTCATGGACAGTCACAGTCACAGTTAAGAACAGTCACAGTCAAGGACAGTCACAGTCAAGGACAGTCACAGTCAAGGACAGTCACAGTCAAGGGCAGTCACAGTCAAGGACAGTCACAGTCAAGGGTAGTCACAGTCAAGGGCACTCACAGTCAAGGACAGTCACAGTCAAGGACAGTCACAGTCAAGGGCAGTCACAGTCAAGGACAGTCACAGTCAACGACAGTCACAGACAACGACAGTCACAGTCAAGGGTAGTCACAGTCAAGGGTAGTCACAGTCAAGGGTAGTCACAGTCAAGGGTAGTCACAGTCAAGGACAGTCACAGTCAAGGGTAGTCACAGTCAAGGGTAGTCACAGTCAAGGGTAGTCACAGTCAAGGGCACTCACAGTCAAGGGCAGTCACAGTCAAGGACAGTCACAGTCAAGGACAGTCACAGTCAAGAACAGTCACAGTCAAGAACAGTCACAGTCAAGAACAGTCACAGTCAAGGACAGTCACAGTGAAGGGCAGTCACAGTCAAGGACAGTCACAGTCAAGGGCAGTCACAGTCAAGGGTAGTCACAGTCAAGGGCACTCACAGTCAAGAACAGTCACAGTCAAAGACAGTCACAGCCAAGAACAGTCACAGCCAAGGACAGTCACAGTCAAGGACAATCACAGTCAAGGACAGTCACAGTGAAGGGCAGTCACAGTCAAGGACAGTCACAGTCAAGGGCAGTCACAGTCAAGGACAGTCACAGTCAAGGGCAGTCACAGTCAAGGGCAGTCACAGTCAAGAACAGTCACACAACCACGGTCAAAAAACGACAACCACAGGAGGCTGCAATAGATAGAGGCAATAGAACGGATGGTCACTTGAGGCTCTTGAGAAGTCAAGGTAGAAGAGGTGTGCGGGAGGCACTGTGAAGATGGTCATAGTTCGCAGCTAAATCTCTCTCTCCATCACGAAGGCTAGACCTAAGGGAGACCCCGCCGATGTAGTACACGAAGGCTAGACCTAAGGGAGACCCCGCCGATGTAGTACACGAAGGCTAGACCTAAGGGAGACCCCGCCGATGTAGTACACGAAGGCTAGACCTAAGGGAGACCCCGCCGATGTAGTACACGAAGGCTAGACCTAAGGGAGACCCCGCCGATGTAGTACACGAAGGCTAGACCTAAGGGAGACCCCGCCGATGTAGTACACGAAGGCTATGTAACAATCCACGCGCGGGTGGAGGGAGAGCAGGAACTACTACACTGTAGTTGATCAACTCTGGTATTCCTCAGTGGAGGTCAGTGGGCTCCGGATTAATGGGGGATTAATACGCGCTTCGGGAGGTGGCGTCCAGTGTTCGTAGGGAGGGTGAGTGGGGAATTATACGGGTCTTCTGGGGGATATCTTGTCACTGGATATCTTGACACTGTAGATATCTTGACACTGGATATCTTGTCACTGGATATCTTGTCACTGGATATCTTGACACTGTGGATATCTTGACACTGGATATCTTGACACTGGATATCTTGTCACTGGATATCTTGACACTGTGGATATCTTGACACTGGATATCTTGACATTTCTGGGTACTGTATAGCACTTTCGGGGTTTAAGCTGTGACAATGTGGGATTTATTATACTACACACTTATAATGTCTCTAAGATGGGCACAGTCTCTCTAAGAGCGGTCAAGACTGTGTCTATCTTATCTCTCATACACTGGTCTCTGTATCTCCGCTGCTCATATGTCCCAAATCAATGTATCGATTTCCTTTACAGTTTCCAGGAACTGTTGTTGTTGTTATAGATTCAGCTACTCGAACAAGTTCCAAGTAGCACGGGCTATGGTGAGCCCGTAACTTACCTGACACAGGAGCGGGGCAAGTAGCACGGGCTATGGTGAGCCCGTAACTTACCTGACACAGGAGCGGGGCAAGTAGCACGGGCTATGGTGAGCCCGTAACTTACCTAGCACAGGAGCGGGGCAAGTAGCACAGACTATGGTGAGCCCGTAGTGGACTTACCTGGCACAGGACTCAAGGAGCTGCATTTCCGTGATTGTGTACTAGCGTTGTTGTCTCCGCTCCTTCCTTGCTCTCTCATTACCTCACTGATCTGTGAGGTGCTCGCTTCTCACTCCTCACCGTCCGGAGTGATAACCTGTCGCTCTTAATTCCTGCCTCCGATTTGACAGGAAATTCCTCACAATACGAGAATACAACCCAGGGGCCAGATTCACGAAGCAGTTACGCACGCAATTACGAACATGTACATCTTATCGTAATCTTTGGCGACTTTGTTTACAATTATTAAACAGTTAATGAGCTCCGAAGCACCAGGAGGCTGTTTATAACAATAACAACAGTTGATTGGGAAGTTCTCATGCTTGTAAATTGTTTAATAAATGTAACCAAAGCCGTCAAAGATTAAGGAAGTACTTGCGTAACTGCTTCGTGAATCTGGCCTCGGGTCCGTAGACTGCGATTCCCGAACCCTGTCCGCTCGGCCGTAAGCATGCATGTATGTGTACAGCGCGCGCGCGTATGTACGTGCGTGCGTATGTGTGTTAACGGAGAGAGGCGGTGACCATTGGTGCCCCAAGGGAGTGGCAATGTCCAGGAGTCACTGCATGCTGGAGTAATAGACACACCACTTCCATACGCCGCGCCCCCGCAGGCGAGGCACAAGGTGGGTATTGGGGAGGGAAGTTCCACCAGCGGTCACGTCTTTTGTAAGACAAAAATGACAAGCGAAGGGTAAATGAAGATGGGATTTGATGGGATGGTTGGCAAATATGTTGTAAATAGTGACGGAAAAATACAATGAAAAGAACATGAGAAGAAAACAGAAGCGCATCCTTCTATGCAGGTAGGAAAGGTGGGGCGTGAATGGCGGCACTAGGAGGTCGTACAAGACAGCAGGCGAGGCGTGATGAAGACCGCAAGAGGACGCGGGGCACGAGTGAGTTACTGGGAAGACGAGGTGAGGGGAACAGAGAGAGGGAGGTGGCAGAGGGGGCGTCCCCCGCCAGGACAGTGTAGCTAGACCAGGTTTATTTTCTGCCAGACCTTGAGGCTGGACCAAGCTTCCGCAATGTGTTGAGGCGCGCGCGTTTACCAGCGCCCGCCAGCTTCTCCGTGGCCCCTAACTCCCTCTGTGTTTACCACTAATTATTTTCCTTATCCTGCTGCTCCCTGCGTCTCTCCAGTAATATTGACATTCCTCCTAAACTAACACAATCGAGCGAAGAAGAAAATAATGTTAGGGAAAGTCGCTTAATCTGACTGCCTGGTCGGTACAACTGTGAAGAGCCTTGTGGTGGGTGTTGGTACGCCGGGGACCTCAAGCATCACCTGCAGGAGTTATTGTCATCAGTGTATCCAACCTCGCCTGTGTGGCCCGCCTGGCAGTTTGGGAATTGCTGACAAAAGCTTATTTTTTACCATGTAATGGAAGGCCTAACTTAGGCTAGGTGATTAAGTTCTGTTGGCAATTATTGGTATCTGCCAATCCATCCTCCACTTCAAGCAATAAGTCAAATATCGACTTAGTTGTTGTTAAGTGCATTATGTTACATATTCAGCAGACTGACAATCTTCCATACAATATAATAAAAAGTAACAGTTTTTTCCTGAAATGTAACAATATTATTATATATTGTAGGTGTATGTATACAGTTGTTAGGTCTAGATAAGGTTAGGTAAGGTGTTTTGGTTACGTTGATTTAGGACGTGCTTACAGGCTGGAAGTGAACGAAGCACGTTTCCAGGCAGAGCCTCGAACTTTGCTTGGTGGACAATAAGTTCAAATACTGACTTTGTAGAGTTTTTATTGCCAGTATTTGACCAACCCGTCCCTCACACTAGGCTGTTTAAAGCAGCGGCCGTCCTCCCCAGACGCATTCATCAATTTTAACTTACTGTTCAATAAAAATAGTAATTTTCTCAAATATAAATTAATATTAATATATATTAGCATATTGTGCATATTTAGGGTTAGGTTAGGTTAGGTATTTAGGTTCTGTTGGCGATTATTTGTATTTGTAGTACGTGGGTGAAGCATTTACAGCGTTGTGGTTCGAACAAAAGTCGTCAGCTGGAAATGGAACCTACTACCGGGGACAGGACTTGTCTAAGTCTTGTCCCCTGTAGTAGGTTCCATTTTCAACTCACACATAATAAACAACTTGGATTTGGTTAACAAATTGTCTGGTTTGAAATTAATTTTTTATTTTAAACTTGTGAGTTTTGATGTGACGGCTCTGTTCACTAGAGTTCTGTTGATGAAGCGTTGGCGTTCCTACGGGATCAACTCCCTAAATGTAATTTAACTTTACCTACTAACACCATTGTTGAACTCAATGTGTGCATTTAAGATAATTATTTCAGCTTTAATGATTCATTTTATAAACAAACATTTGGCATGGGACTCAGGATTTTACTCTCGAATTTGGTGTGGTATAGGTACGTTGACGATATTTTATGCCAGTGGCCGGTTAACCATGACCAAACTGATTTTCTCATTCGGCTTAATTCGCTGGTTCCCTCAATTAAATTCACACTTGAAAATGAAGAGAATGGTGTTCTACCTGTTTTTATACATCATGATTCATATAATCGATAGGAGTTTCAAATTCAATGTGTATAGGAAACCTACCAATGTGTGCTCGTATGTTAATTTTTACTCAAATCATCATGTTCAGGTCAAGCGGGCAGTATTTTCTGGAATGTTTCTCAAAGCCTTGAGAGTTTGCAGCCCGGATTTTTTTTAATGAAGAAATAACGAAAATATTTGAAATTGGGAACAAGTTAAAATACCCAAAATCGGTCTTGAATGTCACGTTTGTTCAAGCAAAAAGGACGTTCTACAACAAGCTCCCGAGTTAAGCCAGAACTGAAAAACTCGTTGCTATTACCATATTTTGATGGTCTAGTAAATCTTGCCCCAGCCCTGAAAAACCTTAAAAGTAACCCAGTATTCAAAAATGATAATACAGTTAACGCTATGTTAATTAAGAACTCGCCTTCGTCTGTAACAGGTTGTGTGTACTTCATCCCTTGTAATGATTGCGCACGTGTTTACATCGGCCAGACTGGGAAATCTCTTTCTTCACGTTTAAAACAACATTCATATGCTATTCGTACAGCCCAGCACTCCAGTGCATTGTATTTACATTCCAGTATATGTGATCATTCGATCGACTTCAGAGGGGCGAAATGTATTGTTAAAAGTAAGGGTTTCGTATAACGAAATGTGATAGAGTCCGCTCTGACCAAACAGTGTAACAACAGCCTTAATGTGAGCCCTGCTATGTACAAATTTGATCCCCATATAAACTTCAATATAACACGTCAATACAATATATCTTCCATTTAACCCGTGTTTATTTATTTCCATCCGGCGGCACTTATATATATATAATATATATAAGAGAGAGAGAGAGAGAGAGAGAGAGAGCGAAAAGTTTCTTGTTCCAGCGCCTCAGTGTAGCGATTCAGAGGGGAAATGCCTGTTGCGTCTTGGGCACGAGTCCAACTTCGGAGGAATTCGAAGAAGTGTTTGACTTGCAACAATGATCGAATCTGTCCGTGACATTTATCAATGTTTCCCATTGGCGTGTTTTTCATTTTACTTGTATTGGTTGTGTTGTGTATGTGTTAAGGCCACATTTTGTAATAATGTAATCTTATACAATAAATTTTCTTATATATATATATATATATATATATATATATATATATATATATATATATATATATATATATATATATATATATTTATATATATATATATTTATATATATATATATATATATTTATATATATATATTTATATATATATATATATATATATATATATATATATATATATATATTTATATATATATATATATTTATATATATATATATATATATATATATATATATATATATATATATATATATATATATATATATATATATATATATATATATATGTCGTACCTAGTAGCCAGAACTCACTTCTCAGCCTACTATGCAAGGCCCGATTTGCCTAATAAGCTAAGTTTTCATGAATTAATTGTTTTTCGACTATCTAACCTACCTAACCTAACCTAACCTAACTTTTTCGGCTACCTAACCCAACCTAACCTATAAAGATAGGCTAGGTTAGGTAGGGTTGGTTAGGTTCGGTCATATATCTACGTTAATTTTAACTCCAATAAAAAAAATTGACCTCATACATAATGAAATGGGTAGCTTTATCATTTCATAAGAAAAAAATTAGAGAAATATATTAATTCAGGAAAACTTGGCTTATTAGGCAAATCGGGCCTTGAATAGTAGGCCGAGAAGTGCGTTCTGGCTACTAGGTACGACATATATATATATATATATATATATATATATATATATATATATATATATATATATATATATATATATATATGTCGTACCTAATAGCCAGAACGCACTTCTCAGCCTATTATGCAAGGCCCGATTTGCCTAGTAAGCCAAGTTTTCATGAATTAATGTTTTTTCAACTACCTAACCTACCTAACCTAACCTAACCTAACTTTTTCTGCTACCTAACCTAACCTAACCTATAAAGATAGGCTAGGTTAGGTTAGGTAGGGTTGGTTAGGTTCGGTCATATATCTACGTTAATTTTAACTCCAATAAAACAAAATTGACCTCATACATAATGAAATGGGTAGCTTTATCATTTCATAAGAAAAAAATTCGAGAAAATATATTAATTCAGGAAAACTTGGCTTATTAGGCAAATCGGGCCTTGAATAGTAGGCTGAGAAGTGAGTTCTGGCTACTAGGTACGACATATATATATATATATATATATATATATATATATATATATATATATATATATATATATATATATATATATATATATATATATATGTCGTACCTAGTAGCCAGAACTCACTTCTCAGCCTACTATTCATGGCCCGATTTGCCTAATAAGCCAAGTTTTCCTGAATTAATATATTTACTATAATTTTTTTCTTATGAAATGATAAAGCAACCCTTTTCTCTATGTATGAGGTCAATTTTTTTTTATTGGAGTTAAAATTAACGTAGATATATGACCGAACCTAACCAACCCTACCTAACCTAACCTAACCTATATTTATAGGTAAGGTTAGGTTAGGTAGCCAAAAAAAGCTAGGTTAGGTTAGGTTAGGTAGGTTAGGTAGACGAAAAAACATTAATTCATGAAAACTTGGCTTATTAGGCAAATCGGGCCTTGAATAGTAGGCTGAGAAGTGCGTTCTGGCTATTAGGTACGACATATATATATATATATATATATTTATATATATATATGTATATATATATATATATATATATATATATATATATATATATATATATATATATATATTTATATATATTTATATATATATATATATATATATATATATATATATATATATATATTTATATATATATATGTATATATATATATATATATATATATATATATATATATATTTATATATATATATGTATATATATATATATATATATATATATATATATATATATATATATATATATATATATATATATATTTATTTATTTATTTACTTATTTATTTGTGTGTGTAAATCACGAAAATTAACGTGATGAAAAATTTGACAGTGTCATTTTTATTTCACTCATATTTATTTATTTATTTATTTATTTATTTATTCACCGTGCGTGCCAAAATCGCAAAAAAATTAAATCGCGGTTAACGTAATACCGACAGCATAACAAAGTACTGTTGCTGTTTAATGTGTTTCTGTACACAGTTCTCAGCTGCTTGATACTTGTAGGAGGTAGTGAAGCCGAGGTGGGCGGGGCCGGCGGGTGCCTGCCTGCCAGCCAGCCTCGCCGCCCCACCCAACACCCGCTCACAAATATCCACCGCGAAAGGAAAAATAAAAGTCATCAAAACTATATTTACTCTCGCCCCACTAACCCCACGGTCTTTACCACCTCTTGTTACCTCACTTACCCACTTCGTGTTACCTCACTTACCCCCCCCCCCCCTTTTTACCTCACTTACCCCTACTGCATCATGAGGCCCGACGCACACCGCCAGTTGCACCAACTACCACAGGCATTCGGTAAAAATATAAATAATAAAATAGGTCAGAAGTCATGGGACTGTTTCACTCGTTGTCATTCAGTATTGTGGCGAGGTGGGCGTTCTTGAGCGATGAATTCACCGCTTACTCATTCATCTGTTCAGTTTGGTGCTATTAGTAAGACAACAGAAGAGCTCTCTCACGTCTTTGATCGTTCTAGAATGTTCTTCAGCGTGATTTGGCAATATCTTTATTTACTATGGGCCATGTTGGAGATGTTTACGCAACTTTTCAGCCCATGTTGGAGATGATTATGCAACTTTTCAGCCCATGTTGGAGATGATTATGCAACGTTTCAGCCCATGTTGGAGATAATTATGCAACGTTTCAGCCCATGTTGGAGATGTTTACGCAACCTTTGTAGCCCATGTTGGAGATTATGCAGCCTTTCAATCTGGCCTCTTTAATATGTGCGAAATATCAACTTCAATATAATATCTTAATAACCGTATATAGTAATCGGAGAATTGTGGTTACTCTATTAAAACTCATTTGTTTGCGTTCATAATAAAAGCTTAGTTTAAGTTTAGGTTAGGCTTTGTATGAAGGCTTTGCTTAAATCATGTTTTGTATGTAGGTTTAGGTTTCTACATAGTTGTTAGGCTTAGGTTTCTACATAGTTGTTAGTCAGGCTTAGGTTAATACATAGTTGTTAGTCAGGCTTAGGTTAATACATAGTTGTTAGTCAGGCTTAGGTTAATACATAGTTGTTAGTCAGGCTTAGGTTAATACATAGTTGTTAGTCAGGCTTAGGTTTCTACATAGTTGTTAGTCTTTTGTTCTAGGATTAGATTCAGGTGTCCTTACACTATATGTGAATATGTACAAGACACTATTTTCTGTCTGTTGTACAAACTAACACCGAACTTCAAAGATTAATCTCAAAATATGTATTTAGTAAGAATAATATTGTTGACTGATACGCATAAAATGATAGGGAACGACAGAGCTCTCACTCACAGGTATAAGCACACACTCCCGCCCCCCCCTCTCAGTCTCACTCTCTGTCTCTCTCCCTCTCTCTCTCCCTCTCCCTCTCTCTCTCCCTCTCTCTCTCCCTCTCTCTCTCCCTCTCTCTCTCTCTCTCTCTCCCTCCCTCTCTCTCTCTCTCTCTCTCTCTCTCTCTCTCTCTCTCTCTCTCTCTCTCTCTCTCTCTCTCTCTCTCTCTCTCTCTCTCTCTCTCTCTCTCTCTCCCCCCCCCTCCCTCCCTCCCTCCCTCCCTCCCTCCCTCCCTCCCTTCCTTCCTTCCTTCCTTCCTTCCTTCCTTCCTTCCTCCCTCCCTCCCTCCCTCCCTCCCTCCCTCCCTCCCTCCCTCCCTCCCTCCCTCCCTTCCTCCCTTCCTCCCTCCCTCCCTTCCTCCCTCCCTCCCTCCCTCCCTCCCTGCACACCCAGATAGCCCCGGTCTGACCTGCTGGTACTGTTCTCTGACCTGAGGGTACTCTTTAGTTCTATTTTTTAATGCATGGCTTTCAAACTATATCTGTTTACTCTAAAGTAAATATTATGGAGATTAACTGTAGCCTACCACAAGGATAAATATACCGGGATATTAGCTGTAAGATAGTAGTTGCACCGAGAGTTTGGTTGTAGCCTAGTTGTGCGCCGGGAGAGTAAGTGCAGAATGGCTGACTTTACTGGGATATGGAGTCCTCTTAGATAGTCTTCAGGTATAAAGTCATCCGTACTGGGAACATAATTCAGGGATTAAAACAATATTGGAATATTTAAGGCGGGACCCAGAGCTGAAGACGCCTTGACACATGCCTTGGGCAATTTAACTCCATTTATTAGTAAACAACAGGAAATTCCTAAAGCCCCCGAAGTTTAGATTTGCTCCCAATAACTATTTATTTCCAACCCTCTCACTCTCACACTGACTCACTCACTCATTTCCTCACACGCTTACGTTCACACTCACACTAAGAAGCACACGCTGACACTCAACAGAAGCACTTACTGCGCATTAACAGGTGTTCAAGAGGCCCCCCTGGGTCGCGAGAGGTGAATATAAATGCTTCCTGAAGCAAACGTGTAGAAGCCTCGACTGGTGCTGGCTCAGGGTGCGACAGGAACGGTCCGTGTTCAAGGTAGCCTCGGCCGCTCCATCAGCCTCCTCTCGCCTGTTCTGGCGCTCGCCTCATACAATTATTTACATTAAGAATTTTTTAAAATGACTTAGTTTGCAAAGAGAAACGTAGCCGCTTCTTCGAGGCTGAGGATCCCTACACACACAACAAGATCTCGTCCCCGCTACACACACACACACACACACACACACACACACACACACACACACACACACACACACACACACACACACACACACACACACACACACATACACACATATATATATATATATATATATATATATATATATATATATATATATATATATATATATATATATATATATATAAATAACAATCAGTGCTCGAAGATCTCATCGAGCTCTTCGGAGGTTGGGTGCGTGCCCAAGATACAGCACGTATTTTCTGTCTGAACCTCGACACTGAGGCGCTGGAACAGGAAACTGCCTGCTGTTGAGTATTTAGTTTTCCCATTGAGTTCCTCACCCACCTCCTTTAAGAACTTAAGTGCACATTCACCCGAAGCGCCCAGTGTTTCAGAGCCTATCGGCACGAACCACACACACACACACACATATATATATATATATATATATATATATATATATATATATATATATATATATATATATATATATATTAGTATATTTTGGCAGCAGTCTTTCTTGTAAACATATGTTGTTGAATATGACCGAAAGGGTAAGATTAATGATTCTTATGCGAATCTTCTCAATATTTCTTATGTTTTTCTTCACTATCGAGGGTAGTTGAAAAATTAACTCTCCAAAGTTCATTTTCACACTTTATTTATGGTCTGACGCCTAGAAGCCTTTCGCTTCTAGGTTCTAGAAGATACAATTAACAATTTACCACAAAAACAAGAAGATGGCCAACCTACTTATGGAGAACTCTCCAGACACCAAACAGAACACCTTGAAAGAAACCAACGTCGTCTATGCCATCACATGCCCACTTGGGGACTATAAGCCCCAAAGATCTCGGTATATAGGCAAGACAACAACGTGTCTTTCTAGACGATTAACAATGCACAAACAACAGGGCTCCACCAAGGAACATATAATCTCCTCACACAACCAGACCATCACCAGAGAAATCTTAACAAGCAACACAGAAATTATTGACAGATACAACGATAGCAGGAGACTCGACATCAGCGAGGCCCTACACATCAAAAGTCAAAACAAGCAATCAACAGCCAATTAACACATAATTACGAACCAGCACAGAAGCAAGAAATTAAAACAAGCAATGGTGTACCCATTGATTCATTTGTTCTCTCAATCATGTCCTGTATCACCTCACCCCAAGTGAATATAAGCATTGGCAGAGTATGTAAAATTGTCTTTGAAAATGTAAGAAGTGTCTTGCGAAACGCTTCTAGGCATCAGACCATAAAGTGTGAGAATGAACTTTGGAGAGTTAATTTTTCAACTATCCTCGACAGTGAAGAAAAACATAAAAAATATTCAGAAGATTCGTGTTAGAATCATTAATCTTATCCTTTCGGTCATATTATATATATATATATATAATATATATAGTAACCATCAAATACATAATAAAGCACAAAAAAGGAAGGGGGGTGGTAGTAGAAAAGCACACAGAAACTGTATTGGAGGGGATCTAAACATTCCCTGTAATGTCTTATTCGTGGTTTCCTCCGAGGCTATGGGTCCCCCTTCCAGCCAGAGGTGGTACTCCCTTCCATTTATATATATATATATATATATATATATATATATATATATATATATATATATATATATATATATATATATATAAATATATATGTCGTACCTAGTAGCCAGAACTCACTTCTATGCCTACTATGCAAGGCCCAACTTGCCTAATAAGCCAAGTTTTCATGAATTAATATATTTTCTTTATTTTTTTTCTTATGAAATGATAAAGCTACCCATTTCGTTATGTATGAGGTTAATATTTTTTTATTGGAGTTAAAATTAACGTAGATATATGACCGAACCTAACCAACCCTACCTAACCTAACCTATCTTTATAGGTTAGGTTAGGTTAGGTAGCTGAAAAGGTTAGGTTAGGTTAGGTAGGTTAGGTAGTCGAAAAACAATTAATTCATGAAAACTTGGCTTATTAGGCAAATCGGGCCTTGCATAGTAGTCATAGAAGTGCGTTCTGGCTACTAGGTACGACATATATATATATATATATATATATATATATATATATATATATATATATATATATATATATATATATATATATATATATATATATAATATACACACACACTATGCTTGTGTATCCAACCTGGCAGCCACAACAAGATGTCATTCCCCCTGCATATATTAATATATATGTGGACTATGCTTGCGTATACACCTTGGCAGCCACATACATCAACCTCTCTGTCGGCCAAGCAGGAGCCGCGGCAACACACAGAGAAAGAGACAAGTCAACCAAGCACAGAGAAAGAGACAAGTCAACCAAATACAGGAAAATTGATCACTGGTACAACGTCGTTCCAATAGGATCCTACACCCTTGGTCCACGGGGAGAGAGTGCAAGGAGGTTTCTTGGGGATCTTGGTTCCAGGCTCATTGAAGCTACAAGAGACCCTAGAGCAGCAAGTTTTTTCTTCCAGGGCCTCAGAGTGGCGATCCAGAGGGTGAATGCTCCTTCTCTTGCTTCCTCCTCCACCACCCACTCCTGCTGCTGCCTCCACCACTACCCCTCTTCCGCGGTTTTGTACTTCCTTGACCCGTATCACTAAAGCTTTTACCCCTCCTACGGTTCTAAAACGCCTTTTCCTTGAGCACTTTTCTTCTCACTCCCGCTCCGTTTCTGTCTTCACCGATGGGTCTAAGTCAGCGGACGGTGTTGGCTACTCTGTTGTTTTTCCTGATCGCACTTATGTGTCGCTTACCTCCGGAGACTAGGATCTTTACAGCGGAACTTTATGCTATTCTCTATGCTCTTCATCTCCTGCTGTCTCGTTGTCAGTCTTCCTTTGTGGTTGGTGTTGACTCTCGTAGTGCCCTCATGGCTCTCGGGTCCTTTAATCCGGTTCATCCAGTGGTTGTCGAGATCCAGCATTGGCTGTTTCTTGTTCACAGTAAATTTAAGTCGGTTGAGTTTTGTTGGGTTCCCAGCCATATTGGTGTGTCTTTAAATGAGCGTGCGGATGCTGCCGCCAAGGAAGCTGTCCGCTCTTGTCCCATCTCTCGTAAAGGCATTCCGTATTCCGACTTTTACCCGGTTATCCATTCCTCAGTCCTTACCCGTTGGCAGGCTTCTTGGTCGTCTGTTACTGGTAACAAGCTACGTACTCTTAAATGTTGTGTTTCCTTGTGGCCGTCCTCCTTCCACCGTAACCGGCGGTGGGAAACAGCTCTGGCGAGGTTGCGTATTGGCCATACTCGCTTAACCCATGGTCACTTGATGGAGCGCCGCCCTGCTCCTTATTGTCCTAGTTGCATTGTCCCTCTTACGGTCGTGCATGTCCTTCTTGAATGTCCTGACTTCCAGGACGAGCGTGTGTCTTGCTTTCCGACCGCCCCTCGCGGTCACCTGTCCCTCAATAGAATTCTTGGTGACTCGGATACTTTTGATATCGTTCGCCTTATGCGTTTTTGTTCTCGTATTGGCATCCTTGGTGATATTTAGCGCCCTCTGATTATTTTGCGCATTTGATGGTGCTACTTAGCCTTCCCGGTTTGGTGCCTTCTTTTGATAATTACTTACTTACTCCACCACTACCCACTCCTGCTCCCTCCACCACCTCCTGCTCCCTCCTACAGACTGACATTCCTGGCAAGATCAGTGCATGAGACGCTGGTCTTGCATGACACAAAGGCTGCGATTAGCGCGCTGTGTCATTCATGGGGTGGACTAAGCATGGGGCAGCAGATACCTGGTGGTGGTGGTGGGGGGGGGGGGGAGAAAGATATTGGTGAGGTGGGGGGGGGGGGCGTAGGTAAAGATTTCATAAGAGGGAAGACTGAGAGAAAGGTTTGGTAGAGATATTCAAGGAGGGGAGGGTGAGAAGTTTGGCAGTGGGAGTGAGAGACATAAATGTTTGGTTGGGGGGAAGTGAGAGAAGAGTTTTGTATAGAAAAGGTGAAAAAAGGTGGGGAATGTTTGAGGAATGAGAGGGGGTGTTGGTGAGAGGAGGAGTGAGCGAGGTGTGGGGGTGTAGTCTTGCTGACTCACCCTAGTTTATGGGCTTTATTTAGTGGTGTGGTTAGGCCTTAGGCACTTTAAGTTTCCCTATGCACACCAACACACACACACACACACAGAAAAATTCAGCAGTATGGCACCAGACTCGTCCAGGAACTGAGAGGTATGAGCTACGAGGAGCTGAACTTCACATCCCTGGAAAATCAGAAGAGGGAGACATGATAACCACCTACAAAATTCGCAGAGGAATTGACAAGGTGGACAAAGACAAATTCTTTAGCACGGGTGGAACACGAACAAGGGGACACAGATGGAAACTTAGTACCCTGATGAGCCACAGATCGAGACATTAGAAAGAATTTGTTCAGTGTCAGAGTAGTTAACAAATGGAATGCATTAAGTAATGATGTGGTGGAGGCTGACTCCAACACAGTTTCAAGTGTAGATATGATAGAGCCCAGTAGGCTCAGGAATCTGTACACCAGTTGATTGACATTTTAGAGGCGGGATCAAAGAGCCAGAACTCACCCCCCGCAAGCACAACTAGGTGAGTACACACAGAATACACCTACACCCACCCACACTCACTCACCTTGTGAACAACAAAACCAAAATTGTAAAGTACAGAGGTTTGCAACAAGATTGGTGCCTAGCTCAGAGGGTTAAGCTCAGAGGATAGGCTAATGGAACTAAATCTGACAACCCTGGTCGACGACCGGGCCGCGGGGACGCTAAGCCCCGTAAGCAAGTTACCTCAAGGTAACCCTAGAGGAAAGAAGAACAACATGCTAGATACTGAGAGGAATAGACAAGATGGGGCAGCATGGCCAGCCTCTTCACACTGAGCTAAAGTAGGACCACCCGTACCCTATACAGATGGTCACTTAAAGGAATGCATTGAAAGAAGAGTTGTAAGCATTATATCTTGGACTGGACTCAAATTGAGCCATTTAGAGATCTGTATGAAATGGCAACCTATCTTATTACTAAGGATAAAATACCTGAAATCCTTGCACTGTATCCATATTTCGCTTCCAGTAGATAAACGACAAATGAGATTAAGAAGCAAGTAGTGTATTGTAAAGACTAATTATAACAAACAGCAGCTCCCCTATGATCCTGTAATAACTCCATTACTCAAATATGTATTAGCGACAGCACCTACCTTTAATGTATAATGATTAACTCTAAATATATAGCTATTTAAATGGAATATTCTCTGTAACTTGCTGACATTATAAGGTGTGTGGGATAAATGTAATTGTTAATGTAATAGTCTCCGTTGAGGTCTGATAAAAACATTTTGTGCCCTCTGTAATCCTTTTTTGCGCTATCGCTCACAGGATGAGTATGGGGTGCACAATAAACTAGCCGCCTCCGGCGGCAACAATCAATAGAAGCCACCGCGATCCACAACTTTAAAGCCATATTTGACAAAGAATTCGAACGTCACAATAGTTAAATTATAACGAAGAGGGACACAAAGAACTAGACCTGACTGCCCCTTGGGCAGTGTTGGGTAAGCTGTGATAGGCAAGTAGAGGGAGGGGTGACGGAGCGCGCCTGCGTGTGGGTGACTATCACAAAGTGATCTCTCACCTCTCCACGCAGGGTTCAGTTAGCTGACTGGCGTCCTCAAGATAGCAAGTCTTGGCTCCTCGCTCCCATCTCCTCTTATGTGACAATAATTATTATTGTCTTTGTGGTGTAGAGAGGTCAGAATCAGATGGAGGGGAATACAAATAGCCATTACTCGGATCCACATACGACACACGGAATGTACTATGAAAAGATTTGAGGCGTTTTTACTACCGTCATGACCAGAATCCGCATGCCCTTATTCACCACCGACATGTGTTCGAGGCACTCAACAAATACCCGCCAACTCAGCATTCTGACAAAGAATTAGTTTTAGGACTGGAGGCCTGGCGCTCTACCAGCGAGGGTTGACACATACCATTACTGACTACTTCTTCTCTCTTCTTCAAAGAAATTAGAAGTTTTCTCAGGAAATGTCCTGAGTTTCTTAACCTGACTTTATAACGTTCTTTTAGAGCGATTGTATAGCTTTAATTATGATTTATAAGATACTAGGAGGGGTATCCAGCGGTGCCCGGGACACTCTGACTCTCACCCCATTCCATCCTTATTCTTTCCTCCCTCTTCACACATCCCCCCAGAACAAACATTCATATATATATATATATATATATATATATATATATATATATATATATACACACACACACAGACTAAATATTCTATTGACTCGGCCAGGATTCGAACCCAGGATCACCCCCCCCCCAAGAAACAACTATATCGATCTTTGAGAAATATTATTATTGTTGAACACTAAAAACTCTAGGGAAAACACACCAAATATTTCCATCCTCCTGAAATGATAATACTTACAGTAACTATATTTGGTTGAAATTACCAATATGTAGTGATGGACGAACAATAAGTCACCTTTAGTTCTTTGAAGTTTATAACTCTGAAATCCAAACTTAAATATTCCTAGCCCTAAGTGTAGTATATATATATATATATATATATATATATATATATATATATATATATATATATATATATATATATATATATATATATGTGTGTATATCACGAAAATAAACACGTGATTAAGAATGTGACAATGTCAGACCACGGAGGAAAAATGAAACAGGAAATTTCCTTAAGTACTTTCGTATATTAAATACATCTTCAGAAGGTCCTTCAGAAGGACCTTCTGAAGATGTATTTAATATACGAAAGTACTTAAGGAAATTTCCTGTTTCATTTTTCCTCCGTGGTCTGATATATATATATATATATATATATATATATATATATATATATATATATATATCTACTATGTTAGGGCCTAGGATTCCTAGGAAAGTCTAGATTAAATTCTATATTTATGTTTCAGTTAAAACCTTTTCCATTTGGCCAAATTCAGTAATGCAAAAGTCAACTCTGGTGGTCTAACTCTACATATTGATACTTTCGACCAAATTTTTACTACAATTACTCTCATTTTAGGAGGATGTTCTGAATATTTCACACTTGACGCCATGAAAATTAAATGGGGGGGGGGGGGTCTTTATGAATGTTAATATTTCTAAAACATTTAATTTAGGCTGGCCTCGACCTGCCTATGTCCTTCACGGACCCTAGACCATTCCCCTTGCAAAGTTGAGTGAGGCTAGCCCCAAGCGTCTGACCTCCAACATTGGACAAACGAAAGACACAAATATGCATTCTCTCTCTTACAAATATAGATTATAATAATAATAATGTACATTGATATTTCATTTTAGCCTTCTTATCTACTGTCGACGTCGTTCTAGCGAGGTCCGTCGTACTATTTGTGCTTGCGGGGGTTGAGCTCTGGCTCTTTGGTCCCGCATCTCAACTGTCAATCAATTGATGTACAGGTTCCTGAGCCTATTGGGCTCTATCATATCTCCACCTGTCGTGTGTCGGCTTCGGCGACATTTTCCCTGGAGGTCACAAATGCTGTAAATGCCCAGGACCCAGATTCACGAAGCAGTTACGCAAGTACTTACGAACATGTACATCTTTCCTCTATCTTTGACGACTTTGATTACATTTATTAAACAGTTGATACGCATGAAAAGATCCCAATCAACTGTTGTTATTGTTATAAACAGTCTCTTCGGAGCTCATTAACTGTTTAATAATTGGAAACAAAGCCGTGAGAGATTTACAAAAGATGTTCTGGTTTGTAAGTGCTTGCGTAACTGCTTCGTGAATCTGGCCCGCACGGTGTCGCTCTGCCCCGCTGGTCTATCTCAAGAGACGCGTCCTGAGCCTTCAGATCATGCTTGAGTAACGTTGGGTCAACGTTAATTCATTGTAACATCAACGTCATTTGTTGGGGGAGGGGGGGAGGGGGGGGGGGTGTCGCTCCGCCACGCAGGTCTGCCTGAGACGCGTCCTGCACACGTATGGGCTGGGTTAAAATATAGCATCTTGCATCCGGTCATCTTACATTTCCGGTCAGTTGTGACTGGGGCAGGAAGATGCCCTCAACCCTGCCACCACTCCCCCCTCCCCCTCAGTTCTGCTAATCTTACTCCCTTCTTCTGTTTCTCACCAAAATCGGTTTAACAAGATTGTGCACTGATGTCCTTTCGATGTTTGGTGGCTTAAGTGCTATCATGGAGACGACCTCATTTTTAGTTTCGTATGACGTTTCAAACTTTTTTTTCCAGCGATATTCCTGCGTGGGCGCTAAGCTTCTTGACTAACCGACTTGGCTGGTTTTAGTCTTACTCAGGCGGTGAATGAGTACTTGTGACTCGTTTGTTGGCTTCAGTAAGAGTGTGTCCAATGTGGTTCACAACCCGTCCTCTTAAAAATAACGTCGCTTTTCGCTCGTATGCGCGCTATGGCCAAAACTGGACGTAATTTGAAATGAAATCGATTCTTAAAAGTGACGTACTGTCCCGTTTTCTGTTTGAGTCGTCCGGCTTACTCTGAAAGGTTAGGAGAGTAAACTTTCAATTAACGTTTATCATAACGTTTTGAAACTTTATGAGAATTTCCTGCCCACCTAACCCATCAGAGGACCCTTAACTTACTGTTAAAAAAAATCCCAAATTTATTTTCATTTGTTTTTTCATTTTCAAATTACGTCCATTTTCGGCCATACGGGCAACGGCCAAAAGCGACGTTATTTTTAAGAGGACAGGTTGTACCAATCTGATTATTGTAAAGTTCTTTGGTAACTGTGTACTGTGTTAGATAATATTCCAGTGATCTGGCGGGCATTTCTGCAGTGCTGACATTGACGTCCATCACGTTCCAACTGTTAACTGTGATGGCTGAAGAACACAGACAACTGTGTCACAAAATGCCAGCACGAGAGTACATACACAGTCATTAGTTGATTGACAGTTGAGAGGCGGGACCAAAGAGCCAGAGCTCAACCCCCGCAAGCACAACTAGGTAAGTACTTCAGTTGTTCATTTACTAAAATCCTAATACGAACGTCATCTATAACTAGTCTGTTATCATCCCGATGTTTTCCTTGACAAGATTCTCGGGGAAGATACTTGATGAGATTCGTTGGGTGGGGGGGGGGGGGTGGAGATGACACTTGACGAAAATCATGGAGGCTGATACTTGACAAGCCTCAAGGGGGTGACACTTGACAAGATTCAGGTGGGCATTACATTCCAGCAGTAGGAGGGGGCTGGCGGGTGAACCCAAGTACTGAATGTTGTTTCAAGATAAGATAAAGCCATTGAGCCAGATCCCACTTCCCAATACTCCTCTCCTTAACAATTACCTCTCGTCTACCTTCCACTCACCTGAAAAGCATGACAACTTGCCAATCAACTGTTGTTATTGTTATAAACAGCCTCCTCGTGCTTCGGAGCTCATTTAACTGTTTAATAATTGTAAACAAAGCCGCCAAATATGTAGGAAAGGATGTACAGGTTGGTAAATGCTTGCGTAACTGCTTCGTGAATCTGGCCCCAGCTGGGCTGTATGGGTTTCGCACTTTGGATCAGACGCGTGTGAGGCCCACGGGCCAAATTCATGAAATAGTTACGCAAGTACTTATGAACGTGTACATCTTTCCTCAATCTTAGACGGCATTTGTTACATTTATTAAACAGTTAACAAGCATGAAAACTTCACAATGAACTGTTGTTATTGTTATAATCAGCCTCCTGGTGCTTCGGAGCTCATTACCTGTTTAATATCTGTAAACAAAGCCGCCAAAGATTGAGAAAAGATGTACAGGTTCGTAAGTGCTTGCGTAACTGCATCGTGAATCTGGCCCCACGCTCTCGTCTACATCCTTCCTTACCCACGACGACAAATCTGAGAGAAGCGCCCTCTCTACGGATGTTATTAAAGGCCCAGCTGGGGCCAGACTGTGCGGGACTTTACATTAATAGATCTGCAAGTCCCTTTGTAGTCGCCTTGAGATCTTGCATTAAACAGTTAGTGTGGATACTCTTCTGCAAGACGTACAAGCTCCAAGCTGAGAATAAAAGATAAAAAAGGAGTAAGATGAGAAATTGAGACGAGTATCTCTGCTCTAAATCCTAAAGCCACTTGTGCGTGATGACGGTATTGACAAGTTGCTGCTGTCTGCGGTGACACTTATCTGCAGCCTCCTGCTATATGATATCATACCTTGCGGTTATCTTGCGGTTACTTTGCGGTGATTCCGAGGATCAAAGTACCCGCGGCCTGGTCTCTGCCTAGGCCTCCTTGGTTGGTGGTCTGCTCAACCAGAATGTTGGACGCGGCTGTACGCGGCCTGACGTATTAATCACAGCCTGGTGGATCATGTATCTTTTAGAGGTGTTTATCGAGTTCCCTTTTGAACATCGTGAAAGGCCGGCCAGTTACGTGTTGTAGAAGCGTGTTGAATAAACAAATCAACAAGGGCCGTGACGAGGGTTGCGTAACTTGGGTTCGAATTCTTGTTCGAACCTTGGAAAGGGTTCGAACCTTGTGGATTTGTTCATTTGATGCATCACGCTATTGTGATTTCTGTGCGTGTTGAATGCTCTTGGGACTTTAATGTTGATAGAGTTCTCTCTCAGCGTACCTATTGCGTCTCTCCTTTTCAATGGGGATATTTTGCACATCCTGCCATGCCTTCTGGTCTCGTGTCATATTTCCTTCAGCAGATTTGGAGCCAGTCCCTGTAATATTTTCAAAGTGTAAATTATTATGTACATCTTCTGCCTGCGCACTAGAGCAGAGTTTTCCAAACTACAGGATCCCGGTCCACTAGTGGGTCCAAAAATAAATAAAATGGGTCGCGCCAAACTGAAAAAAATCCTCAAAAAATCCACTAGTGAGAGCGATAATCTCATTCGCTCTCATTACTCATCATTGCATTTTGGGTTACCGTGTTGGCTTGCCTAACTGATGTTTTTAGTATTCTTAATGATTTATACTCAAAACTTCAAGGAAAAAACGGCAAATATAATCCGACATATTGAAGGGTTTCAGAAGATGTTAAGACTATGGCTAGCAAGAATTAAAAATGATCAGCCCACCCATTATATGTTACCAACATTGTTAATTAAGCATTTTTAAAAGATATATTATGTTATATTGATATATAATGTGAGTAAATCACGAAAATTAACACGTGATGAAAAATGTGACGGTGTCAGACCACGGACGAAGAATAGAAACAGGAATTTCCTTAAGCACTTTCGTATATTAATACATCTTCAGAAGGAATTGATATATTATATATATCAAGATATTGTCATATCTCACTTTCCTATCCCATTGTTTTAATAACTATTTTCCAGTGCAGAAATTTGTAACAGTAAAGAAAATCCTTCAGAAAAAAAATCCATTTGATTTTCAACGCCGTGAATCAATAATTGAGTTAAACTTTGATCCCGAAGAGGGCGACGAATTGCTGCACTTAGTAGTTCATTTACACTGAAAAATGATTTTGAACAATTAAATTTATCATTTTGAACTAAGGTTACAGGAGGATTTCCACTTACGTAAAAATGTTGTCTAGATACTATTACTATTTACTACAACTTATTTGTGTGAACTGGGATTTTACACATTAACTGCATTAAAAAGCCAAAGATGGAAACAAGGTGAACACTGCACCAGAAATGCGTGTAGCATTATCTTCCTGCGTTCCAAATTATCATCAACTACTGACGAATAAACAAGTACATCCTTATAATTAATTAAATTAATCAACATATTGCTAGAATTTCATGCTAAATGTTTCTTTTCATTTTTCTATATTCTTCCTAAAAATATAAATATGTAATTAAATTGAATAAGTTCCATCCATAAATATGCATTTATCATTCGTCAATACTAAATACAGGAACATAATTCATAGAGTCTTGGTCTAATGTATTACACATAGGCACACTGGGTCGCAGTACAAAATGCAGTTCTTGCTGTGGGTAGCAGTGAAAAGAGTTTGAAAAACACTGCTCTAGTTAATAAAGATAAATTTTTTAATGAATCCTAATAATTCAGATGTTTTATTGGGTGGATTCTAGCAGTAAAGGATCTTTGCTTACTCACATTTTATAATCAAGTAATCATGTACAATAAAGTTCCCTATATATATATATATATATATATATATATATATATATATATATATATATATATATATATATATATATATATATAATGTGTACTCACCTATTTGTGCTTGCGGGGGTTGAGCTTTGGCTCTTTGGTCCCGCCTCCTGGTCTACGTCACGGCTGGCTGTGTGTGTGTGTGTGTGTGTGTTGTTGAATATGACCGAAAGGGTAAGATTAATGATTCTAACACGAATCTTCTCAATATCTCTTACATTTTTCTTCACTCGAGTGTAATTGAAAAATTAACTCTCCAAAGTTCATTTTCACATTTTTATTTATGGTCTGACGCCTAGAAGCGTTTCGCAAGACTTCTCACATTTTCAAAGACAAATTTTTATGTACTCCGTTTCATGCTTATATTTGTTTTTGGATGAGGTGATAGGATACAAATGTTTTTGGGTGAGATGACAGAAAACCGATCAATGGGAAAAGACAGAACACGAAACAATGGATATATAACCATAGGTATTCATTTTATCTGTTTCTGTGCTGGTTTGGGGTCTTGAAGTGGGTAGAATGTAATTATGTGTTAATTGGCTGTTGGTTGCTGGTTTTGACCTTTCGATGTGTAGGGCCTCGCTGATGTCGAGTCTCCTGCTATCGTTGTATCTGTCGATAATTTCTGTGTTGCTTGTTAAGATTTCTCTGGTGATGGTCTGGTTGTGTGAGGAGATTATATGCTTCTTGATGGAGCCCAGTTGTTTGTGCATTGTTAATCGTCTAGAAAGATACGTTGTTGTCTTGCCTATATACTGAGATCTTTGGGGCTGACAGTCTCCAAGTGGGTATGTGAAGGCATAGACGACGTTGGTTTGTTTCAAGGCGATCTGTTTGTTGTCTGGAGAGTTCTTCATGAGTAGGTTGGCCATCTTCTTGTTTTTGTAGTAAATTGGTTACTACAACCCATGCTTCACCGCATACAACCCATCCTTCACCTCATACAACCCATCCTTCACCGCATACAACCCATCCTTCACCGCATACAACCCATCCTTCACCTCATACGACCCATCCTTCACCTCATACGACCCATCCTTCACCTCATACGACCCATCCTTCACCGCATACAACCCATCCTTCACCTCATACGACCCATCCTTCACCTCATACGACCCATCCTTCACCTCATACGACCCATCCTTCACCGCATACAGCCCATCGGACGAGAGCAAGCGCAGGCACATCACCAAGAACTGCGCGCGAGTCAATGGCCGCACATGTCAAATGTCTTTTTTCGTTTTCGATGACGGGGTATCATTGTAGGGGTCAGTCAGCTCAGAGGACGTCACTACAGGACCTTCCCACCAGTTCCTTCTGTTGGGGGCTTCTACACCTTCTACTGCTGGTGGCACTGCCCCCCTCCACCCCCCCCCAGTGACGTCACATCTAAAAGTGGCACCGAGAAGCCGAGTGCCGCCGAGGTGCGCCGAGCGCCTAGCAGGGGGCACCCACTGACTTTAGCCACCATTTCGCCCCGACGACTTCGGAGGCAAGGGTGTGCTAAATGGGGCTGCCTGACTCACGGGCCGCAAGCATATTATAATCCTCTCGCTTTATTATGCTCGCAGTCCACTAGTCAGTGGCATTAGTTGAATATTCACGACCCCGTCTTGACTGTGCAGTGTGGTCTGGTCGTCTCTTAGTCAGTGTTTGGTGCATCAGTCAGTGTTTCTTGTGTGTTAAGCTTCCACCACCGACACCACCATGTCTCAGCAGCAGCAGCAAAACGTGGTGAGGCAGAGCACCTCGACGCAGCAGTCCAGCAGCAGCGTCAGCATGCAGCAGTCGAGAGTGCAACAGCAAACACAAGTGCAGACACGCACCGTCCGCGAAGGTAGGCCTAAGCTTCTCGCAGGGGTGGTCGCCTCACCTGCTACGCTAACAGTCCGCGGCTCTCCCAGCTGCACGCACGTGTGTGTGTGTGTGTGTGTGTGTGTGTGTGTGTGTGTGTGTGTGTGTGTGTGTGAGTGTGAGTGTGAGTGTGAATGTGAGTGTGAGTGCATCGTGGGTGGGAAGTTCAGTGTAAAGTTGTTCCATGCAGTCTTGCGCACAATTGTACTTGTGTGGCACAGTAAACAAAAAAAAAAGAAAACGCGTACAGTGAAGTGTTTAGATATACATTTACCGAACACATCAAATTATGGCAACAACTAAGTGCAAGTGTAGCGACAAGTGTGTGGAGACTGGTGTGGGGCTGGTGTGGGCAGATGTGGAGGTGCGGGGGGATGGAGGAATGTCACACAGGTGTGGGAGAACCTGCCCCTGGCTCACTCCCGCCCACACACCTGCAATCTCCTATCTCTATCCCCCTCCTCAGCAACTCCCAAAACCTATTGATACGAAACATATCGAGATGCTTTATATCAATTAAATAAGCTTCCGTTCCCGAAGTGAGGGTATAAGGGGGCCCCCCGCTCGCCCCCAACCGTGTGCCCAGGCGAGGGCCCCGCCTCCACCGGCACGGGCCAAAAATACCCGCTGGCCCTCTACCGGCGCACCCGCAGCTCAGCGCCCCCGGATCGGGTAACACCGTGCCTTGCTGTGCG
Source organism: Procambarus clarkii (assembly GCF_040958095.1). NCBI lineage: Eukaryota > Metazoa > Arthropoda > Malacostraca > Decapoda > Cambaridae > Procambarus > Procambarus clarkii. The sequence goes on from NC_091235.1 coordinate 8,217,919, forward strand.
GAAAAGCTAGAATATATCTTGGGGGATGAGGTGATGTGGTGCCCGGTAGATTAAGAGCGAGGCTCACACACACCTGTAATGACAGCTGCACACTGACCCGGCACCAGATATATCCATTGTGTCCTACAATGACCATATACATTCCCTCGATAACTCCCATATATAAACTATAACCTGTCATCTAAAAATTATAGTACTGATAGCAACTGTGAGTGGAACGTACAAAACTGAACTGTTCCACACATTAAAGCCATATTTTGTGTGTTAGTGTTTTTTGTAGAGAACAACGAGACAGAAGGCATAAATCTAAATTGAAATTTACTACCTCTAGTATAGCACTTATAGGGTCTAAGTTAGGCCTAGGATTTCTTATTTAGATCTAGAACAGGTTAAGTTACGTTGTGTAGCTGCCGTTGCCGTGTTTGGTATACTTGTATGGTATTCCGAGAGTACAAAATATGAACTTTGTTGAGGAGCAACAGTCATTTTTTGGACGTTCCACCAAATCATTGCTATAAATACCATAATTTTTAGAAGATGTTTTGTTTATAACACGAACACACAAACACACACACACACACACACACACACACACACACACACACACACACACACACACACACACACACACACACACACACACACACACACAAGGGGTACCACCTCTGGTGCAATTGTAACGACCCACGGAAGAAGGGAACACATCTTTTTAATCCCTGGGCGCATGTACTAGCCCGACTCAATATTTGGAGCAAGGAGGAAGCTCACAGCTGGTGCAGCTGGTCATCTTCCCCTCGAGGGGCTAGGAGGGAGCTGGTGGACACATATGTATATATACAACTAGACACATATATATATACAACTAGACACATATATATACTAGACACGTATATATACAACTAGACACATATATATATATACAACTAGACACATATATATACAACTAGACACATATATATTCAACTAGACACATATATATACAACTAGACACATATATATATATATATACAACTAGACACATATATATATATATATACAACTAGACACATATATATATATACAACTAGACACATATATATATATATATACAACTAGACACATATATATATATATACAACTAGACACATATATATATATACAACTAGACACATATATATATACAACTAGGCAGCTGGTAGCATGCAGCCATCTCCGCTACACAGAACACCTTCATAATAATTCAAATATTCATTGACTTTCTCGGGATTTCGCCCATGGAGTACATTTTCTATCGTTTTGTTTTTAACTAGATACAATGTAATACATTTTGACGAAAATGGAATTTGCTGGCAAGTAAGAACAGAGATTGTGTGTGTATTGAGTAATTAAAGTGTAGGTAATAATGCCCTGAAATAAATGTAGCTCATTTCTAGAATAATGATTTGAGCATTAGTGTTAAATAGAAATGGCCCTAAGTGATCACTGTAACCATTAGTATATTTGTTTTGGCCATGCATTCTCTCAAGTATTTGTTTGCTCTCATTTGAATAGGAAACAAAAATATTGTTTATTGTACTGGTATGTGACAGTTTATCAGTATTTCCTGACAGAAACTCAGACAAAGATAGTTTCAAAGAAAGAAGATCCAAGTGGGCACCCTTGAAGAACCTTCCTTGACCCTTGATCAAGAAGATCCTTGGGCACTCCATATCACCAAGAGCAGTCTAATCCCCATTGACTGTCACTAATCTGTCATTAATTATTTTCGAACCAAAATGTCATAATTGTAATATTACTGTCAGTGACGTAATGACCTATTTGGACAGGTATGCCAAAAATATTAATTTTTAGGACAGATAGTTATATAATTCGATTGCATTTAATTGTAAAGATTTCTCGTAAGACAAAGCTAATCAACCCATCAGATTCTAAGAGTAATGCGAGACTTGAACTCGGTTCTCAGAGTTGCCAGACTTATAGTTTGAGAGACAAAGGCTATTGCTATTTTCCTCTTTCCTTTTCCTTACTCGTGTTTACAATGTGGGGCTTTATACCTGAATTTACCTGAGGGGCCACTTATTCTAGTGGCCTCGACGAGGACAGGAAGCCGCCGGCTTGTCAAAGGTCGTAGGAGTTTGTTGTTGGGCTTAAGGCCTATCAACCTGTGGAAGGTTATTAAGGTCACCACCAAAGCTTACTAGTTTAGTAAACAAATCTAGTTTAGTCCTAAACTAGATTTAACTCATTATATATGTACCTTTCGATGTATATATGGTGTTTGGGTTATGAAGGCCACCACAATAGCTAAGTGACCAATGAGTATATGTATACTTTAGTGTCGAACACTTTCTAGGACTTAAGTAAACTGTCAGGCATATACACAGAGAAGCTGGGTATACTCTCACAGTATATATATCCCTTGTATCGTTAGTTTGGTGCTGGGCTCATGGCATATTAGTGGCGGGAGGGTTAGTAAGGCCATACTATAACATACTGACCAGTCATACTGACCATTGTGTAGTGTAGTGTGACCAGTCAACTAGTATACTTTAGCCCTGAACATATACCAGGATTGAAGTAAACTACCAGTGTATATATATACCAAAACAAACACACAGTGGTAACAGAACATATTTACCTGGATTTATGAATAGTACTGCCGCCTCTAGAGGCCTCGACTTGGACTGGTTGTTTTCCAGTTGGGTTAAGAACCGAGGTATTGTCTCTGCACTTGCAGCTTCAACGGTAAACACTCTCATGGGGTTTATTTTGCTGTTAGTGATCAACATTGTATGTTGTCTCTCCAACATTGTGGCTTGTTGTGTGTGAGGTTACTGCCCAGTGTGTGTGTGTATTCTGCCCGTCCTCCTATGATTTCTCAACGTCTAGAAACTGTCGTTCTAAAGTGCCCTTATCCTAACCTACCAGAGGGCCTAAAACAGAAAACGGTGCAATTTCGCGAGCCGCTACCACTTTCTAGTATGACGATTTTTTGGCCCTAGTGTGTACGACAAAAATGCGACGTTCTATTAGGAGGACGGGTTGGCGTGTTACATTGGACCTTTTAAAGAGGTGGTCTGTATATATGCTGTTGAAGATGATTAACAGTGTGGAGACAGGTGTTGAAGATGGCTGTCTGTGTGGAGACAGGTGTTGAAGATGGCTGTCTGTGTGGAGACAGGTCTTTAAGATGGCTGACAGTGTGGAGACAGGTGTTGAAGATGGCTGTCTGTGTGGAGACAGGTGTTGAAGATGGCTGTCTGTGTGGAGACAGGTGTTGAAGATGGCTGTCTGTGTGGAGACAGGTGTTGAAGATGGCTGTCTGTGTGGAGACAGGTGTTGAAGATGGCTGTCTGTGTGGAGACAGGTGTTGAAGATGGCTGTCTGTGTGGAGACAGGTGTTGAAGATGGCTGTCTGTGTGGAGACAGGTGTTGAAGATGGCTGTCTGTGTGGAGACAGGTCTTTAAGATGGCTGACAGTGTGGAGACAGGTGTTGAAGATGGCTGTCTGTGTGGAGACAGGTGTTGAAGATGGCTGTCTGTGTGGAGACAGGTCTTTAAGATGGCTGACAGTGTGGAGACAGGTGTTGAAGATGGCTGACAGTGTGGAGACAGGTGTTGAAGATGGCTGACAGTGTGGAGACAGGTGTTGAAGATGGCTGACAGTGTGGAGACAGGTGTTGAAGATGGCTGACAGTGTGGAGACAGGTGTTGAAGATAGCTGACAGTGTGGAGACAGGTGTTGAAGATGGCTGACAGTGTGGAGACAGGTGTTGAAGATAGCTGACAGTGTGGAGACAGGTGTTGAAGATGGCTGACAGTGTGGAGACAGGTGTTGAAGATGGCTGACAGTGTGGAGACAGGTGTTGAAGATGGCTGACAGTGGGGAGACAGGTGTTGAAGATGGCTGACAGTGTGGAGACAGGTGTTGAAGATGGCTGACAGTGGGGAGACAGGTGTTGAAGATGGCTGACAGTGTGGAGACAGGAGTTGAAGATGGCTGACTGTGTGGAGACAGGTGATGAAGATGGCTGACAGTGTGGAGACAGGTGTTGAAGATGGCTGACAGTGTGGAGACAGGTGTTGAAGATGGCTGACAGTGTGGAGACAGGTGTTGAAGATGGCTGACAGTGTGGAGACAGGTGTTGAAGATGGCTGACAGTGGGGAGACAGGTGTTGAAGATGGCTGACAGTGTGGAGACAGGTGTTGAAGATGGCTGACAGTGGGGAGACAGGTGTTGAAGATGGCTGACAGTGTGGAGACAGGAGTTGAAGATGGCTGACTGTGTGGAGACAGGTGTTGAAGATGGCTGACAGTGTGGAGACAGGTGTTGAAGATGGCTGACAGTGTGGAGACAGGTGTTGAAGATGGCTGACAGTGTGGAGACAGGTGTTGAAGATGGCTGACAGTGTGGAGACAGGTGTTGAAGATGGCTGACAGTGTGAACACAGGTGTTGAAGATGGCTGACAGTGTGGACACAGGTGTTGAAGATGGCTGACAGTGTGGACACAGGTGTTGAAGATGGCTGACAGTGTGGACACAGGTGTTGAAGATGGCTGACAGTGTGGACACAGGTGTTGAAGATGGCTGACAGTGTGGAGATAAGATAATTCTGATGCATATGTTGAGGAGATAGTTGTTAGGTAAGTTCTGTGGCATATCGGTGGGGAAATATTGGTATATCTGGGGGTTGTGGGGAAATACTGGAGCATGTGTGGGTTATTGATAGGGAAATACCGGAACATTGAGGTAGGAGGTGGGGGAATGTTAGGGAAACATTATTCCACGTGGTGGTTGTGGTTAGGGAAATATTATATTCATGTGCGGGAGATAGTTAGGGAAATATTGGTGAATGTAGGGAATGGTGGTTAGGGAAATATTGGTACTTGCGAGGGTGATGGTTAGGGAAATTTGGCGTGGGGGGGATAGGTTAATACAAGTGTATATGCGGAGTATGGTTAGGGAAATGTTTGTGTATGTGCTTAAGGAAATCAGGTGACGGTGGGGATCATTGGTGCATGTGGGGATGGTGGTTAGGGAAATGTTGGTGCAAGGGAGTGGGGGGAGGTGTAGGGAGAAGTGTTGGTGGATAAGTGCCGCGTGTGGAGGGAGAGTGGGATGAACACTCACACAGGGACAAATATCAGCACGCGTTGCTGAGTCCCCCCCTGAAGAAAAGTAGCTACGTGGAGGTCGTGACTGAGTGTGGAAGTCAAACTCGCAGAGAGAGAGAGAGAGAGAGAGAGAGAGAGTGAGAGTGAGAGTGAGAGTGAGAGTGAATTAGCATATTCAAGGGAGAACTTGGGGAATGTTAGCATGGTTGTCTTGAGATGATTTAGTTAAGAGATGGTAGTTAAGTCTGCTTAACTACCATGCTAACGGCCTGCTTGTACGGCCAGCAAGAGGAGGGACGTTTTAGATATAGCCCGCGTACGCCTTCTGTCTAATGATAGCGTATGTGTACGGTGGACGCCACTGTGTCCTCTGACGGTAGACGGGTGGACCTGTCTCTCAAGTACTCCGTCACTGGCCCCCTCCCCCCTCTCTTCCTTACAGAGTATTGTTTACTCTCACTCATCACTACGTTCTCTTGTTAATCGCTCCTCTTAAGCGTTCTTCGTCGCTATCTTATGCAGCATCTACTATTCACCTGAAAATATTAGTATTATGTGCCCTAGCCGATTCTACTACAGCACACATCTTTGGAGCACACAATCCTATCTCCTTCCTCTTCCTTGCTGATTATTCGTTTGAAAAAGCCTGAATTTCAGACTTAATTAACTACCTTCGCCCCGTACTCACGTCTCCCATACGTCAAGGCTGGAAGGAGACATCACGCCCCTACAGCTCAACGTCTTACAAGCCTTCACTGGTGAACACTCAACTTTCCTCCATTCAGGAGGCTTCTCATGCTATAGGGCTTCGTTAATCAACATATCGGTAATAAATATTATATTTAACTAATCTAATGATTGAGCAGTTAGTGGTCAGGCACTTCACTTTGTCTGGTTTGTTGAGTAGAGCAGCGTGGCCACACCCCACCACATTCATCGCCACACTCACCACATTCATCGGCTCATTGAAATCTCGTTGGTTGTTCAAGCCACTGTGGGGGGAGGATGGGGGTGCGGCCAGACCTTGGGAGTCAGGGTCAGCCGTTGACCCTCAAGTACTCAGTGTTTCTCGTAAGATTACATGTCACCAGTGCCAAACGAAATGCGAGCCAACATCCGCAAGTAAGTAGACACCGGTGACAGTGCCAAAATCTCCCGTGACAGTGCCAGAATCTCCCAGTACTGTGGTGGAGCTGGTCCTTGTCACCGGGAACAATGAACACTAATTTGTTTGTGTCTGAAATAAAATTCGATAACCTCTTATTCGTATTACAGGTTATCGCATCTTAGGAATACGATAACCTCGTATTCAAGTATATATAATGTGCACTCAGAAGCAACATTATATCGATACCTTGTTGACAAGATGTTCATTCTGAGCGAAGATTTATTTGGTTGTGTCGCTTAGTTTCGTCAGCTTTCCGGGTATATGGGGAGATTTCCCCTCAAATAGTCATCTAAAATGAAAAAAAGAATCTATTATTGTATACAAGGTTAGAAAATGACCTGGAAACCAGACCTCGTTGGGCGAGTTATTTTCCAGTCTTGATGCTTGTCTGGGCGTCGTTTAAGAGGAGAAAGTTGGTGTGTGTGTAGGCCGTCTGGAGGAGCCTAACTGGTCAATACTCCCACTGGTCACCTGGTCAATACTCCCACTGGTCACCTGGTCAGTACTCCCACTGGTCACCTGGTCAACACTCCTACTGGGTCAGCTGGTCAATACTCCCACTGGGTCACCTGTAAATCTCTCTCTCTCTCTTTCTCTTTCTGGAGAAAGAAAGCAGGGACTGTTGCATACCTCTGTACCTTTTGCATTCCTCTTTATCTGCTTCTTGAGATTAAGGGGTATACGATGGGGCTGCATAATGTAGAACTGGTCTCACGTAGGCGGCGTGCAGTGATCCGAATGCCTCCGAAATTAGGTTCTTGAATGATGTTCTAACTTTTCCCTAGTGTAAGCTATGCTACTTATGTAATCCTATTGATATGTGCCCTGGAGTTAAGCTCTGGGAATGTGTACTAACCTATTTGTACTCACCTAGTACTTGTGGGGGCTGAGCTTTGGTTCTTTGGTCCCGCTTCTTAACTGTGAATCAACTGGTGTACAGGTTCCTGAGCCTATTAGGCTCTATCATATCTATATTTGACTTTGTGTATGGAATCTGCATCCACCATATCACTTCTTCATACATTCCATTTGCTAGGTTTAATTCCAATAGTTTTTCCTCATAGCTCATACCTCTCAGTTCGGGAACTAATCTGGTGGCATACCTCTGAACTTCTTCTAACTTTGTGTTGTGCACAACTAATTATGGACTCCACGCTGTAGCCGCATACTCCAGGATTGGTCTGACATATGAGGTAAACAAGATTCTGAATTATTCCTTAAATATACCTTTTGATGTGGGATTCAGGGGATAGGTCCGGCATGATATCATCCCCCAAATCTTTCTCACTTTCTGATTCTTGAAGGATTGCATTTCCTATTTGATATCTTGTGTTTGCCCTTCTGCTCCCTATTCCTAGTTTTATTACCATACACTGGATTGAGTTAAACTTTAGTAGCCATTTGTTGGACCATTCCTTCAGTCTGTCTAGGTCTTATTGTAGTCTCTTGCTGTCCTCCTCTGTCTTAATCCTTCTCATAATTCTAGTATCGTCAGCAAACATTGAGAGGAATAAGTCTATGCCCTCTGGAATATCATTTACAAATATCAGAAACAGGATAGGTCGGATTTCAGAGCCCCTGTGGTACTCTGCCTGTAACATTTCGCCAATCTGAGGTCTGTTTTCTGTTGCTTAGGAATGCCTTTATCCACTGGAGCACCTTACCTATTACTCCAGCCTGTTCCTTCAGCTTATGCAACAGCCTCTTATGGGGCACTGTATCACATGCTTTCTGACGGTCCAAGAAAATGCAGCCTTCTCTTTCTTGCTTAATATTTGTTGCCCGGTCATAGAATCCTGTTAAACCTGTGAAGCACGATCCCTGAATCCATGTTGGTGGTGTGTTACAAAGTCCATTCTCTCCTAATGTGCTACATACAAGTTTTTGTTCTCACGATCTTCTCCATCACCTTACATGGTACACATGTTAGGGACACCGGCCTCTAGTTTAGTGCCTCCTGCATGTCGCTCTTTTTGTATATTGGGACTCAACCCGTCCCCTTGCAAATTACGTCGCTTCGCTCCTATGCGCACTCGGGCTAAAAAAAACACGTATAAGAAAATGGAATCGGCTTGCGAAAGTGACTTACTGTCCCGTTTTCTGTTTTGGGTCCTCTGGCTTAGTCTATTAGGTTAGGAGAGGAAACTTTCAGTTAACGGGTTTCATAACGTTTTGAAACCTTAAGAGAACTTCCTGCCCTTCTAACCTTCCAGAGAACCCCTTAACTTGTTGTTTTGAAGAAAAAAATCCAAAATTTATTTTCAGTTATTTTCCATTTTCAAATTACGTCCTTTTTTGGCCGTTGCGCATACAAGCGAAAAGCGACGTAATAGTAAGAGGACGGGTTGTGTGTGTGTGTGTGTGTGTGTGTGTGTGTGTGTGTGTGTGTGTGTGTGTGTGTGTGTGTGTGTGTGTGTGTGTGTGTGTGTGTGTGTGTGTGTGGTGCTCGCGCGCGCATGTGCGTGTTCAGCCTTGCGTGCGCGCGTGCTCGCATGCGCTTGCTGTTTTTAACAACCATTGTTTACATTAAAAAAGATCAAATTCTAATTTGATGTTGTAATCACGTCTTCACTGATTCTTCTCATCCTTTCAACACAGTGGTTTACGGCTTCGGCTCACACTTGAGGGACCCGGGTTCAATCCCCCCCAGTCAGGGCAGAAACGGTTGGGCACCTAGCAGTAAAAGAGGTACACAGGAGTTATGTCGTGGGGAAGATTAGCAGATGGTCTATAAAATACTGAGTACAGGCGTCTTGTGCCCGAGAACGGAAATGATATTGATGGGGTGCTAATTTTCCTTAGTTTAACCTTAAGTCTCGGTTCCCCATTTTCTATTACAAGGCGACTAGCTAACCTTTCGCTTCGCAGTTTTCTTTGTCAAAATCAAATCAAATCAAATGTTTATTCAGGTAAAAGTACATCCATAGAGGATTAGTTACAAACATAATGTTGGATTTGTAGACAGAGCTAGTACATACAATACCTAATGCCACTAGTACGCATAGCGTTTCGGGCATTGTAGAGTATGTTGCCCGACGGACTTATGTATATAAAATCTTGACGTATATTCTACCTATGGCCGAAAATATTGACGTATATTCTACCTATGGCCAAAAATCTTGACATATATTCTACCTATGGCCAAAAATATTGACGTATATTCTACCTATGACCAAAAATCTTGACGTATATTCTACCTATGGCCAAAAATCGTAGTACTAGAAAATGGTAGCGGCTGGCGAAACTGACATATACTCTACCGTTTTCTGTTCGTGGGTCCTCCGGTAGGTTAGGATAAAGGCACTTTAGTACGACAGTTTCTGGACGTTGGGGAACCTTAGGAGGCCGGGCTGCATAAGGACTCTATATGAAAAAGGGGTAATGACAGTAAAGAGTTTGGGAATCACTGCTCTAGTGTCTTAAGACTCTACAGTCTAGAATATAGAGTGTGATGATGGCTTCGTATCTACAAGAGGAACAGCACTAGAGATACAGATGAGGGAATATATAGAGGAGGAGGGTGAGGGAATCTATAGAGGGGGAGGGTGAGGGAACATATAGAGGGGGAGGGTGAGGGAACATATAGAGGGGGAGGGTGAGGGAACATATAGAGGGGGGAGAAGGGGGGAAGAGTGTCAACTTACGGAGTTAGGGTTGGTGAGAGTTGCCAGGCATAGAACTGTAACCTGATTCATCATAACTCCCTTCTTCCCTTACATTGTTGTTATTGTTGTTGTTGGGGTCACTGGTGGGTGTTGTTGGGGTCACTGGTGGGTGTTGTTGTTGGGGGTCACTGGTGGGTGTTGTTGTTGGGGGTCACTGGTGGGTGTTGTTGTTGGGGGTCACTGGTGGGTGTTGTTGGGGTCACTGGTGGGTGTTGTTGTTGGGGGTCACTGGTGGGTGTTGCTGTTGGGGGTCACTGGTGGGTGTTGTTGTTGGGGTCACTGGTGGGTGTTGTTGTTGGGGGTCACTGGTGGGTGTTGTTGTTGGGGGTAACTGGTGGGTGTTGTTGTTGTTGGGGTCACTGGTGGGTGTTGTTGGGGTAACTGGTGGGTGTTGTTGGGGTAACTGGTGGGTGTTGTTGTTGGGGGTCACTGGTGGGTGTTGTTGTTGGGGGTCACTGGTGGGTGTTGTTGGGGTAACTGGTGGGTGTTGTTGTTGGGGGTCACTGGTGGGTGTTGTTGTTGGGGGTCACTGGTGGGTGTTGTTGTTGGGGGTAACTGGTGGGTGTTGTTGTTGTTGGGGTCACTGGTGGGTGTTGTTGGGGTCACTGGTGGGTGTTGTTGTTGGGGATCACTGGTGGGTGTTGTTGTTGTTGGGGTCACTGGTGGGTGTTGTTGTTGGGGATCACTGGTGGGTGTTGTTGTTGGGGTCACTGGTGGGTGTTGTTGTTGTTGGGGTCACTGGTGGGTGTTGTTGTTGGGGGTCACTGGTGGGTGTTGTTGTTGTTGGGGTCACTGGTGGGTGTTGTTGTTGGGGGTCACTGGTGGGTGTTGTTGTTGGGGTCACTGGTGGGTGTTGTTGGGGTCACTGGTGGGTGTTGTTGGGGTCACTGGTGGGTGTTGTTGGGGTCACTGGTGGGTGTTGTTGTTGGGGTCACTGGTGGGTGTTGTTGTTGTTGGGGTCACTGGTGGGTGTTGTTGTTGGGGGTCACTGGTGGGTGTTGTTGTTGGGGGTCACTGGTGGGTGTTGTTGTTGGGGGTCACTGGTGGGTGTTGTTGTTGGGGGTCACTGGTGGGTGTTGTTGTTGGGGGTCACTGGTGGGTGTTGTTGTTGGGGGTCACTGGTGGGTGTTGTTGTTGGGGGTCACTGGTGGGTGTTGTTGTTGTTGGGGGTCACTGGTGGGTGTTGTTGTTGTTGGGGTCACTGATGGGTGTTGTTGTTGGGGTCACTGGTGGGTGTTGTTGTTGGGGGTCACTGGTGGGTGTTGTTGTTGGGGTCACTGGTGGGTGTTGTTGTTGGGGGTCACTGGTGGGTGTTGTTGTTGGGGGTCACTGGTGGGTGTTGTTATTGGGGTCACTGGTGGGTGTTGTTGGGGTCACTGGTGGGTGTTGTTGGGGTCACTGGTGGGTGTTGTTGGGGTCACTGGTGGGTGTTGTTGGGGTCACTGGTGGGTGTTGTTGGGGTCACTGGTGAATGCTGTTGTTGAGGTCAGAGGGCCCAAGATGTGTTAAGAAATACAGTCCTTAATATGGTGTTAAGAGGAAATTCTGCATATGGTTAATGCCTCCTCTGAGAGTTGACTACATGGCCGACATTGAAATTGAAATTGAAATAAGTTTATTGAGGTAAAATACACACAAAGGGATGAGGTAGCTCAAGCTATTCTCACCCCGCTCAGTACGGCATTAAATCATCCCAACAGTCTCTAATATTCCTGTAAGCTTTATGGGTCTAATATTAATAAAGCAAAGTTCACGTATAAGGTATTATAACAGTATTTTATTAGGCTTGTTTCAACTATATTCGTATTTGTGGTGTACTTGCAAGAAGCTGTTCTTTGACCATTCTGCCAATCAACTGTGTGGGTAATAATCTTACATATGTACAAGTAATGCACTCAACATCCTTTGGGGCCTCGTAGCCTGGTGGATAGCGCGCAGGACTCGTAATTCTGTGGCGCGGGTTCGATTCCCGCACGAGGCAGAAACAAATGGGCAAAGTTTCTTTCACCCTGAATGCCCCTGTTACCTAGCAGTAAATAGGTACCTGGAAGTTAGTCAGCTGTCACGGGCTGCTTCCTGGGGGTGGAGGCCTGGTCGAGGACCGGGCAGCGGGGACACTAAAAAGCCCCGAAATCATCTCAAGATAACCTCAAGATAACATTTGAACATTTAAATGCTGTATATGTATTTTCACTCTCCTTTCCAAATCTTTACCTATTTCCAACGTGTATTTTTGTCGACAGGTATTGTCTGTTATTTTGAGTGTGTGTAACTGCCTAAGTGTAGTTACCTAAGTGTAGTTACAGGATGAGAGCTACGCTCGTGGTGTCCCGTCTTCCCAGTACTCTTTGTCGTACAACGCCTTGAAACTACTGACGGTTTTGGCTTCCACCACCTCACTTAGCTTGAAGTATATGGAAGGAGAACAGCTTCTCCGACAGCTTTGGTTAAAGTTTAAAGTGTGCGTGACGTTGTGTAAACAAGGAGATCGATATGAAGTTTATGAAGAAGTTTGTGTGTGTAAATTTTTCAACTGAGTTGTCGATCAGGCATTTTTTTTATCTTTTTTTTTTAATAAAATACAATATAAATCATATATCCATAAATTTGACAAGGCAATACTACATTACATATACAGTAGTATAATAGTAAACAAGTGATTCATATTATCACATAGCATGAACTGTAAATCCCTAAATGTTAAACTTATTTTTCTTTAAATGATATACAATTTTAGGGATTATATTTACATTAATTTGATCAGACATTTTGATCATATCTCTCCACCAACACAGCCTACTATAAGATAAGTATACCATTTAGGGGTTTAAAGATCATGTTCTGTGATAATGAAACACTAGTTTACTGAGAATTATACTACTGTATATGTAATGTAGTATTGCCGTGTCAAATTTATGTATAGATGATTTATATTGAAATTTTATTTAATAAAGATAAAAAGAAACTAATGCTAAATACAAAAATAAATCCCCTTTTCTCCACTAGTATATCAATGCCCTCTATACTCTTCCCTCACTACCCATTTCTTCCTCATTGCACGACTCCCATGACCCTCATTGTTGTTGTTTTAGATTTAGCTACTCAGAACGAAATGTCCATGTAGCACGGGCTATGGTGAGCCCTCGACCCCCGTCATGCCTTGGTAATATCCAGCCCGTCAGTCAGGTTCTGCCCTCGGCGTGGTGAGGGCGTTGAGAGCCGCGGTGTCGCCATTGTTACCCAGGTTGCTGCTGCCTTGACTGGGAGCCTCGCTAACCCTCCTCCACGCTCCCGCACTAAATTGGTTATTTGTGACATCCTTTCTGCGGTCAATGTGTTTTAAAGTGAAGCGTCATCAAAGATAAGCTCTGAAAGCATGTCCCTGTGAAATGTGCGCGGAAAGATAACATGCGGTGAATATTATCTATATGCAAGGGTTGGAAATCTAAGTGAATAGCCTAGTGAAATAATGTGTTTTAAACAGCAGTCGTCTGTCAGCTATGCACGGCGCTGAGAGACAAAAGGTGCCGTCATCACGACAGCTGCAGCTCTAGAGCAAGTACAGCTGGAGACCTGTAAGAAGGGTTGGAGCAGTAGCAGCAGCAGTAAATGCCATGATATATGTTGGTTGTGTTGAGTGTTGGACACCAGCATGCCAGGGGAGACGGGAGGGGACGGGGGGACCTCACACTCGGACACCACACACCACCACCATGAGCAGCACCAGGAACCACCTGCCTCTGCCGCACCTCAACCCTGTAAGTTGGCCTTCCCTCTATGTGCACAATGAAACATAACGTGAATCTCCATATTTTTAGAGCGTCTAAAATCTTACCAGGAGCGCTGAATGTACTTCCCAGCGTATATATTTGACAATATTCGTGCATCACATCTAAAAGCCTCTCACAGCTAATTTGAAAAACGAGAGTTGAGAGAGCACACATATGACTTGTTGCTTGCTCTGGCTACCGTCAAGCAACGCCCGCCCCACACTCAACTAATTTTCACTCCTGTGCTGGCTATTTACTGTATCCTACCACCACCACCAACACCCTCCTCGGCAACACTTCGTGCTCGAGCGAGGAACTTGTCGTTGAAGGACGCAAATATTATTACGGCTGATATACTATACTGTGTACTATGTCATCGTTGCTACAGCTGATCGTCGTCTACATACAGAGTATTCGAGGCTGGCAGTGGCTTGTGGTGTTGCAGTCCCGAGTGTAACTTAAGCAGGTATTCGCCGGGTGTAACTTAAGCAGGTATTCGCCGGGTGTAACTTAAGCAGGTATTCGCCGGGTGTAACTTAAGCAGGTATTCGCCGGATGTAACTTAAGCAGGTATTCGCCGGGTGTAACTTAAGCAGGTATTCGCCGGATGTAACTTAAGCAGGTATTCGCCGGATGTAACTTAAGCAGGTATTCGCCGGATGTAACTTAAGCAGGTATTCGCCGGATGTAACTTAAGCAGGTATTTCCATAAAAATGGAAAGATTAGGTGATCTGGTGTTTCTTCACCCTTCTTCCCGTGCTTGTATTAAGGTTTACTGAAGAGGGAGCAGCAGGAGCTTGTAATAAGACTTTCTTAAGAGGCAGCATCAGGAGCATGTAATAAGGCTTTCTTAAGAGGCAGCGGCAGCAGCAGGAGGAGCCTTTAAGTAGCGCCGAGAACACGACGGTGGCTGGTTGGAGGAGCCATGTGAAGAGGCTCTCGTGAAGCCCGACACAGCGTCGCCATGTGCACTAGGGGGAGAAAACACCAGCGCCACGAGGATCACCGGAGCTGTCATGTGTTGGAAGATGAATAGAAGTCAAGTGCTGCGCGGAATGTTTAGTGACCGTCGTCAGCTGTTGAGTAAAGATGGGGGAAGTTGCCAGGTGCTTGTCGATGTAGAATACAAGAGCGTCGAACACAGATATGTCGAGTCGTGTCATGATGGTAATCAGAGGACATTAAAGCCACTTTTGATTGAAACAATTAATGATTAAATAAGGTACTGTATATATTAAAAAAATATTTATACTGGGGACGAAATTTGTGGGTATGAAAGAGGTCTGGAAGGTAGTGATTCCTGATTAGATTTGAGCCCCGGTGATTAGTGAGCCAAGGTGGGAAGTGAGCCCTGATGAATAGTGAGCCATGGAGGAATGGGCCCCGATGAATAGTGAGCCATGGAGGCAAGTGGGCCCTGATGAATAGTGAACCATGGAGGTAAGTGAGCCATGGAAGGAAGTGGACTTTTGAGGGAAGTGAACCTCTTGAGGAATTAAGCCCTTGATAAAAATAAGCCCTGGAAAAAAGTCAAACCTAAAGGGTAGTGATTCCAGAGCCAGGATTCATAGACCATTTACGAAACCTTTACATCTTCCACTGATCAATTCCATCAATTAAACAGTTTTCGAGCTTGGGAACTTAATATCCCACAGTTATTATTGATATAAAGAACACTGTCATGCTGCTGGGGTCAGAAGCTCTTTAATAATTGTAAACAAATCCGTCATGATTGTGGAAAGATGTATAAACCTGTATAACAAAAAATGAGGCCTGGTCGAGGACCGGGCCGCGTGGACGCTAAGGCTCGAAATCATCTCAAGATAATCTAAAGATAATCTCAAGATAGGTTTCGTGAGATGTTGCTTAAATGTTTGATAAATGCCGGCTCTGGAGTAGTAGGTTCTGGAGTAGTAGGCTCTGTAGAGTTCTGAGCCCCATATTTGTGCAACTTGCAGCCAAGTAATAACTTTACCGATGCCATGTGGAAGTATACGTTTGAAATCATACACTATCATATCAACATATGATAGCGTATGATTTCAATATATGTTGATATGATAATGAAATCTATCATATCAACACTGAATTTTTCTACATAACAAAATTTTAACCTTTCCTCACTTGGGCTGGACGGTAGAGCGACAGTTTCGCGTCACGCAGGTCGGCGTTCAATCCCCGACCGTCCAAGGGGTTGAGCACCATTCCTTTCCCGCCGTCCCATCCCAAATCCTTATCCTGACCCCTTCCAAGTGCTACATAGATGTAATGGCTTGGCGATTTCTCCTGATAGTTCCCTTTCCTCCAAAATTAATAGTACCTATAGTTATTATGGATTGAAGTACAAAATATGTTTTGATGTACACATTTTTTGTTTTTGTTCAGCTGATTTTGTTGAGGGTTGAAGAAGAAGGCAACAACTAGACTAACTTTTTCTAGGCTTAGTAAAGGGCATGTGTGTACTAGAATTGCTTATTTAGGCTTAGGACAGGTTAAGTTAGGATTATTGTTATTCTATTCCACTTTTTGTTATGCCGTATGTAATTGCAACAGTGAACAGGAACTTTGGTTTTGGTACTATATATCTTGAGGTTATCTTGAGATGATTTCGGGGCTTTAGTGTCCCCGCGGCCCGGTCCTCGACCAGGCCTCCACCCCCAGGCAGCAGCCCGTGACAGCTGACTAACTCCCAGGTACCTATTTACTGCTAGGTAACAGGGGCATTCAGGGTGAAAGAAACTTTGCCCATTTGTTTCTGCCTCGTGCGGGAATCGAACCCGCGCCACAGAATTACGAGTCCTGCGCGCTATCCACCAGGCTACGAGGCCACTACAGTCCATATTTTGTATAGTCCATCCATAGTGGCTATATACTTTATCATTCATTATAAGACGAGATATTTTACCGAAACCACTTTATTTTAAAGCGTTTTTAACTGCTTTAATGACACATTTAAATATTTACTAATCTCGTGCCCTCATTCTGTGTGGTATTCCACCAGCCAGTTATCATATAGATGGGTGAGCACTTGAGAACTGTAAGTCTCACAGATATCTTGGTGTCCCCATTAACGACCCTGGATACCTTTCTTTGCTTGCAAAGACAGCCTGTAGAAAACCAATAGTAGAAATTGATATGGGTGTTTCATTAGCAGTGATAAAGATAATACTTTAACAAATATCTAATGAAAATCTCACTGTCCTAACAAATTCACAAAGACCTGAAAATTGTAGCATTAAACATTATGATAAATATAGCGAGGAGACATTCATATATGGAACTAATAGAGCAAGAACTCGGCAATGTGATGTTATAGTGACCAAAATACGCCTGAGATATAGACGTATCTGGCAGATATTTCAAAACCCAAATGTGAAATACACCATGTTTCAATTTCGTGAAAGAAAAAAGATGCACGCCCTTGAACATTATATTGTAGAATGTCCCATATTGACTGACTTTCGCACATTAATGACACTATGTAAAAAGACACCTCGAACACTGTTTATATAGGACAGAAGTAAATCTGTGTTTTTCTGTATGTTAGATTAACATTTTAAAAGCACTGCAATCACCTTCTGTGGTTGATTGTTCAATAAATCCCTGAACTATATGCTTAACAGATCTCTAACCCTGTCCATGGAGGACAAAAGAAAATGTATATATGGTGGTTAGCATTGTAAATGTGTGGCCACGTCTGTGGTAGAAAAACACGGAGCTGGAGATGGGACGTGAGCTACTGCCCAAACACTCACGTTAAGGAGCCTCATCCTGACCGCTCCCACTCACGGGCCCGCCCGTGAGTGGTCCATCACAAATTAGACTAAATTATAAAATTACCCGACTGTCGCGACCATCACGTGTAGCAATAATGATACATGTTACCTTTGCCAGACTTCAACACAACCGATTATATATATATATATATATATATATATATATATATATATATATATATATATATATGTCGTACCTAGTAGCCAGAACGCACTTCTCGGCCTACTATGCAAGGCCCGATTTGCCTAATAAGCCAAGTTTTCCCGAATTAATATATTTTCTTTAATTTTTTTCTGATGAAATGATAAAGCTACCCATTTCATTATGTATGAGGTCAATTTTTTTTTATTAGAGTTAAAATTAACTTAGATATATGACCGAACCTAACCAACCCTACCTAACCTAACCTAACCTATCTTTATAGGTTAGGTTAGGTTAGGTTAGGTTAGGTTAGGTAGGTTAGGTAGTCGAAAAACAATTAATTCATGAAAACTTGGCTTATTAGGCAAATCGGGCCTTGCATAGTAGGCTGAGAAGTGCGTTCTGGCTACTAGGTACGACATATATATATATATATATATATATATATATTACACCCCTTCTAGGTATATTTAAAAATATATTATATATATATATTTATATATATATATATAATATATTTTTAAATATACCTAGAAGGGGTGTAATATATATATATATATATATATATATATATATATATATATATATATATATATATATATATATTTATATTTATATATATATATATAGTGACGTGAATCTATAATAGAGTAATAGTAGTGGCTATTCTGGCTGGTGTTGTGCCAATCACACATTAAATAAAGTAAAGCAAAGTAAATAAGACTGCTTAGGTCCTCTACTGTGTGAGAGCTGTAAAAACAAAGAGAATAAAAACCTTAAACATTTAATATTACAAAAATGACTTTCATAACATACAAAACAAAGCCCCTTATCCACTTAGCTAAAACACAACTGACAAGAGAAATATAAACATGTAACAATTAGGTTAATGGCAAAGGTGCAATTAATACATTATACAAAAGCTGCACGAGTCTACCGACACCTGGGGAGAGCGAGAGTATGCTGTTGCAGCTGAGAGCATGAAGTGTATTCTGAGGAGTGGACGTTGTTGTTATAGATTCAGCTACTCGGAACAAGTTCCAAGTAGCACGGGCTATGGTGAGCCTGTAACTTTCCTGGCACAGGAGCAGGGCAAGTAGCACGGGCTATGGTGCGCCCGTAGTGGACTTACCTGACACTGGAGCGGTGCCCAGAAAAATCGAAGACTGGACGCCGGTGAGCTCCTTTTATATGGGCCAGGCCAGCATAGATGGCCAGCGATGGTTGTGGGTAACCATCGGCCGGCAGTTAAACAAGCAGTTAGTGTCTGGTCGACCAGCGAGTGGCGTCTGGGCCTCTCAGACAGCTGGGGCCAGATTCACGAAGCAGTTACGCAAGCACTTACGAACCTGTACTTCTTTCCTCAATCTTTGACGGCTTTGGTTACATTTATTAAACAGTTTACAAGCATAAAAACTTCCCAATCAACTGTTGTTATTGTTATGTACAGCCACCTGGTGCTTTGGAGCTCATTAACTGTTTAATAAATGTAAACAAAGTCGCCAAAGATTGAGAAAAGATGAACAGGTTCGTAAGTGCTTGCGTAACTGCTTCGTGAATCTGGCCAAAGGTGTCCAGGTGTCTCAGGTACTAGAGGATGGTGTTTGTCTAGACACCCCATACAATTTGAGCACGTATTGTTGCTGTCATTGATGTTGATTCCTTATGCTGGAGCATGCAGATACGTTGGTGAATAAGCGGTATAGGGAACAGGCAGAATCTACTGCTTAAGCACGAGATTACCGTAACAATATATGTAAATAAATTCGTTTCTAATAGCAAGAACGCACTACTCGCAATAGTATGCAATGTCCGATTTGTCTAACAGGCAGAGTGATTTTCTTTATTTAAAACAAAACTAATTGGTTTATTTGAAATAATATTGTATTATATTATGCACATGAAGTGTGCTGATACCTGTGTTGTGGTTGTGTTACACCACCACAACCATATTAAGTTACACTACTTGTGTACCTTAATGTGGTATAACTTAACGGAAGAGTGTGGTAGTTTATTACCCGAAGAGAAAGTGGCCTAGTACACGAAAGTTGTAGCCTAGCACAGGGGTGTAATTCAACCACTAATCGGAAGGGTGAGGTAAGCCTAGCTACTTCCTACAAGGGCGAGATAACCTGGGTCTGGGAGAATGTTTGGTAGCCTAATACTAGGAGAGGGGATAGACTATTACTGGAATTTGTAGTGTATCCTAATTCCATGGAGCGTGGAGTACGTATAACCTAGTAGCAGAGTGACTGAGCTATTCACCAGGAGTACGGAGTAGTCTTGTACAAGGAAGTTAGTAAAGGCATTAGTATCCTGGAAAATGAACAGTTTACAAAAAAGGACGATGATACCAGCTATTTTTACCTCTTGGCCGAGGCTGCGACTTTGATTTACTGTTTGGACGCGGAAACTGCTCTGCATAAGGAAGGCTACGGCTAGGACTGTTACCAGTCGGTGGCTACGACCAGCTCTAGACCAGGGCTAGACACGAGGCCTCCCTGCTACTTCCTGGAAGATGATGTGTCACACCTCGAATAACTTTCCTTGTAAACCGGTTGAGATCGCACTCCTGGGTAGGAGGGGAAGGTTGGTTTAATCCAGCAGGGAGGGAAGATGGGAGGAACAATCCACCAGTTTCTATGATAGTTCAACCTGTTCTCTCACAAAGGAAGTCACTTTTCCATCGTGTGCGTTACATAAAGCCAAAAATTGTCGTTCTAGAACATGGTAGCGGCTTGCGAAAGTAAGGTAATGTACCGTTTTCTGTTTTTGGGTCCTCAGATAGGTTAGGATAAGGGCACTTTAATTTGACAGTTTTCTTGACGTGGGGGGAAACCTTAGGAGGACGGACTGGATAGTGACGATGACCTTCCTCCGAGCATCCAAACATAATAATAAGATGCTTTGAATGTGTTTTGGAACTATATATATTTATTAAAACGTTACCAGCTATTTTACAAAAATATTTGATCTATGTTAATCAGTAATTGGTGTATATCGTTGCTCGATTTCCATCGTTACTGAGGCTATAAATGTGCTGTTCATATGTGTAAATTGGAGAAGTGAACTCATGCGGCCCCCTTGCCAGCATTACATTTGTTGTAGCCACATTTACAAAAATTTAACACGAAAAAATAATGTTCAAAACAAAGTCATGTGCAGAGTCGCCTGCTTGTGGGTTACGCCACTCTTCACCCTGGCGCCAAAAATGGTCTGAAGTGAGGCGATCTAACATTACAATCACGAGGGGAAGCCAGATATATATTTATATACCACCACGAACCATACAATACGTATATTTGTGTAAGTGCGCTTGGATGCGTGTGTGCATGCTGGTCTGAGTATCAGTCTGCTTGCTAATCAGGGAATATAACATGTATGTCGTGTCTGGCTGCAACTCCTGGAGCTGGCAAGTTGGCATCCGCCCGCGGGGGGCATCATAGGTCCCTTGAGAGCCTCTGCGAAATGCGCATCATTTATTTATATATATTCACAGCATACTTTAATGCGCAAGTCAATGGTTTTAGCGGGAATGATTGCGAAGCTACTCACTTTGTGATGTTTAGGGCGAGACTTGATAAGCAACGCGCGAGAAGACGGGGAACTGAAGGTGGCTGGGATTGGTAGCCCTGACAGAAGTCTTCCCGCGCTAAAATTAGTGCATCTATTTGCTTTTGCTCCTTGAGCGCTAAAGCTTGCTGAGACAGACAGACGCGTTTTTGCATAATATATGCGGTGCTCCTTGTCTGCCCGATATTATGATTACACTTATGCCTTCAGTGAATTTCTTAGCATGTTAGGTAATCCCGCATAACAGTGACTAGTAACACCGCAATATGCAATGTACATTGAAGTTTAAGTATAATTCCTTAACATTTTGCACATGTAAATAAAGGCGTGTGGTTTATATAACCCATCCTCCTGTTTAGATAGTATTTTTTGTAATTATATGCACCATAGTACAAATATTGACGTAAAAGTAATTAGATAGTAGAATTTGGTACTATCTTAATTTGACACTTAATAGTCCGAAAAAATTAAGCTAAAAAAGAAGCTTAAGTATTCCTAAGCCTAGTATAATACATATATGTACTATATTAGGCCTTAGATAGCATGTATTAAGCCTATCAAGGTTAAGTTAGGTTAGTTTAGGTTGTCTGCAACAGTTAGTTTAGTTCATTTATTATGCACCAAATACAAAACCTTTTCCGGTTTGTCCAAATTCAATAGTAACCATGTCTACTTTCTAATTGTCCATTACGTCATAGATGTACTATGGTCCTCATCGTTACATATGAAGTACTAACTAAACATGAAGATGGACTATTTATATTGGACATAGTGGTGGGTAAAGCCTTACACGTTGATTGGTTGATTTTGACGCAATTATTACTGATTATGTGCACAAATCTACTTCCAATATATATGTTCGATTACAGCCAAACTGTATGCAAGCAACGCAGTTATGCACAGATATTGTGCATAACTCATGCACAGTATCATGCATCGCCTCATGCATTTGTCTTTGGGGTTATCGAGATGAGGACGTGCAGGCATTGACAGATTTTAGCCTAGTGATACATTACACAAAGATATATTTTGTTCGTTGTTGATGACGCAAGATATTTTTTCATCAAGCAGTCGTATATTTAAATTAGCACATGAGTAAAGAAGACGAGAAGAAAAAAACGAATACCCTAGAAGGTGCGCGCCAGCAGGTGAGTCAACCCCCATACCCGCCGCAGTGGGCGTGGCTGACTACCCTCCCACCCCCCCTTCCTCTCCCGGTACCCATGCCAAGATGTAGCAGAGGGACCCCACAGCGTTCAGTTCACCGTCAGGAGTGCCTGGAAGAGGGTTGTTGGAGGGAGCAGGAGAGAGAGGGAGGAGGGAGAGATGGCGAGCCAAGAGCGGAGGATGACCTCCTCCACCCGCATGGCTTTCCACGGTACCGGTCCTCGTCCGCCTCGTTGCCTCACGCTCCATCGCCGCAAAGAAAACTTGCTTTTTGCTTTTTCTTCTATCCTGCCTGATGCACTAAGCATTAACAGCTAAACCTTTTTTTTTTTTTTTTTGCCACACCAACTTACACGCTTCAATGCTCACAGCACAGTTACGAAGCTGATCCACTGCACTAACATTCATTGACTCATTAAACACAATAATCAATTGCACTAATACATTCAAAACGGCTATATACATATTTTGTAATGCTGTGGTAAAGATCCATTAGATACATTGTGATGCTTTATAAGTGACGATATAACTCGTGTGTTTGACTACGGTGTAGGAATGCTTTTGCTCGTATCTATGGGAAACGAACTTATATGGGGCATAGTGGAACTGTCTTTGTTCATCATCTTTTGATGAAGACGGTGATCTCGTTTTTACCTATGGAAATATCAAAGCCCAAGTATCTTGTTTAAACGTCTTATGGTACAGAGACTATGTACCTGTTGAGACTTGTTAAGTCTCTCAGGCCATATCTATAGCAACCTGTAGCCATTGGTAGGGAGCGCGCAATCATCTGTGGAAATACTTTAGGCTATGATCACATTATGTTCTTGTGTGGAGGTATTAAGGCTAAACCCATTTGTGGAGATGGTGAAGCTAAAGTTATATAAGTAATAACATTGGTGGAGATACAATATTACCCGTGTCTCTTAAAGATAGAGAAGCCTGTAAGCGATGTCTGCATTTGGAGATCCTGCAGCCATATCTATATATGGAGAGGCCGCAGCCTACGCCATCCTAGTGACGCTTTCAGCCTAAGGAACACATCCTGCAACAGACTACATAATTATTGTATACATTTGCGAAAGAACCAGTGTCACAGCGACCGTTTTAACGAACGATTCGATCTACAAAGATTCACTTTGTAACATGTTACAAAGGGAATCTTTGTATTCCCTTTGAATCTGTGAATCCAACAGCTTCACGGGCCGAGGAAGGTCACCGCTGGTACACGGGTCAGAATTTCAATTTCAATTTATTTCTCGGCTATATAGCCTGAGTTTGTTACACGTTGATCCTGGGTGTCCTCTGGTGACTGGTCAACGAGGCGTGTCTTCTGGTGACTGGTCAACGAGGCGCGTCTTCTGGTGACTGGTCAACGAGGCGTGTCTTCTGGTGACTGGTCAACGAGGCGTGTCTTCTGGTGACAATGGTCAACGAGGCGCGTCTTCTGGTGACTGGTCAACGAGGCGTGTCCTCTGGTGACTGGTCAACGAGGCGCGTCTTCTGGTGACTGGTCAACGAGGCGTGTCTTCTGGTGACTGGTCAACGAGGCGTGTCTTCTGGTGACTGTGGTCAACGAGGCGTGTCTTCTGGTGACTGTGGTCAACGAGGCGTGTCTTCTGGTGACTGTGGTCAACGAGAAGAGTCTTCTGGTGGTCAATGAAGCTTAACGTGTACCCGGTCACCGCCTCTCAAACTTTGCACGTCACTAGAGAAGCAACTTTACATACCACTAGAGAAGCAGCTTTGCACACCACAAGAGAAGCAACTAGTGTCATTGCAATGCAATTACCTTGCTAGACAGCGTTGCACGTGATATTAATTTTGAACGCGTTTCTGCATTCGCGTACTATACATAGCATACTATAGCATTCCATTCATACATAGCATTCCATTCCGCCTGTATGGAGTTCTTGTACCAGGAAATGAAACATAGCGTAGCCTAATAGAGAGTAATGCACACACAAGTCCGGAATGAAATACTGTACATGCACGATTTCAATTTAACTGTGTGTGTGAGAGAGCGACGGTCTCGCTTCATGCAGGTCGGCGTTCAATCCCCGACCGTCCATAAGTGGTTGGGCACCATTCCTTCCCCCCCCCCCCCCCCGTCCCATCCCAAAATCCTTATCCTAACCCCTTCCAAGTGCTATATAGTCGTAATGGCTTGGCGCTTTCTTCCTGATAGTTCCCTATTTAGGCTTTCGTGCGTACAGACTATATTTTCAGTTCTCGCAGGTCATAGTACCTAAGAGATATTTTTAAATTAAAGTTTTTTGAATATATTTGTGGGAGGATATGTAACGTGAAGGCTTTTTGGTTTGGTGTTGGGCTTTAGGCTTATCAATGGCTGGATGGTCGTTAATGCCGCGTAACGGTCGTTAGTGCCTTAACGGTCGTTAATGCCTTAACGGTCGTTAATGCCGTAACGGTCGTTAATGCCGTAACGGTCGTTAATGCCGTAACAGTCGTTAATGCCTTAACGGTCGTTAATGCCGTAACGGTCGTTTACTGACCAATCGCCCAGTATACTTACTTTAGCCCTGAACATACTCCAAGACTAAAGTAGACTCAGGGTATATATACACACAGAAATGAGGTATACCTCTCTCTGTATATATATTCCTTTTGCTGTGAATTATTACCCCGTTTTTTTATGTATACCCACAGATTATAAAATATATAAAATCCAAAAGTTTGAGTATTCATTTTTTGGCTTGAATATCTATTGCAAAAAAATTGAGGTGAATAAGTTGAGTATATCCAGTTCCCACTTCCAGCGGCACACGCTTAATAAGACCAGCGTTAAAAGCTACATTTTAGAATAGTCCACCTGGCATTAGATTGATGAAGATTAAGCCACCCAAGAGGTGGCACGGGCATGAATAGCCCGTAAACCTGGCATTAGACGCAAGGGCTGCATCTTTGATTAATAGTCTGGGGGGAATATATCACAGTTGGTGCTGGGAAAGGACTAAATATGGTGTCTGGTCTGAGCGTGTGCCCGCCCCCATGGGGCTGGCTCAAGACCTCTGGGAAGGGGGTCGTATATTGCTATCTTGGGCAAGAGTATTATTTTGACAATTACTCACCAGTCATGTTTTACACGCTCGCTCTCAATGTATGGTTTCAATACCATATCCTTGCGCAGGTCGCCGCGGGAGTCTAGCGGATCTGCGAGGATACTACCTTCAACGGGACACCTGGTGTTATTACTTCACGCACAACTTGTCTTACCTGGTTCCTTATACACAACCTGTCTTACCTGGTTGTTGTTCCTTATACACAACCTGTCTTACCTGGCTGTGGTTCCTTATACACAACCTGTCTTACCTGGCTGTGGTTCCTTATACACAACCTGTCTTACCTGGCTGTGGTTCCTTATACACAACCTGTCTTACCTGGCTGTGGTTCCTTATACACAACCTGTCTTACCTGGCTGTGGTTCCTTATACACAACCTGTCTTACCTGGCTGTGGTTCCTTATACACAACCTGTCTTACCTGGCTGTGGTTCCTTATACACAACCTGTCTTACCTGGCTGTGGTTCCTTATACACAACCTGTCTTACCTGGCTGTGGTTCCTTATACACAACCTGTCTTACCTGGTTGTTGTTCCTTATACACAACCTGTCTTACCTGGCCGGAGTGGACGCAGTGACACCACTAACGTCTGAGGCTCGTTAATAGAGTAACATTGGGAGTGTATTCAGTATTTGACAAAAATAAAAACGGCCATTGAGATGTCTTTAGCACGCAACCATTCAAAATAATAGAAATATTACTATACAAAGTGTGATAGTGAAGTGAAATTACACTTCAGTTGCATGAAGGGAATTCATCTTTTAATAATAGGGAACTTGAAACAAGACAAGATAGATTGGGAAAAGAGAGAACCTTTTGGGGCACATATTCTTAGAGATGTTAACTATTTAGACACATTGATTAGAAAATTGTAAATCCATTCTGTCAACAGACCAAGAAGAATGATGGATATTGAGGCTCAGTGTTAGGCTTCTCCAGATATTCATTCCTGTGTTAGATATAAGGGAAGTCAACTCTGTATTCCAGCGATCACTGTAAACTGGTATTTGAATATCTGTAGCAAGTAGACTACTAGTAGGCATCCATCAGTCTCAGGAGACTATGTACACTATGCAAGTAGACATTCAATATCCAGAGACGGGATCAGGACGTAGAATACTGGCAAGGAAAGGGTTATCTTGAGGTGATTTCGTGGCTTAGCGTCCTTGCGGCCCGGTTCTCGACCAGGCCTCCTTTTTGTTACACACCCCCAGGAAGCAACCCGTACCAGCTGTCCTAACTTCTAGGTGTCTATTTAGTGCTAGGTGAACATTAGCATCAAGGTGAAAGAAACTGCCAATTTGTTTCCGCCTCCACCGGGGATCGAACCTGGAACCTTAGGACAACGAATCCCAAGCGCTGTCCACTCAGCTGTCAGGCTCTCAATAGGGTAACCCTGTTATATAATAGGATAAGGAATAAATGAATTTTTTAGCAGGAATACCAAACATAATGGGCAGCAGTTGACAAATTTGTCCAAAGTGAGGATAATGAGACATAATATTAACCCATAGTTCACCGCGGTGGTAGGAAACCAAAGCTAAAGCGAAGACCCTTTACACATAAGTATAAAGCTAAAGACAAATTAATAAGAGAGCGGAGAGAGGAACCAAAGAGTTAGGAATGAGTACCTCAACAATAGAAAACAAATGAAAGATTTGGAAACGACAAAGTAGATAGAGCAAAGATCCAAGCCAAACTCCTTCATAACCTCATATGGTGGAAAACATGAGTATATATTAATAGAGGATAAGCAAGGGGCACGCGCCTGACCTGAGAGTAATGTTCTTAAACTGAGCAGCAGTGGACACGACGAATAATGTAGGAGACAAGATCTTAACCAATAAGAGGAAGAGAAGGAGCTGAAGCCCTGAGTTCGCCTCTTACTATGGCATATCATAGTAGGTGGAAACAGGAAAACTACCAAAACATTCGAAGACAGCCACTATAGTACTGATATTAAAAAAAAAATAGGAAACAATTTAGTATAGAACACCCTGGAGGGAAGAGCCATTATAATTCAACACCAACATGAATTCAGGGACGAAAATTTGCCTTAAACACTTGATAGGGTTCTATGGTCAGGCGAAAGAGATAAGACAATGTTTGCAAACTATACATGTTTTGACTGTCAGAAGACCCACGACTCAGTACTCACAGGAATCAAGGGTCCAATATGGGGAACAGGGAAGGGGCTCCCGTGGATAAACAAAAATGTCATAGTGATTGAAGAGATTGAAGAGGATATGTGTTAGTAGTAGAATCCCACTACAGTCAGTACTCGCGCCTATCTTCCCACTTATCTACTTAAAAAATTGTCATAGGGGAAGGGAACTATCAGGGTAAAGCGCCAAGCTATTACGACTATATAGCATTTGGAAGGGGTTAGGATAAGGATTTGGGATGGGACGGGGGGAAGGAATAGTGCCCAACTACTTGGGCGGTCGGGATTGAACGCTGACCTGCATGAAGCGAGACCGTCGCTCTACCGTCCACCACAAGTGGTTAGGCACCACAATTTGCATAGGAAATAGACTTCTTGCTCTTAGTGTATGCTAATGCAACAATTTTGAAGATGTTAAATACGGTGGAAGACTGCAAGACACTACAGGATAACTTGGATAAATTGTAAGAATGATCCAACAGGTGTCTTTTAAAATTTAACTGGAGCAAGTGCAAAGTAACGAAGCTGTGTGCTAGGGACAGGAACCGTTAATTAGATACTAAATGAGAGATGAAGCCCTTCTAGAGTAGGAGAGAAAAAAAATAGAGGGTTCAATGTGCTTGAAACCTGTTTCTCGAAGAACCACACAACCAGATATCATTACTGCATATGCAAGGTTATCCAACGTGAGAACTAACTTTTTAAACATCTGAATTAGGAGTCGTTCCGGACCATGAACGATATATGTTCATGGTCCATAAACTATGTATGGTTACACGACTTGATAATGGTCAATGGTGGAGCGAAACGTCGTCGTTCCTTCACTTACTGATGGGTGGTTTGGTTATCATGCATATGTTAGGCCAAATCTTGAAAATGCATCCCCAGCGAGGACACCGCATCTCGCTTACGACAGAATAACACTTTACTGTAGTAACTCCAGTGACGGAGTTGCTTGACTCCAGACAAGTCCCAGAGCTGAGCTTTGAATTACAGGGAAATACCAAAGGAATTAAACCTCACATCACTGGAAAAGAGAAAGGAAAGGAATTATCAGGGGAATGCGCCCAGCCATTATAGCTATATAGCACTGGGAATGGGTCAGGATAAGGATTTGGGATGGGACGGGGGGAAAGGAATCGTGCCCAACCACTTGGATTGAACGCTGGGATTAAACGCTGACCTGCATGAAGCGAGACCGTGGCTCTACCGTCCAGCCCAAGTGGTTGGACTGGAAAAAAGAAGAAATAAGGAAAATATGGTTGCCAAAATACACAAGAAAACAGAGAGCAGACGAGGACTGGGTATTTAACATGGCTGGTGCACGATCAAGGGGAAATAGAGAGAAAAGAGGAAATTATGCACCCAAATGAGTCACATCAACACTATAAATAATGTTGTCAGTGTCAGAGTTGTAAATAGATTGAATACGCTGGTGAAGGCAATACACAATACACAACTTTGTTCAGGAATCTGTGCATCAGTTGAGGGGCGGGACCAAAGAGCCAGAGCTCAACTCCCGCAAGCACAATTAGGCAAGTACTTCAGATGAGGATATGATAGATCCTTCAGAAACTTATACGCCAGTTGACTGTACAATATTGTACCTGCATGACATCCACATGACTTCCATAATCACTCTGAGTAATACCCAACGAATATTTGGATCAATACAAAGCTAGAATACTAGTCTGATGATGTGGAGGCTGTTGAATGTTGATCTCCTTAACTCAGTGATGTTCTAATACATGGTTGTAAAGTATTGATGGAACCTACTGAATGATAACTAACTTCATCCAGGAAATGATGAACTTTTCTTATGAGAAGAGATTAGGAAAACTGACCACACACTGCAGAGAGGAGTAGGGTAATGATGGACTAAGATCCGGTGCACAGATGGATGCGAGAGTTTAACAATGGGGAGACAAATAAGGTACTGAAAAGATCAATCCAAGTCAGAACTCAAAACAATGAATTCAAGTTGGATCATTATTTCACGCCCTAATCACGAAGTTGGGGGAGCAACTTTAAAGCCAAAAAAATAAATAAGCAAATACCTTTTCGGAAATAATGTTGTAGATTTATACAATAAGCGAACAAGAATTATCATAGAAATAAAGTCTCTAAATGTTTTAAGTATCTGTTAGACATATGTATATGTTTGATGTAAATAGGATCTGCCTGGCATGGGTCAATAGGTCTTTCAAAGATTCCGTTATGCTTACGTTACTTGCTATAAGTGACCCGCAAATAAAAAATTGCAGAGAACAGAGAACAGGACTCAAGTTGATCCATACACTTGCCCCTTTTTGAGAAGCAACCCGTTCTCGCACTTGCTTATAGTCAATATGGGCTTATTAATAGGTGCATATGTGACATACTAATTTTTTGTGAATATTTGAGTTTACCTTGAAACGCTGAATAGAAAACACCGACCTAACCTAACCTTCTTAGTATGTTAAGATAAGCTTCTTATTGCTTCTTAATTACAATTAGTACATCTGAGGTGGTACACCTGACAGCTCAGGAGCGAAAACATGGCGCAAGAGTTTGTAACTTAAGCTTTGACACACTGATACCAAGACTTAGTCGAGTATTGACCACAGCTGTTAGTCTTAGAAGTATCTAATATGAACTTCTCTATTTTGCTTATATAAATGTAAATGTTCAAATTGCCACGACATTTGTGTGAGTGATGACTTGATGGTGAATATTCAAAATGTGTGTACATAATTGTAATGTATCTCAGTAGTGTATATCCGTATTACTAGTGGTGGAGCCCTTGTGTGTTATTCTTCAGCTACATCTACATTGTAGTGTTTGTGGGGAAGTGAAGCCTGTGGTGGCTGCATCTTCGTCGTAGTGCGTGGTTGTATTGGCGAAGGAAGGTCTGTGGTCGCCAGGAGACTGTAAAAATAATTTACACTGAAATCGGTGGCCAGGCCAGTTCGCTGCGGGCTCCACCGTCAACAGAAACACTACCAAACCCCCACCACACACTGTATTGGACGTGTTCTATACCCGTGTAACTTCACCAGACCCTGTCACCCCTACACAGTTGTCTGAAATTGGTTCTCTATGCTTTCATGGTTTCATGAGATCTTGCTAAGCCTGTAATTCTTATCAGTTAAACAAAATTTAATTAGAGTTATCTTTCTCCATTCCTTCATGTGTTACACCTGTTGAGATATGTGTATGTATGTTATTTATAAATATTGCTCCATGTATAACATAGTAGATGCCGTGTTGTCATGGTGTGTTGGTATGTATATGGTTTGTTCGAGGTGTCGTTAATGTGTTGAAGGTGCCATTGCTGTGTTGGGGGAGCCGTGGTGGAGATGAAGACCCCCGTGGCTGTTGGTTCCCCAGGGAAGGTGGGGGCCAAGGTATTCCTGGCAGACGGCCCAGGCTGACTCCACCAAGACCCTCCCGACTTGCCTGGCTACCAGATGGAGAGGTTTTTCGAACTATATCAACACTCCCTAACCCCCACTCCACCACCCTAATCAAGAAGGTTACTGTGAGTCGCTATCGGCTTGTGACTGTGTGGGTATTGTGGCCTTCGTGTTTTCACAGATAGGCCCACACTCCTGCTGATGATGGCAGATATCCAAGGATATCTCGTAGAAACATCAGATCTGAGATGCTGTAAAAAAAGACGATTTGCTGTTCTATAAGTGATTCTTAGTTTTGGCATCAACATTAAACAACATAGTCACTCCATAGATACCAAGAACTCATGCAAGCTAAGGTCACCACAGCCTTTCCAATCATGGCATAAACGTAAATGTTTACTACAGAGCCCTCCTATGCTAACACAGCTGCTAGTGTTATATATATATATATATATATATATATATATATATATATATATATATATATATATATATATATATATATACATATATATATATACATATATATATATATACATATATATATACATATATATATATACATATATATATATTTATATATATATATAGTAAAATTACTGGATGATTAGGACACAACCACCAAGGGCTGACAACCACGAAAGGCTGACATAGCCACCAATGCTTGGCATAGCCACCAAGGGTTGATATAGCTACAAAGGGTTGACATAGCCACCAATGCCTGACATAGCCACCAAGGTTCATCTCAGGGCGAAACAGAGCTAGAAAGAATCACTATAATACCAGACCCATGAGAGGCTAACAAGTCACGAGTCGTCCACTAAACAAGATCACCAGGCGACCGAGGATGAAAAGGACCTAGAGGAAAATGCCTGACTCCCGTGGTCATCATGTGGAATGCTCAACTTATTCGAACCAAGGTATTTTTGTCAGCGAATAGCCAACTGTGGGATTCTCCTCCTTTCCCCACACTTGACAGTTTTTGCCCTCTTGCCGCGCACAGTCTTCCTGGCCCAGCGGCTGAGGTTCCGTTCTGGCGGCTAGGTACAGTATACGGACACTGAACACTGCCAAGTAGAGACGATCAAGGGCTTTGTTGAAGCATCAAGTTAAATGTTGGAAAATGTAGCTATTAGACACATGTCGCTGGCATATTGAGTATGCCAGCGATGTCCTAAGTAATTAAAAGTAATTTAGTCGAAGTAATTAAGGAAGAAGTAGAAGTTAAGTGAACCAGGCGCGACTAAACTTGTTTTACCTTCATGGCGTCGGGCGTCTGGTGGAGGGAAGGGGAGGAGGGATAGGGGTGACGGGGTAAGGGAGGGTGAGTGGCCTGGAGTGGGCTCTGGCAGTGCAGGAGGGATAGGTAGGTGTGGAGTGAAACGGAAAGGGGGTGAGGTGTATGGCGAGGCTGTAATAAGAGAGAGGGTGGTCTGAGGAAAGTTCTTACGGGCTCACCATAGCCCATGCTACATAGACATTTCGTTCTGAGTAGCTAAATCTAAAACAACAACAACGAGGAAAGTTGCATCAATATTTAATGTCTTAACAACTTATAAAGTTTCCCTGATGGTAACTGAACGTTAATTCGAAATGCAGCTTCTATACTGTTTATTCTACATACGAAATGCAGAAACAACAAATAAATGAAACCCACTCACTGCTTGGCATAATTATTGGTTGATGCCATTTATTAATGGCATCAACCACAAAAGTTTGGCATCAACCAAAACTCCTCTCAGAGAAGGTCCTCCTCTGCTACTGTTTCTTACACTCGTAACATTGTTCCAAGATCGAATGTATGGTTTAGTTATTAATGTTCAGATCCTCGCCGATAACGGGTCGTGATGATAGACAATAAATATATAGAATAGAGCTATACGGATTGCGATATGGTTAGACTGAGATTGCCACCATAAAGCCTAGTGTTTGAGGGATCAAGCACTAGGCTTTGTGGATCACCCTTCATGTGCTTGATCCACCCAACACATCCCTCCTGGTTTATACTCTTTCTCAGAGGATTCATAATGCGATGGATTTCTTGAAATTTGAAAATTGTAAAGAGCTGTATACTAGTCTTATAATATTATATAGTATAGCCTAAGGAGGAAGGACTGAAGTTTGGATAAAAATGATTGTATTTTAACATAGATACCTAGGCATTTATTTATACGGGTAATTATAGTAATGATTACGGTAGTCATATCATTTGATAACATTATTCCCATGTCGCTGGATGGTTTGTCATACTGGTATGCATTCTGTTGGCTAGCACTGGTAAACTTTGTATGCTTTATGTTGATATACTATAGAACACGATTGTAGACTTAAGTTTTTTCAAAGGCCAGGTACCTCATTCGGGCAGGAGACTGAGACAAAGTTAGCCTGAGAGCAACAGTGAGAGAGGCCAGAGCCTCTTGGTTCATCCTTCACCGGAGTGTGTAGATAACCCGATACTGTACCTCCTGCGCTGCTACTGAAGGATATGGCTGCGTTGCTTGTTGCTGAGGCACTTGCTGCTCTCTGAGCCAATTAGCCTCTTGATTTTGATTTGTTACAGATCAGTTTTGTACCTGTTGAAGTGATCGCTGGGAGGTGCTTTGTTTTGCTGTGCTTGTTAAGTGATCGCTGGGAGGTGCTTTGTTTTGCTGTGCTTGTTTGATTCTGATGTGTGGCTGTTTATGTTAATTTAGCTATTGATGTGCCCCGGGAAGAACACTTGCTAATTTTTGACGACATTTTCTATACTCTGTAGATAACTTTGTGAATGTTTTCTTTTATTATAACGGTTAACTTAAGGCACTTTTGATCTTCTTGAAGTGTCTGTTAGTGTCTTGCGAACCGAGCTATAATTTACAACAATGTGTGTATAGTTGATTATGTCGTGTTTGTTCATTAAAATACAATCTTAAAAAACTTGCTGCTAACATTGCTGCACATTACATAGAGTGTGTAATATAATAATAATAAGAGCGTTTAATAAATATCTTGAGTGTTTAAAATTAAATCACAATAAGATGCAAAATATATTATTTGTAGGCGCTAGAGGAAAATACTCTTTACGAATCATATTTCAAACCCAATGTGTCGTGAGTAATTAATTTCTGATGAGTAATAACTTACTCTCCATTAGATGAGGGTAATTGTCTTTAATTAATATAATTTTCATAACTCTCAGCTTAATTCACAATATATTGTGTAATATTCTGATCTCAGAAATTTGAGCCGAGTGATAAGTAACTTTAAAAGAAATATTAAATGGTTGCAAGTATTATTTATAATAATATTGTGTTTCTTTTGTTTTGCAGTTCAGCAGGGTGTCCAGCGGGTTCAGGGCCCCACACAGATAATGTCGTGAGTATCCGTGTTCTTATTCGGGCCCCCTCATGTTTATTGTTCCCTTCCTGGCTCTTGTCCGCCCCCCTCATGTTTATTGTTCCCTTCCTGGCTCTTGTCCGCCCCCCCCTCATGTTTATTGTTCCCTTCCTGGCTCTTGTCCGCCCCCCCCCTCATGTTTATTGTTCCCTTCCTGGCTCTTGTCCGCCCCCCCCTCATGTTTATTGTTCCCTTCCTGGCTCTTGTCCGCCCCCCCCCTCATGTTTATTGTTCCCTTCCTGGCTCTTGTCCGCCCCCCCCCTCATGTTTATTGTTCCCTTCCTGGCTCTTGTCCGCCCCCCCCCTCATGTTTATTGTACCCTTCCTGGCTCTTGTCCGCCCCCCCCCTCATGTTTATTGTACCCTTCCTGGCTCTTGTCAGCTCCTGGGACAAGATTTACGCCAGCATTCTTGCGCGCGCTTTCGGCCCAGCTTAGGTAATATATACATTATTCGCTGCCCTCTGGCCTCTCGCCGTCCCA
This sequence comes from Procambarus clarkii, assembly GCF_040958095.1. Lineage (NCBI taxonomy): Eukaryota > Metazoa > Arthropoda > Malacostraca > Decapoda > Cambaridae > Procambarus > Procambarus clarkii. Next base: position 8,252,776 of record NC_091235.1, read on the forward strand.
AGCTTTATGTATACCTACTAGCTATTTTTGCAATAATTTTACAGTGTGTATAACTAGCTTATTTTCATGAACATTCATCTTTATAAGGTAATAATGAATACACATATTATCTGCCGTATGTTTGAGCCTTCTTGCGTCGCGTGGGAAATGGTACTACTATTTAGTTGCGTCATGTGAGCTGCCACAGCAAATCATTCTCGTGGTTTAGTTTTTGTCCGTGAAGCATCATGATATTTTGTGGCGTCGCGTCCACGTTTATTTTTTCTTTATTAAATAATGTACAATATAAAGATTACATTTACATCAATTTACCAGGGTAAATGCTACATTTATATATATTTTGTATAATTCTCAGTAAACTAATTTTCCATATCATCAGCGAGCATGAACCGTAAATCCCGAATGTTATACTTGATCCTGCCTCGCAAGAACCTCAATATTCTGTCTTCTGAGTAACTATCCTATCCGCATAGCCTGCCTATCCACACACAGTAACCCTCCTGCCTGCCTATCCACACACAGTAACCCTCCAGGCTTCCTGTTTATTCACAGTAACCCTCCAGCCTGCCTATCCACACACAGTAACCCTCCTGCCTGCCTATCCACACACAGTAACCCTCATGCCTGCCTATCCACACACAGTAACCCTCCAGGCTTCCTGTTTATTCACAGTAACCCTCCAGCCTGCCTATCCACACACAGTAACCCTCCTGCCTGCCTAGCCACACACAGTAACCCTCATGCCTGCCTATCCACACACAGTAACCCTCCAGTCTTCCTGTTTATTCACAGTAACCCTCCAGCCTGCCTATCCACACACAGTAACCCTTCTGCCTGCCTAGCCACACACAGTAACCCTCATGCCTGCCTATCCACACACAGTAACCCTCCAGTCTTCCTGTTTATTCACAGTAACCCTCCAGCCTGCCTATCCACACACAGTAACCCTCCAGCCTGCCTATCCACACACAGTAACCCTCCTGCCTGCCTAGCCACACACAGTAACCCTCATGCCTGCCTATCCACACACAGTAACCCTCCAGTCTTCCTGTTTATTCACAGTAACCCTCCAGCCTGCCTATCCACACACAAAAAAAGGTAACCAGAAAGTAGCATAATTATTGTACACTCAAAAAATAACTATTGTCCCAGTGAGAGAATTGTTTGATGCTGAACTTAATTAATAGTGACCCCTCCCCCATCTTGGTAAACTTGATGGTGTCACCGTTACTAAGCTTATTGTTATCACGGTTTCTAAGCTAAATAGTGTCACGGTTAAGCTTAAAAATATAAATGTTGCTTAGCTTAATAGTGTCAATGTTGTTAAGCTTAATAACATAACCATTGCTAAGCGTAATAGGAGTCACTGTCGCTAAGCTTAATAACATAACCATTGCTAAGCGTAACAGGAGTCACTGTTGCTAAGCTTAACAGCGTCACTGTTGCTAAGCTTAACAGCGTCACTGTTGCTCAGCTTAACAGCGTCACTGTTGCTCAGCTTTACAGCGTCACTGTTGCTCAGCTTTACAGCGTCACTGTTGCTCAGCTTAACAGCGTCACTGTTGCTCAGCTTTACAGCGTCACTGTTGCTCAGCTTAACAGCGTCACTGTTGCTCAGCTTTACAGCGTCACTGTTGCTCAGCTTAACAGCGTCACTGTTGCTAAGCTTAACAGCGTCACTGTTGCTCAGCTTAACAGCGTCACTGTTGCTCAGCTTTACAGCGTCACTGTTGCTCAGCTTAACAGCGTCACTGTTGCTCAGCTTTACAGCGTCACTGTTGCTCAGCTTAACAGCGTCACTGTTGCTCAGCTTAACAGCGTCACTGTTGCTAAGCTTTACAGCGTCACTGTTGCTCAGCTTAACAGCGTCACTGTTGCTCAGCTTAACAGCGTCACTGTTGCTAAGCTTAACAGCGTCACTGTTGCTAAGCTTAACAGCGTCACTGTTGCTAAGCTTAACAGCGTCACTGTTGCTCAGCTTAACAGCGTCACTGTTGCTCAGCTTAACAGCGCCACTGTTGCTCAGCTTAACAGCGTCACTGTTGCTCAGCTTAACAGCGTCACTGTTGCTCAGCTTAACAGCGTCACTGTTGCTCAGCTTAACAGCGTCACTGTTGCTAAGCTTAACAGCGTCACTGTTGCTAAGCTTAACAGCGTCACTGTTGCTAAGCTTAAAAGCGTCACTGTTGCTAAGCTTAAAAGCGTCACTGTTGCTAAGCTTAACAGCGTCACTGTTGCTAAGCTTAAAAGCGTCACTGTTGCTGAGCTTAACAGCGTCACTGTTGCTAAGCTTAACAGGGTCACTGTTGCTAAGCTTAACAGCGTCACTGTTGCTAAGCTTAACAGCGTCACTGTTGCTGAGCTTAACAGCGTCACTGTTGCTAAGCGTAAGTACCTTACAAATTTCTGCGATAATATTCAATTAGATGGACATTCAGTGTCAATAAAGTCAGCTTTCTTATCTTCACCTTTGTACTTGAGATTATGACGCTCGAAATGGAATAATGCTTCGTGCAAGGTTGCAAAGTTAGCGTACACTTTATTAGCTTAAAACTGATAATAATTATATCGCAGCCGATAATTAATAACTAATGAAACTGTAGGATTAGTGATTACATCGCGGTGTCTATTTTCATGTTTTTGTGTTGGATTCATTATATTTTCTCTGGTGGTGACAAAGAAAATTTTTGTCCTTAGAATTTCTAGCTCGTATCAGTATTTAACACTTGTTAAAGTGTTAAAGACTGATACTAGCTAGAAATTCTAGCTAGAAACATTGATACTAGCTAGAAATTACTTTCTAATAGCTAGAAATTAACAGAGTTTAACACTGTCGTCCTTTCTTGACAAGAGGACACACTGAACCGTAGTTAATATATAGCTATATATAGCGCTAAGAATTCCTACACTTGAGGTGGCTAGTCGTGAGCTATAATATCATGGCTGCCACCCAGGCACTAGTTGAACCCAATGGATCAAGTCATCATGGCGACGCCCTACTTGCAAAGCCTCGTCCACAGCTGCGGCTTTCTGCGCCTCGCCCGCGCTACAGTAATAGACCTGGCCTTTTGTGGTCGATGAGGAAACAGGTGGTGGTGGTGGATCGTGCTCACGGCTCTGCTTAGTAATAATATTTTGACTTATTTACGTCAAGGGCGGCTGACGTTTAGAACCAAGCGTCAAGGCAATCCTGGCTGATGGCCCAGTTAATTAACTCCACTTTTCGTGTTGGTTGTCGCGTATTGGTAAATATAATTTATGTATATTGAAAAAAAAGACATCGCAGATACACAGGCGTGTAAGTTTATAAATGCATTGTTTCCTTGATTGTTAGAAATATGTATCTTTCGCCTTGAAGCCTAATGGAAAGCCCTCAGCCTGACTCCATGGACAAGCTTAGCAAATCGAAGCTTGTTTTGGGATTGTAATTTCATGTTTTCTATCGTCAGCATGCAGACAATTGTTTCTAATCTTTAATGATATGTCGATATGTTTGCTTGTTATTTGAATTGTAAACATTTAAATTTTACATTTACATGTAAAATAGAGTTTAATTCCAAAATAACATTTCTTTATTACTAATATTGGTGGTCAGCTTACTACTTACGTTTATCGTAAACCTATATATACGGGATTAGGTTTTCATCATTTAAATTTTTGTTCTAAACTATTTAAATTAAATATAATTAAACCGTTGTTATTTCAATCTTTGCTTTGATTAAAAATGATTTTATTTTTAAATTAAATTCTTGAGCAATCTCTTTGAAATAAATGTTTTTCCAATCAAGGAATTTTATGCGATTTTTAGAACATTTTTTTTAAATGGTAAATTCTTGCCTATCGTTAAGATTCCTAGAGTTCCTGAAGATAGTCATTATATATATATATATATATATATATATATATATATATATATATATATATATATATATATATATATATATATATATATATATGACAGTGTCAGACCACGGAGGAAGAATTGAAACCAGGAATTTCCTTAAGTACTTTCGTATTTAATAATACATCTCCAGAAGGGTGTATATATATATATATATATATATATATATATATATATATATATATATATATATATATATATATATATATATATATTTATATATATATATATATATATATATATATATTTATATATATATATATATATATATATATATATATATATATATATATATATATATATATATATATAATTTCCGTATTTTGGTACTGTTAACAAATTGCGGCTTCTGCTGTTAGCAATCACTGGGGGGGGGGGGTCTATGAGCCATCCTCTCACTGAACTGACTTCCAATTATCGACTAAATTTCAACATTTTGGCATCTATTTACATTCCAACTGAGGTTAAAATTGAACAGCTTCTTGAATCAACTGTTCTCCCATTAATTTTCGTCTTTATGATGTATGTTGTTCGGTCTTTTATACGATTTATTTGCTATTTTTTTTTTTTTTTTTGCTTTATACTCTTATATATATTGTTTAAGTTTTTATTATCTTCATTTATACTAAATTTTAAAATGTATACGTATTTTAATTTATATTAAATTTAAAAGAATCCTTGAACTTTTTATTGACGAATTTTAGCAAATTTTGCAGAGTAATTGTTATCTATTTTTTTCACGCTGATGGAGTATATTCTCCGAACTGTTTGGTTTGTAAAATAAAGAGAAGACATCTAATGTACGGATCTGTGCGAGGGTGGGGGTGGGGGTGGGGGGAGGTTGGCTTCCCTCCTCTTGGAGTGAAGATAGAGCTGAGAAGCTTATCATTGAACCTATTCGCTCAGATTCCAGTCACAGTCCGCACTGGGAGCTGGGAGATCGAGAGTTATAATGCAAGCTGTACTCTCAGAAAGAACGTCGCTTTTCGTTCGTATGCGTTACATGAGGCCATCAATGGTCGTACTAGACAATGGAAGTGGCTGGCGAAAGTGACGTACTATCCCGTTTTTTGTTTTGGGTCCTCTGGCTGGTTAGGAGAGGACACTTTATATTGTTTTCTTGACGTTGGGGAGCCTTAGGAGAACGAGCTGGGTATGAGGGCAGATCAGCTACGTGACCTTGGCGTTCACTCCAAGTAACTCTGGAGATCAGTAAATGCATCTTGGATTATATGTTGCAGTCGCTTAGTCTTATAAGGCGTCTTTAAAGTAATTTGTCAGTACTTGTCTTGTATCAAATATTGTTTGTTGTTATGCATTTGTTGTGCTAGGAACATTGTTGATGAACATTACATTGTCGGACACTTCGAATGGCTCTGGCATAGTTAGATTATCTTAAGGTTTTGGGCGGAATGTGTAAACCATAACCCAAGGTGATGACGTGACTTACGTCAGTGGAAGGAGATGATTAATGCAGTTTCCAAGCTGACGCCAGGGCGCATTGCTTGAGGAATGCGCGCGGGCGGGCAGGGAGTGTGGTCCCGTGGTGCCCTGCACGCCCACGTGTTGGCATCCGCTGTGGCACGGGTGAGGGGTGCCCACCACCCGCATGCCCACACGCCCACCTCTTTGGCACGCTCTCATCCTAACTCATACTGCCATGACACACGTTCCTCATCACCGCCCTCCTGCCTTCAACGTTATTATTGGCGAAGGCTGGTGCTCATCCTGTCCTGGTGTGTCTCAGCCCCAGGTGTCCTGGTGTGTGTGTCTCAGCCCCAGGTGTCCTGGTGTGTGTGTGTCTCAGCCCCAGGTGTCCTGGTGTGTGTGTCTCAGCCCCAGGTGTCCTGGTGTGTGTGTCTCAGCCCCAGGTGTCCTGGTGTGTGTGTCTCAGTCCCAGGTGTCCTGGTGTGTGTGTCTCAGCCCCAGGTGTCCTGGTGTGTGTGTCTCAGTCCCAGGTGTCCTGGTGTGTGTCTCAGCCCCAGGTGTCCTGGTGTGTGTGTCTCAGCCCCAGGTGTCCTGGTGTGTGTGTCTCAGTCCCAGGTGTGTGTGTCTCAGCCCCAGGTGTCCTGGTGTGTGTGTCTCAGCCCCAGGTGTCCTGGTGTGTGTGTCTCAGCCCCAGGTGTCCTGGTGTGTGTGTCTCAGCCCCAGGTGTCCTGGTGTGTGTGTCTCAGCCCCAGGTGTCCTGGTGTGTGTGTCTCAGCCCCAGGTGTCCTGGTGTGTGTGTCTCAGTCCCAGGTGTCCTGGTGTGTGTGTGCGTGTCTCAGCCCCAGGTGTCCTGGTGTGTGTGTCTCAGCCCCAGGTGTCCTGGTGTGTGTGTCTCAGCCCCAGGTGTCCTGGTGTGTGTGTGTGTGTCTCAGCCCCAGGTGTTCTGGTGTGTGTGTGTGTGTGTGTGTGTGTGTGTGTGTGTGTGTGTGTGTAATTACCTAAGTGTAATTACCTAAGTGTAGTTACAGGATGAGAGCTACGCTCGTGGTGTCCCGTCTTCCCAGCACTCTTTGTCATATAACGCTTTGAAACTACTGACGGTCTTGGCCTCCACCACCTTCTCACTTAACTTGTTCCAACCGTCTACCACTCTATTTGCGAAGGTGAATTTTCTTATATTTCTTCGGCATCTGTGTTTAGCTAGTTTAAATCTATGACCTCTTGTTCTTGAAATTCCAGGTCTCAGGAAGTCTTCCCTGTCGATTTTATCAATTCCTGTAACTATTTTGTATGTAGTGATCATATCACCTCTTTTTCTTCTGTCTTCTAGTTTTGGCATATTTAATGCTTCTAACCTCTCCTCGTAGCTCTTGCCCTTCAGTTCTGGGAGCCACTTAGTAGCATGTCTTTGCACCTTTTCCAGTTTGTTGATGTGCTTCTTAAGATATGGGCACCACACAACAGCTGCATATTCTAGCTTTGGCCTAACAAAAGTCATGAACAATTTCTTTAGTATATCGCCATCCATGTATTTAAATGCAATTCTGAAGTTAGAAAGCATAGCATAGGCTCCTTGCACAATATTCTTTATGTGGTCCTCAGGTGATAGTTTTCTATCTAGAACCACTCCTAGATCTCTTTCTTTATCAGAATTCTTTAAAGATTTCTCACATAATATATAGGTTGTGTGGGGTCTATGTTCTCCTATTCCACATTCCATAACATGACATTTATTAACATTAAATTCCATTTGCCAAGTGGTGCTCCATATACTTATTTTGTCCAGGTCTTCTTGAAGGGCATGACAGTCATCTAAATTTCTTATCCTTCCTATTATCTTAGCATCATCAGCAAACATGTTCATATAATTCTGTATACCAACTGGTAGATCATTTATGTACACAATAAACATCACTGGTGCAAGAACTGAACCCTGTGGTACTCCACTTGTGACATTTCTCCATTCTGATACATTGCCTCTGATTACTGCCCTCATTTTTCTATCAGTCAGAAAATTTTTCATCCATGATAGAAGCTTACCTGTCACCCCTCCAATATATCCAATATATAATATATATAACAATATATAACACACACAATAGTGTGTGTGTGTGTGTGTGTGTGTGTGTGTGTGTGTGTGTGTGTGTGTGTGTGTGTCTCTCAGCCCCCAGGTTCTCACACCCGCGGTCCACGATCGACTCTAATGTTAAATTAAAAACTTTGTGTGCTTTTGTGGGATGAGGTGGTGTATCAGAGTGACTGTAGGGATGTTGTATTGGGAATGAGGGGGTGTAGGGATGTTGTAGTGAGGATGAGGGGGTGTAGGGATGTTGTATTGAGAATGAGGGGGTGTAGGGATGTTGTAGTGAGGATGAGGGGGTGTAGGGATGTTGTATTGAGAATGAGGGGGTGTAGGGATGTTGTAGTGAGGATGAGGGGGTGTAGGGATGTTGTATTGAGAATGAGGGGGTGTAGGGATGTTGTAGTGAGGATGAGGGGGTGTAGGGATGTTGTATTGAGAATGAGGGGGTGTAGGGATGTTGTAGTGAGGATGAGGGGGTGTAGGGATGTTGTAGTGAGGATGAGGGGGTGTAGGGATGTTGTAGTGAGGATGAGGGGGTGTAGGGATGTTGTAGTGAGGATGAGGGGGTGTAGGGATGTTGTAGTGAGGATGAGGGGGTGTAGGGATGTTGTAGTGAGGATGAGGGGGTGTAGGGATGTTGTAGTGAGGATGAGGGGGTGTAGGGATGTTGTAGTGAGGATGAGGGGGTGTAGGGATGTTGTAGTGAGGATGAGGGGGTGTAGGGATGTTGTAGTGAGGATGAGGGGGTGTAGGGATGTTGTAGTGAGGATGAGGGGGTGTAGGGATGTTGTAGTGAGGATGAGGGGGTGTAGGGATGTTGTAGTGAGGATGAGGGGGTGTAGGGATGTTGTAGTGAGGATGAGGGGTGTAGGGATGTTGTATTGAGGATGAGGGGGTGTAGGGATGTTGTATTGAGGATGAGGGGGTGTAGGGATGTTGTAGTGAGGATGAGGGGGTGTAGGGATGTTGTAGTGAGGATGGGGGGGGGTGTAGGGCGTAAATGAGGTGGTATAGGTGTGTGGATGAGGTGGAATAGCAGTGTGAACAAATCATTCCAGTTAGACTCATGGGGCCAGATTCACGAAGCAGTTACGCAAGCACTTTCGAACCTGTACATCTTTTCTCAATCTTTGGCGGCTTTATTTATAATTATTAAACAGATAATGAGCTCGGAAGCACCAGGAGGCTGTTTATAACAATAACAACAGTTGATTGGCAAGTTTTCATGCTTGTAAACTACTTAATAAATGTAACCAAAGTCGTCAAAGATTGAGGAAAGATGTACACGTTCGTAAGTGCTTGCGTAACTGCTTCGTGAAACTGGCCCCTGGTCAGTAAAGACAAGGAGGGCAGCCCCCTCGCATGATGCATCATACTCTGCACATTAATGTAGACAGATAGTGACTACATAAGATAGATGTGTGGCGAGGTGTGCTATAGTATGTTGTGTGCTAATATCTGTGTAAGTGTGTGAGTGTGTAGTCTTGCAGTCACAGCTTAATCTCTTTGTCACAAGTATGCTTACTGAAATATCTCCTGTTTTTATAATAAATATCACGTGTTTAGTTTTGGGAAAGAAAAATATATGCAGAAAACTTTCATCTGGTCTATCGAGGAATCTGTAATGGAGGAACCTTCCTTTTGGAATCTGCCTCGTATGGGCCAATAGGCTTTCTGCAGTTACCTTTGTTCTTGTGTTCTTTACTTACTCTTTTCGACAGAACCTTTAATATAGATATTTCATAAGTAATATCAACTCAGCTAATTTACGTATTCTGTCAAGGCTTTACCATGTGGGACTTGTAAATCATTATTAGTCTCACACGTTGAAGTGCAGGGAAGACTGCTGAATATCGCCGGTGGTAGTATGGGATCTTCGACCATACTTACGGTCAAAGTTCACTTAGGTTGACTAGTTGTGAAATGTGGAGGGTAATGTCCGTGGAGTGTGAGAGTCCGCGTGCTTAATAATTTCCTTTTTGCTGTTCTTTCCAGTACATTTGTGATCTTTTATAAGTTATCTTGAGGTTATCTTGAGATGATTTTGGGGCTTAGCGTCCCCGCGGCCCAGTCCTTGACCAGGCCTCCTTTTTGTTACACACCCCCAAGACAAGAACAAGATTTTAATATGCTAATTTTGTTAAATTCTGTGATGTATCTGTTATTTGGTACTGTTCACTCAACATTGTGTCAGTTTAACCATTAGTAAGTCAACCGACTGACTTGTTTAACAACTTATTTGTTCAGCCTGGAATCAGATCAACCTCGTGGACTTGTATGTAGCTTATTTATCGCAACAATAAGTCAGTATATCTACCCGGATAAGACAAGAACAGCTGTTTGACCATATAATCCTTCTGTCACAAGTCAGTTCAAACGTCTAATTAAACAAATACAGTGGGCTGGCTATGGTCCAGTGCGGCCGGCCCGTACCTGTGCTCCGTACCTGTGCTCCATACCTGTGCTTCGTACCTGTGCTTCGTACCTGTGCTCCGTACCTACACTCCGTACCTGTGCTCCTTACCTGTGCTCCGTACCTGCACTCCGTACCTGTGCTCCGTACCTGCACTCCGTACCTGTGCACTGTACCTACCCTCCGTACCTGTGCTCCGTACCCACACTCCGTACCTGCACTCCGTACCTGTGCACCGTACCTGCACTCCGTACCTGTGCTCTGTACCAACCCTCAGTACCTGTGCTCCGTACCCGCACTCCATACCTGTGCTCCGTACCTACCCTCCGTACCCGCACTCCGTACCTGTGCTCCGTACCTAGCCTTCGTACCTGTACAGTATTGACAACTGCATGAGAGTAACTACCAGATGGCGTGACTATCAATTCCGAGAGGGCTGAGCTGATGTGTGAATATCGGGATGAAGGCTTTCCACCAGTAGTACAATGTTGTGTTATTAGTTATCTGGTCTTGAGAAATTATTGAAGCTGTGCGATGGGATCGAATTCCCATCTCTGAGCTCCTCAGGCACACGCACCACCGACTAGACCATGATGGGCTTATTAACAGTATCTGAATCTCTTATATGTGGCCATCATTGCCCTGTTGGTAATGCGTGTGTGTATGACGGGGTTGAGGGGTTCGATCCTATTATATGGCTTCAATAAGTGATTGTAGATACATTACGTTCTTGCGATATCCTCTTTAATAAATCTTTTGCTGTTGACCAAACCACACACTAAAAAATGAAGGTACTTCACTTTTATCCACCAATAAACCACAATATCCACCAAAAAATTCTCGGCAGCGCGAGACTGCCGAAACGACAACGTTTCGGTCCGTCCTGGACCATTCTCAAGTCGAAACGTCGTCGTCCCTTCACTTTCTAGTGTGTGGTTTGGTCAACATATTTCAGCCAGGTTATTATGACTCCTCGTCTGCCAATCTTTTGCTGTTAGTTAAGGTGCGCGTCGTCATTAATGTTGGTTTTCTCCCTTACAGCGTGGGCCTGCCGCCGGGCGCGTCCCCGCCGGTGTTCGAACAGATCTTCCGCAATGCTCGCTTCGCCCAAGGCGGTGACGCCATGTTCGAGGGGAAGGTCACGGGCAATCCCAAACCCACAGTCACCTGGACCCGCAAGGGTGCACAGATCGCCTCCGGTAATAAATACCAGGTGAGTATTGTGGGGCGCCGACCCCCCCCCCCATCCACACACACACACCCCACCCTGCCCCACCACCCTGTCCCACCAGCCTGTCCCACCACCCTGTCCCACCACCCTGCCCCATTACCCTGTCCCATCACCCTGTCCCACCATCCTGTCCCACCACCCTGCCCCATCACCCTGTCCCACCATCCTGTCCCATCACCCTGTCCCATCACCCTGTCCCATCACCCTGTCCCACTACCCTGTCCCACCAACCTGTCCCATCACCCAGTCCCATCACCCTGTCCTACCACCCTGTTTCGTCACCCTGTCCCATCACCCTGTCCCACCACCCTGTCCCACCACCCTGTCCCATCACCCTGTCCCATCACCCTGTCCCACCACCCTGTCCCACCACCCTGCCCCACCACCCTGTCCCATCACCCTATCCCATCACCCTATCCCACCACCCCCTTCCTCACATCCCAACTGCAGACCTCAAAGGCCTCTAGTGTATGGCCCTCTAGTAATCACCTCATTCCATCACTCATAATAATATATTTTTTACTATATCATATTAGTATTAAAGCTATACAAAACATTGCAAACTTTAATTAGTATTAACACAGAGACTTTACTCGAAATAAAGCTTCCGAGGATTTATTATAGATGTTAAAGCTAAGTAAAGATATCTGCAAAGATATTAACTGCAAGGAATTCAGTACCGCTGCATTGTTATTTATTTATTTATTTATTTATTTATATATATACAAGAAGGTACATTGGGATTGTGAGGATACATGGCATAGTTGACCAGACCACACACTAGAAGTTGAAGGGACGACGACGTTTCGGTCTGTCCTGGACCATTCTCAAGTCGATTGTGAAATCGACAGCCCTCTCACAATCGACTTGAGAATGGTCCAGGACGGACCGAAACGTCGTCGTCCCTTCAACTTCTAGTGTGTGGTCTGGTCAACATACTTCAGCCACGTTATTGTGACTCATCGCCTGCACATGGCATAGTAATTACAATCTTGTAAAGTCACTAGTACGCGCAGCGTTTCGGGCAGAAACCATTATTTAATAATTAGTGGTTGAATGTGAGTGTTGATGTGGGTTGTGGTGGCCGCAGGTGACTCACAACGAAACGACAGGTGTAGTGACCTTACACATTACCGCCATCGGCCCCGGCGACGAGGGAGAGTACACCTGCACCGCCGCCAACCAGTACGGCGAGGCCATATGCACGGTTTACATCCAGCCCGAGGGTGAGTATACCTCTCACACCCCTCTAGTTTACGTCCAGCCCGAGGGTGAGTATACCTCTCACACCCCTCTAGTTTACGTCCAGCCCGAGGGTGAGTATACCTCTCACACCCCTCTAATTTACGTCCAGCCCGAGGGTGAGTATACCTCTCACACCCCTCTAGTTTACGTCCAGCCCGAGGGTGAGTATACCTCGCACAACCCTCTAGTTTACGTCCAGCCCGAGGGTGAGTATACCTCGCACAACCCTCTAGTTTACGTCCAGCCCGAGGGTGAGTATACCTCTCACACCCTCTAGTTTACGTCCAGCCTGAGGGTGAGTATACTCCTCACACCCCCTATTGTCTAGGCCCAGCCCGAGGGTGAGTATACTTTCATTTCGTGAATCTTATTCTTAATCCAAAATTTATGCAAAGATGAAATGTTCAATATATATTTTGTGTGGTTTCACGAGTGTTAATAATAAGTTGGTTTTGCCAGCGGCCTTCATGATGCAGCAACAGCGCCAGCAGCAGCAGTCTATGTCACAACAAAGCAAGTCCATTATGCAGCAGCAACATATGTCGCAGCAATCATTTTCTCAGCAGCAGCAGCAGCAACATATGATGTCGGTGCAAAATGGACTCATGGAATCCTTCCGTGTGGACACCTTCGAGTACCGGCTGCTTCACGAGGTGGAGTTCCGTCAGTCGCTGACCACGCGGCTGGCGGGGGAGGTGGAGTTGGAGGTCGGAGCTATCCAGGGCCCTCCCCAGGCGCCTCAGCTCCAGCAGAAGCCCCGCTCCACCAAGGTCTCCGATGGAGGCAACGCCACTTTCACCGTCAGCGTCAGCGGCCACCCGTCGCCTAGGGTATGTCTAATCTGCGTTTACTGCAATCTGGAAACACTGTTAATGTTTTGCAATAAATATGAATCATACAAAATGCAACATAGTATCAATCGTGGGACTTACGTAGATCAAAGGAGATGGTTTGTTGACCACAGGACAAATTCACTGCAGTACCGCTGGCCTTATTAAAATACTACACAAAAACTAGCGCCAAGAAAACAAGGGTTTTGATACTAACGTGAATCCTATTTGTTTCAGGTTGTTTGGTTCAAGAACGGAATACGTCTTCAGGCCAGTGATAAGTACCTGATGACCCAGTCTGCCGGACAAGTAACCCTGGTGGTGAAGCAGGTGAACTCCATGGACAATGGCTTCTACACCATGCTGGCGGAGAACAACTCGGGCTGCACCGTCGCCTCCGCCCAGCTGGCCGTCGTGCCCCGGGGCGAGATCACTAATGGCGTCCCCGTTCCTGAGATCATCCGCCCCGATAGGATGTAAGTCGCTCTTATGTTGATATCAAGCCGGATGCCGTGCTTCTGCTAAATGATTTATTCGTATAATAATGCACGGGAATGGCCGGATATTGAGATTCTGATTTAATTAGTTGATGATTTGGCTAAACTTAAAAATATTCGCAAAAAACAAACATTGTGGTCAGCTTACTAGTTGGGAATCATCGAGGCGTCTGCCTAAATAATATAATTTGGTTGAGACAAAAATATTAATATCAATATTCAATGAAATTGAGAAAATATTAATTGTAGAAAACTTGAAAATTGCTTAAATTCTCACGGGGAAAGTTGGGAGATATGTTGGTTGTTGAGATGACGTTTGTGTGTGTGTGTGTTTATCAGGGAGCAGCAGCAGGCTCCCCACGAGGCGGTGGAACCAGACACGGGAGACGACACCAGCAAGTCGATGGAGCCCAAGTTTGTCCGCGGCCCCACCGACCGCGAAGTGCAGGAGGGCAGGATGGTGCGCTTCGATGCTCGCGTCTCTGGCAGACCTTATCCAGAGGTAAGGATAGACCCACACCTTATATAGACCTTATCCAGACATTATCCAGAGATAATTACTCATTTTGAGCAATATATGCATGTTACTGTGGCTGAGTTACTTACTCAGTTTCATGTTTAATACTTATGAAAAATACGTAAAGCTCACCCGTGTCTGACAACGGCCATAATGATGTGGAACAGGTGGCGTGGTATATTAACGGCGTACTGGTAGTGGACGACGCCACCCACAAGGTGCTGGTGAACGAGGCGGGCAACCACTCCCTCATGATCAACAGGGCCTCCCTCAAGGACACCGGCGTCATCACCTGCGTCGCCAGGAACAAGACGGGAGAGGCCACATTCCAGGTACGTCCTGGCGTAAAACTTCCTTTGAGTCATGTCAAGCTATATCTGTAATGGTATCTATATTCTATTATAATCATATGATTTCATTATATTGGAAACGTTTCACTCGCTTCATGTTTAGCATAATCCAAGAGCTTTTAGGCTTCGCAAAATTTCAATTTTTCATCGTGAACACGTTCTTCATCGCTGTCTTCTCTTTACTCGTGTATATTTATAAAAACAACATGCAATGATGCATTAATTTGTGAAATAATAACCACTGTGAAGAAAAAACACAGCACAGGTCAATCCAATGTTGATGATTTACCATTGTTTCCGGTACAGTGTCAGCTGAACGTTCTGGAGATGCAGCAGATGGTGTCCCCCAAGTTCGTGGAGCGGTTCCAGCAGTGCTCGGTGTCTGAGGGGGAGACAGTGGTGCTCCAGTGCCGCGCCGTCGGCACCCCCACGCCTGTCCTCTCATGGCAGAAGGACGGCGTCTCCGTCGAGAATACACAAAATGTTATGGTAAATAACGAGTCAATTACCTGGGGTTGAATAAGTACGATCTCTCAGCCTCAGAAAGTAGTATAAATGACATTTCAGGGAGTCTTTTGGATCCTTTATATATATACGCGTATATTTGTAGTTATTGATTGCTTACTTGATCCACTCTTGATGATTAACGGTAATTGTGTGTTGTATTGTAGGTGCAGTACGACCAGAACGGAGCGTCGTGCTTGCAGATCCTGAGTGCTGGCGCCGCAGACGCCGGCTGGTATCAGTGCAACGCCCAGAACGCCGCCGGATCCACAGCAACCCGCGCCCGCCTGCACGTCAAGACCCCTGCGGCTCCAGCACCTTCAGCACCCTTCCGACCTCACTTCCCCAAGCCTACTAAGATTATCGAACCCGAGTAAGATGACCTTCCTTTACTAATGATTTTTGAACTGAATATTCACAATTATTGTGTATAATACGATAATTCAATAACTGAATTACTGCTATTTTTACGTAAATGTTTAACAATTATTTTGTTGTGTAGGCCTGAACCCGAGCCCGAACTCATCATCCTGCGTCCCGTGGAGCGGGCTCACCACGTCCCCAAGGCCCCTGAGGAGGAGCAGACCGAACCCCCTAAGTTTACACATCCCCTGAGGGATATCGATATTGTCGAGGGTACTCGTGCCCATTTCGAAGCTAAGGTGATTCCCGTCGGTGATGCCACGATGAATATTGAATGGCTCATCGACGGGAGACCTATCTCTGCCAGTAAGTATTCAGTTCAGTGTATAGAACACAGATTTGAGCACCATAAACACAAGACTGAACACCATAAACACAAGATTGAGCACCATAAACACAAGTCTGACACCATAAACACAAGACTGAACACCATAAACACAAGATTGAGCATCATAAACACAAGTCTGACACCATAAACACAAGTCTGACACCATAAACACAAGACTGAACACCATAAACACAAGATTGAGCACCATAAACACAAGTCTGACACCATAAACACACGACTGAACACCATAAACACAAGACTGAGCACCATAAACACAAACTACTGGGCTTCTCCAACATTTCATTATCCTGAATATAACTAGTCATTTACTCTTTAAAAACATCTGCAGACAGCAGTCCTGTAAATGCTTCTTTATTAATTGAGGGTTCTTAGAAAATCTTAATCATTTCCTTCCATCAGGTTCCCGTGCAACTGTGACTTACCGTTTCGGCTTCGTAGCCCTGGATATCCTTAATGTTATCAACGCGGATGCCGGCGTCTACACCTGCCGCGCCACCAACGTCAAGGGCCAGGCCGAAACCTCTGCCAACCTTCGGGTAACAGGTAAGTTCACTATATGCTCAGTGATTTACTCAGGTAAGTTCATTATGTGCTCAGTGACTTACTCGGGTAAGTTCACTATATGCTCAGTGACCGGGTAAGTTCACTATGTGCTCAGCGACTTACTCGGGTAAGTTCACTATATGCTCAGTGACCTACTCGGGTAAGTTCACTATGTGCTCAGTGACTTACTCGGGTAAGTTCACTATATGCTCAGTGTTTTACTCGGGTAAGTTCACTATATGCTCAGTGTTTTACTTGGATAAGTTCACTATATGCTCAGTGATTTACTCGGATAAGTTCACTATATGCTCAGTGATTTACTCGGATAAGTTCACTATATGCTCAGTGATTTACTTGGGTAAACATATGCTCAATGTTTTCAAATGAGAAACTTTTAAACATTTGTAGTGTTCAACTCTATTTTTGTAAACTGTTGTTAAAATATATCCGTTTAAGTTCTCAAATACAGTGTGTAATGGTTAATGGCCAAAGCGGAATCATTTAGCATTAAATATTTGTATTATTTGATTGATTGATGAAGATTAAGCCACTCAAGAGGTGGCACGGGCATGAGTATCCCGTAATTGTATTATTTCCTATGAGCTGGTATATATTCGAGGGTCCTGGTATTACAGTCGGGTTCGTTCTCGACCCCACAGTTGAGAATTCCGGGTTCGAATCCCGGGCGGGACAGAAATGGTTGGGCACATTTCATTTCACCTAATGCCGCTGTTCACCTAGCAGTGAGTAGGTACTCAGGAGTTAGTCAGTTTGTTGTGGGGTTGCATCCTGGGCGGTGTCAATAATTCAACCTTGGGAGGGGGGGAGGGCATTGATAAAAGCCAAAATGTGTATGAATACACACTGGCTTCCTGTCCCCCGACACAATGAATTATATACTTAGCTTAATATGACCTGCAGAGCGGCCATTGATTGAGAGCCAGACTCAGCATCCGGAGGCTCTGGAGCAAATCGGCTACTTGGAGGACCACGCTCGCTACCAGCGCACCGTCTCCGTCGACGAGACCTCCAATATCAAGCCCAGCTTCATCAAGCCACTCACCAACCTGGGAGAGGTGTTGGAGGGCAAGTATGCCCACTTCGAGGCCCAGCTGCAACCCGTCAGCGACCCCTTCATGAGAATCGAGTGGTTCAAGGATGGCAAACACATTACTGCTAGTGAGTATACAAACTTAACATTGTACTTGTTAAAGATATTCAGCATTGAAAACTTATTATTACACGAAATAAAGGAGTTAAACTCAGTTTAAAATTGCACTAAATATAAACCAATTGCATTGATCTAATGTGACAGTGGAAACTGTCAAGATTTTTTTCTGAAACAATCATATATTCTGAAGATGAGAGAATGTTTCCGAAGTTTGACCTTCATTTTTAAAAAGGGTTATTTGAGCCATGTTAAGCATCTAGAGCTTGAGAGTAATGGAGCCGTGACTATGCCCCTACAGGTTCCAGAATCAACGTCATCTACAACTTCGGCTACGTAGCGCTCAACATCATGCAGCTACGAGAGGAGGACAGCGGCACCTACACCGTCCGCGCCACCAACAGGGCTGGCGAGTGCTCCTGCCAAGCCTCCATCAAGGTCATCAGTAAGTAGCTTAGTCTTCTTCGGCCTTTCTGAAGACGCTGTGCAAGATGCCTTGCTGTCACACATTAACTCAGACATGCAATAAGTAAACAAACAGTTGTTAATACATTCTAGGGCATTTATTTCACTCTCCAAAATTCTTAATACTCGTTATTACATTTTCTGAGTTAAATGTCATTGTAAAGAAATTCGTTAGCTTGAATTTAATTAAAAATAAAATCCATATAAATGAAAAGAAAAAGCAATTTATTTGTATGAATATAAAAAAAACGATATTAATACTTGACGTTTGTGCAGGTCTGGTGAGCGTGACGGGAGACCTGGGCATCCCAGAGCAGGCCCAGCACATCAGGAGTGTCGAGGAGATGGAGGCCTACAGGTAACAATACTGCTGCTCCGTTTTGTCTCTTCACCATGATCTCTTCAGCTGAATCATCATTATTATTTAGAAATGATAATTTCCATATTAAATAAACCTAAAACCCTCTATTGGTGGGGACCTAAAAAATCCTCTATAATACCTTTTCTGCCCTTTTATCCAAGGGTATCACACACATATCTTGAATACACTCAAATTAAAGTAAAATTGTGAACCGTTTCATCTTTTAATTGGGAATTATTTATCAGGTTGCAGATGCTTCAGAAATCTGCAACAGACATTGCAGAGGCATCTACAGCCCCAGTGTTCAAGACACAGCTCAAGGACTCGACGGCCCGGGAGGGAGCCTATGCTCACTTCGAGGCCCGCCTGGAGCCCGTTGGAGACCCCACGCTTAAAGTGGAGTGGCTGAAGGACGGTCGCCCCATGGAAGCTAGTCAGTATTTATGTTCACTTGGTTGGAGTTTGTAACTATGAAACCCCTATATTGAAGATATTACAAGTTACTCATTATATTACACGACACAATATTAGTTCGTAAATCTGTAAGATGGTATTTTGCATCCATTGCTGGAATGTAGGCCTATGGGCCTATGTATAGTTTCAGAGAATAACAATGTTATTCCCGAAAAAAGAGACTTGACACTATTTTATTGTTTCAGGTTCACGAATTACTTCTTTCTTCAATTTTGGCTACGTTGCGCTTACTGTTAAGGCATTGATCGTTAAGGATGCAGGAACATACATCTGCCGAGCTTACAACGCCAAGGGTGAAGCTCAGGTATCATGCCAGCTTACTGTTATCTCCAAGGCCGATCAAGAAGGAGAATCTCAGTATGAAGATACTGTCTTGAAAATGCAGTACCTTGAAGATTCCTCTCGCTTCAAGAGGACAGAAACCGAAGACGTCTCCACTGTAGCCATACCTCCAAAATTCCTTGGTCCATTGAAGGGTACCAACAAGATTGTTGAAGGACAAAAAGCTCACTTCGAAATTCGTCTTGAGCCTCAGAGTGATCCTACAATGACAGTTGAATGGTACTTCAATGGACAAGTAATAATGTCAGCATCCCGAATCAAGACTTACCATGACTTCGGCTATGTGTCACTGGACATTTCTGACGTGCGTCAGGCTGACGCCGGCCAGTACACTGTGGTGGCCCGCAACGCTCTCGGCCAGGCTCAGATGTCCACTGTCATGACAGTTGAAAGTAAGTGGCTTTGTTTCCTCATAGTGTTTTTAATGCAATGCTTTTGTCAGTTATTTTAGCATGACTCATATTATCATTATATACATGCATTAGGAAGTTTGGTAATAATCCTTACATGCTTTTCTCTCACACAGCTCGATCAGCCATCGATACCAGCTCAATGCACGAGGTAAGTCTTAGCAAGACAGCTGCTTTGGAGCGCCGCCACCAAGAACCACAGTATGATATTGAGGAGCTCACAAAGTCTAAGCCAGAATTTACTCAGCCTCTGCAGGACCCAAATCCCTTGCCAGAGGGTAAGAACGTTCATCTTGAAGCTCGTCTTGAGCCCATGAACGACCCGACCATGAAGGTAGAATGGTTCTTCAATGGCAAGCCTATTACCATTGGCTCTCGTTTCAAGACATACTTTGATTTCGGTTTTGTTGCTTTGGACATTCTTGGAGCTTACACCACTGACTCTGGTGAGTACACTTGCCGTGCAGAAAATTATCTTGGCAGTGCTCATACATCTTCCTGCGTGCGCGTCCTGGGCACTGGTGATATTCAGACAGACACCATGCACGACAATGCTATGGAGCAGATCCATTACCTTGAAGACGCCTCACGCTACCAGCGAACAGCTGAAGAACAAGCTGAAATCAACCAGGAACCGAACTTCGTCAAGTCACTGAAGAATATCGAGACAGTTGAGGGCACCAACATTCACCTGGAAGCCCGCCTGCAGCCTGTAGGAGACTCATCAATGAGAGTCGAGTGGTTCTTTAATGAGCAGCCACTGAAAGTTGGGCATCGTTTCAGACCCGCTTATGATTTCGATTATGTAGCTTTGGATCTGTTAAGTGTATACCCCATCGACTCTGGTATCTACACCTGCAAGGCTACCAACCGCCTCGGACAGGCTGTCACTTCTGCATCGGTCAAAGTTACTGGTAAGTACTACCTGAAAATACAGGCTATATATGTTGTGCATGATAGTACGTTTTTACCACGAACTTTCCCTATTGATCTGTAAAAGAAATTTTAGACCATATCCTTTACCAATATTTCATGGTGTAACTATGATAAATAACAACTTTATTTTCCCCCTCACGCCTGGAAAACATCTATCAGCACAAGATAGATATTATCCATTTTAAATACAAAATTAAAATCCAATTCATTATATCAAATACTTATGTATGTTTCTGGTTTCCCTTGTTGATTGTGAGTTCCACTTTGCTATCACTTGTTTCCTTTTGTTTACTGTTATCTATGTAACCAATGTTGTCATGTCTTATAGGTATCTGTCTCCTTATCACGACCCCAGTTGACCTTACCTTGCCACCTTTTCCCTTTAGCCAAGAAGGATCTAGTGTTCGACTCAGAACACCCTGAGAGCCTACAGAAACTTCAGTATCTGGACGACAGTTCACGTTATCAGAGACGTGAGACAATGGAAGAAGTTTCTGTCAAGATTAAGCCACGTTTTTTGACTAAACTGAAGGACGTAACTTTAAGAGAAGGCATGCATGCTCACTTTGAAGCCAAGATTGAGCCAATTACAGATCCCAATCTCCGCATCGACTGGTTCCGTGACGGGCAACCCATCCAAATGGGTTCTCGATTCCGTCTGATCCACGATTTTGGTTACGTGGCTCTAGATATCTCTGATCTCATCGAAGAAGACTCTGGTGTTTACACTTGCGTGGCCACGAATCTGATGGGGAAAGACGAGATTTCAGCCAACCTAAAGTGTCTGAGTGAGTAAATAAATAGTCCTGCCGTAGGGCGGCTATCACCAAGGCCTGCGCTCGCCTGCTGCTCTCGTCACCACACGCACGCACTGCACTTATGCTTCTAGACTTCCTAACACCTTTTTTTTTATTGCAACTTCGTCTCACAAGAAGCTATAATTTCCAGACTTCTTTTAGAGCATATTCGCTAATAACTATATGCTTATAGTGTATATAGAATTAGATGTAGATGCCAGGCAAGTTTGTCAATAAAATCATGGAAATTAAACTCCTGTTGCTAAGTCATATTATGCAATATTCATGTTGCATAATATGACTGTTTTATTATGCTTTTATTAAATATTTGGGTTTCAGCAGTCCAGAGGAACGAATAACAATTAATAAATTTTCTGCAAATATTAAAGTACATTGTAGCACTAACTTAAATTAATTGCAAGATTACAGGCATACGTTGCATGGGGATATGGTATATGAACATATCGGATAACATAATGCAATTTAGATCTAAACGGCAATGGATTATCCACTGTATTCAAAATTTGCAAGTATTATTTTTAATTAATTCATTGTAAGGTATGTCAAACAAGAGTTTCATTGCATGATATTTCACACAAATTAACAATTTCTGAATGTGTGATGTTTTCTTTAGATGCGTCGGGAGTGGTGATGGAGTCCCAGGGTCAGACATTGACTATGGAGCAGCTGCAGATGTTAGAGGACCGTAGCCGCTACACCCGCACTGAACAGGTGGAAGAAACCACCAAACAGGCTCCTGTCTTCACCACCTCCCTAAAGAACATCGAGATCCTGGAGGGTCAGCGTGCACACTTTGAAGTCCGCCTCATCCCCACCTCTGACCCTACCATGAAGGTCGAGTGGTTCCACAACAACGTCCCCGTCAAGAGTGGCTCCCGTTTCACTGAGTATAATGACTTCGGCTTTGTGGCTCTTGATATTATGTATGCCTACGCAGAGGACTCTGGCACCTACACCTGCCGTGCCACCAACGTCATTGGTCAAGCGGTCAGCAGCTGTAATCTGGTGTGCCACACTAAAGATTCAATCCTGATGGAAACCATGAATCAGGATGCTATGAATAAAATCTCACGCCTGGAATCTCGCAGCCAGCGCACCATCACCACCGAGGAGACCACTATGCAGGCACCCGTCTTTACCTCACCAATCAAAGACCAGAGACTCGCTGAGAATGCTCCTCTACACTTTGAGGCTCGCCTTATTCCTGTAGGCGACCCTGACCTCAAAGTGGAGTGGTTCAAGAACAATATCCCTATCCAGCAAGCAAACCGCATTTCCACCATGCACGACTTCGGTTATGTTGCTCTGGACATGAAGTATGTCAACCCGGAAGACTCTGGCACCTACACTTGCCGTGCCACAAATCGTCTAGGCCAGGCTGTCACCTCTGCTACACTAATGGTGTCATGTGAGTATTTCTCACAGGGAATATCTAAGTTCTCGCATATTAACTGGAATATTCAATTACTATGACAAATGTTAAATTTTACCTACTTTGGTTACAAGGCAACCATTTTCTTGAGCCATTTCCCAAATGGTAATATCAGGACATTAAACTCTCAGTAGGTTATTCATTAACTTATTAAGAAATAATTCGATATAATCTACATTACCTTACATACTCCCCTCTACCATCTTCAGCCAAGGAATCCCTGTTGCTGGAGTCTCAGCACAGTGAGGCGCTGGAGAAGCTGCGCTACCTCGAGGATTCCTCCCGTTACACCAAGTCCACCACCGAGGACACCGTCATCACCCAGGCACCCAGGTCTTTATCTTTACTGAAACGTTTCTTGTCCACCTTTACAGCCTTTTATATCTAATATTCCAAACACATGCATGCATACATGCATACATACATACATGCATACATACATACATACATACATACATACATACATACATACATACATACATACGTACGTACATACTCTTATCACTCTATCTTGCTCTGATGAAGTCGAATTGAGCCGAAAACGCGTTCAGTATTCTCTAATTCTTCAAATGTAGTTTTTCCACACATACATATATATTATATTACTTGGACATTTATATATATATATTTATATATATATATATATATATATATATATATATATATATATATATATATATATATATATATATTATATATATATATATATATATATATATAATTTCCAATTAATATAACAGCGAAATATTTTCATTCTATGAACATGTGTTCAGAATATGAATATACTTTTATTGATTCTGTAGCAAATTGCTGGTAATATGTGTTTGTAATACAATCATGGTTTAAAACTTAGCCAGACATATAATAGTGGTTCACATTCAGGTTCGTGGTGAAGCTGTCCGGCATGACACAGCTGTGGGAGGGCCAGAGTGCTCACGTCGAATGCCGCCTGGAGCCCTATCCAGACCCAAGCATGAAGGTCGAGTGGTTCCATAACGGCAAGTCCCTCCAAGTCGGCCACAGGTTCAGGTACGTGATCACACGCTCTTGCATGTGACATTTATTTTGATCTTAGTGAGTACCGGTTAAAGCAAAATTAAAAACAAAAAAGTTTCGCCATTAGAGCCTTTGTAGTTTGTAAGCTAGAACCGCACTTTTTCTGTACAGTTATCTGAAGTAATATGATAACAATAATAGAAGTCTATTATTGTTATTGAATTCTAGCGTTTTTCTTCTTTATAATCATATGCTTATAACCATTGAACAATATATATATAATTGAATACTTTAATATGAAGTCAAGTTTAGCACAAGATTACATAACATGAATGATCTTCTAGGACCATGTACGACTTTGGGTTCTGTGCTATGGATATTCTTCAAGCAGTAGCTGAAGACTCTGGCACATACGAAGTCAGGGCAACTAACCGAGTAGGCACCGCCACCTCCTCCATCACCATAGAGGTTAAACGTGAGTACCAAGGCTACAATTTGTACCCGAATTGTTCAATGGTCAATATTGATTTATTCTATTACATAAATGACTACAATGGACATCTAATTGTTGAGTATGTCTGTAAAACATGTCTCAATCATCTCATTTGTTCATCCACAGCCAAGAGCGACTTTATTATTGAAACCCAGCACCCAGAAGCCATGGCTCAGATCACCCGCCTTGAGCAGAAGGCACCCAGTAAGCGACCTGAAGACGCTGTGGTGATCGAAAAGCCCCACTTCGGGCGTTCTCTCAGGAACCAAGAGCACCTGATAGAGGGACAGGCAGTGCACATGGAAGCAACGCTCACTCCCGTCAACGACCCCACCATGAAGGTCGAATGGTTCTTCAATGGCCAGCCAATTCCATCAGGTAATATCCAAATCTGCTTCAAAATGGCAGTATTTGTTTTAAGTTATCGTTTGTTTCTTTACAGTCCAACAATAAACTTCAGGCTACATGGAGATGTATTCATGTAACCAGATTAGCTAATTAGTAAATAAATTATACAGAGGAATGACAGTGATAATAATTCTGGTAATTAACGTCAATAATATTAATAATTATGATAATGTTTATTAATTATTATTATTATTATTATTATTATTATTATTATTATTATTATTATTATTAACAATGCTGTAATGATAAACTAACAAAAGCAACTGTGTTTCTTGCAATAGGTCATCGGTTCCGTACAACGTACGACTTCGGCTTCGTGGCTCTGGATATTCTTTACGCCTACCCAGAAGACTCGGGCACATACATGTGCAAGGCGACCAACGCAGCGGGCCAGGCTGTCACCTCTTGCAGCATCGGGGTGGAGGGTAAGCTGCAGATGGCCCGACGTATTCACGGCTGCTTCGTCTACACGGGGGACAGACCCATCGTCCGCCTCCCCAAGCACACCCCTTACAACTAAATGGTCTCTTCCTCCCCTCCCTTCCCACTCTTCTCCAAACACCTCCCACACATTTACACGTTCAGGCTCTCTTCTTGAAACTCCAACTTGTCCCCTCTATGGCTAAATATCCTTGTTATCCTCTAGACCTAATTGACCTCCAAAAGAATTTCTACAAGCACTGGTCTATATTCCCAAACATCCCTCCTGCTCATAACAAAATATTATCTAGACAGTGTACTCCAACGTAACCCTTATAACCCAAATTCTTGGTTTGCCCTCAACACTCAGATATACCTCGAAATGTTAACAAGTATTTTGAATCTGGCTTTATTACTTTTTTCTATTATAGAGTTGGTATTTATAATAGAGTATGAGTGTGCTGTTGTATCCTTGAAGCGGATATTGAACTAATTATTTTTGTCACATTTGAGTACTATGCTGCGTGTGATATGGAGACACTTTTTAAGCTTAAAATTAACTCAGTTAATATGTCTACATTGTTCAGGCTCTGTTAATGACAGAATTGTAGTGTTGAATTTGTACACATGTGAGTAGCTTTTAAGCATAATTAGTCAAACGGGGATAAGTGAAGATTTTAGCACTATTTTGCCAAACATTTTGCATTCATACACAAACCCATACGCTTTATAGTAAATCTGTATGATATGGCTGTGCATGTATGGTGTGTATACTAATACATTTAAGATTATTGGCCATATTATTAACTCGGTATATAGCTGGCTAGCGCTCTTTGACTAGTCTCCCAGTATATTTAAAATATAATTTGAGGTTAAGAATTGTTGCCAGGGCATTTACCATAAAAAAACCAGCAGTTAAAGATATGGCCAGATGTTACTGCTGAAGCAGAACCATCAAAGGTGAGTTGTTTTCCCCCCTTCTTGCTTCTGCTTAGTGGGTACAATATCCAAGAGTGGCGTTGGTTCCACGTTGAAGCAACGTTATCAATGTTAATTCAACATTGAAGCACCATTGAAGCAACATTGCAGCAACGTTGAATTTGCGTTGCTCTTGGATATTGTGGTCACTGTGTGCACCGCTTGGTCATGCATCTCGCAGTCTTGCTGCATGCTTTTATTTATTTTATTTATTTTATTTATTTTATATATTTGTTAGCACGTATAAGACTATTTTTTACGCATTTTTTTATATCTGATTACTTCCGTAGTATAGTATTATTTTTCGTAGTAGAAAAGCCTTTTATGTGATTTCATTACAGTTTTCGGCAACCTGCAAAGGTAGATATCTGTTTTGATGTAACGTTTCAGTATTATTGCTCAATGCTTGATTGTGGTGTACTCTTGAAAATGATCAAACAGATGGACCAAGTGACCATATGTGACGTGACAGACACCGTCAGGTCGTAGACAGTCACCAGTTGTCAGTCTGTCTCACAAATCACGTGAGTGTCCATCTGTTCCAGAACTCATTTTTAGGCAGCGATCACCATATTATTGAGAATAGTACCTGTGATAAACTCCAAACACGACTTTCCCCCAAAGCGCTCGCGTGTAGGTAGGTGACGGCAGCGTCATGATGTGTCATTGCTGATGATTGATGAAGATTAAGCCACCCAAGAGATGGCACGGGCATGAATAGCCCGTAATGTCATTGCTATTTTTCCTTTTTAAGTCTGAAAAAAATATTGATATATATCTGGTATCAATTTCATACTATATGGGGGAAGAGTCGTGTTTTGAGTTAACTTTCTAAGGTAGTATTTTATTAATATGGTCAGCAGTAGCTGTGAGTACCCGACTCGTCTAGTCACTAAATGTAGTCATTTAGTACCTGTTTGGCCAACGATGGCTCCCTGTCTTTTACCTTCACGGTATTTTAATGATGTGAGTTTTAAATAATCCTCGTATGATACACCAAGTAACACTGTGGCCGCTTGTCAACCAAACACCTCAAATCTAGCTTCCTCGTTCGTTTTGATGTGGCTGACCTGTGCTTGCGAGGCGCCGTCCGCCAGGCCCCCCACACACCACCCACGCTAACTCTGCCAAGTAGTAGCCGCTTATGCACACAAAAAAAGCACAATACCTCTCGATGTTCTGGTTTGCGATGCAATATTCGTAAAAGAATTGACCTAGTTAAAAGTATATATTTATCAAAATTAGAGTCGGGTGTATTCTATGTGTCATACTAAATTGCTCAGTGTCATCAGAGAAAGAGGCTTTTAATAAAGAACAAAACAACCTATCGTGTTTCCCTTCACTCCAATTATGGAACAATATATTTTGAATATAAAGTAATTCATTTCGAATATGTCGAGGTTACTGCACAACAAATCCGAGAAGTAGAATGTAATGTAAAAGATCCCGAGGCTGGTAGAAGAAGGAGAGAACAATAGTGGAGGTGCACGAGCCTCTTTCTCTGGACCTCCGGTCGAGGCATCAGCAGGTGGGGGACTGAGGGCGCTGTACCTGCCAGGAGGCCGCCTGGCGACGTGTGCCTGGTGCAGGGGGGCGGCCATCACGAGGTGGAGCTCCACCAGTAAATTAGTCCCACAGGTGATGAATACACTATAAATACTCTCGGCGTGACTCGTTCCTCAGAACGGTAGTAGAGGACTGGTGGATATTTTTACACTCCGTTTTGCTTACATTCTTGAAACAACTGACTGTAAACGGGAGTAATGGCTACCTTAATGATGCAGGCCAAGAGGCCTCCCAGACCTGTCCTCCCCGAGCTCACATCACCACTATAAACTGAGAACCGCTATCGTGGCCAAATTTAGACCTGACTCGTTATTTCTCCGTGCTATTTTTGTTCGTATTACTAAGGGCCATCTTGTTTAGGGCGATGTTAACTGCTTTGGAGCAGCGCAAAGTCTCCAGCCACACCATCACCTCCTAAATGTCAGCGGCAAGTGGGCGTGATGGACTATGGTATCTTGGGCGGACGTGTGGGACGACCCCTTTGCCTCCCCCACACTGCTTATATTGTATCCGAATTTAGAACCTCTGCTCTCGGGAATTGTATTGTAAGATGCCGATAATATAGTTATTATTACGCCTTAAAACTTAGTAGCAATTGATTTGTATGATTTTTTGTACAAATATACAGGTGTCCAAAGTTTCTGATCAGTCATCGCACATGTTTAAATCACACCAAAACAAAAAAATGAAATACAAAATACAATTATATCGCTCCTTGGTAAGTTTACGTAACTTGTGCTGAAGATGTCAGTTAAGGTAATCAGTTTATGTAGAAACCTGCTCAGGGTGAGGTGGTGGGATGGGGGGGGGGGTAGCTCTCCTAAGCGTGCGGCTGGCAGGGGTGTCGAGGCCCACGGCTGCCAAAGGGGTAAATTTTTGTTTCACAGATACTTCCTTATTAGCACACAAGGCTGGGGGCGAGTCAGACTTTATCTCCTGCCCATAAAGGCTATTGGGTGCCACTAGTGTTACGACGGACAGTTTAGCGACTCCCGCTAAGCGACTTTTAGCGACTCTCGCTACTTAGCAAACTAAGTCATTGAGACATGTAGCCATACTTCACTACTAAGTTGATTAACTCAACACTAGTATCAACTACGTATAAGCTATATAAATTTGCCCTAGCTTTAAAATCAAGTCTAGATATCAAATAGGCTCAGCTCGAATATTTCAGTCACATACTGAATCACTGCACGGTATATATACAATATGTAACTGAATACATACTGTGATACAGTACAGTATCCCGCTTACTGCTTGGCACTGAGGCAGACGAGTGCCAGCACACTCTGGCATCCCAACCTCGGAATTTCCCATTTAAAAAAAAACAATACAGATAAAGAGTTAAGCGGTGGATGGATACATGAAACTACAAAATTATGAAATATTTACAACTCTAACTTTGTATTTTTTCTCTTAACCTGATGTATAGTTTTGTCCATTGTTACTGTGACTTGTTACTAGGGTAGATTATGGCACTGGTATCACTGAAGGTGTTGGTAGGGCGGTGGTGGCACTGACAACACTGTAGGGTGGTGGTGGCACTGACAGCACTGTAGGGCGGTGGTGGCACTGACAGCACTGTAGGGCGGTGGTGGCACTGACAGCACTGTAGGGCGGTGGTGGCACTGACAACACTGTAGGGTGGTGGTGGCACTGACAGCACTGTAGGGTGGTGGTGGTAGTGACAGCACTGTAGGGTGGTGATGGTAGTGACAGCACTGTAGGGTGGTGGTGATAGTGACAGCACTGTAGGGTGGTGGTGGTAGTGACAGCACTGTAGGGTGGTGGTGGTAGTGACAGCACTGTAGGGTGGTGGTGGTAGTGACAGCACTGTAGGGTGGTGATGGTAGTGGCAGCACTGTAGGGTGGTGATGGTAGTGACAGCACTGTAGGGTGGTGGTGGTAGTGACAGCACTGTAGGGTGGTGGTGGTAGTGACAGCACTGTAGGGTGGTGATGGTAGTGACAGCACTGTAGGGTGGTGGTGGTAGTGACAGCACTGTAGGGTGGTGGTGGCACTGACAACACTGTAGGGTGGTGGTGGCACTGACAGCACTGTAGGGCGGTGGTGGCACTGACAGCACTGTAGGGTGGTGGTGGTGGTAGTGACAGCACTGTAGGGTGGTGGTGGCACTGACAGCACTGTAGGGTGGTGGTGGTAGTGACAGAACTGTAGGGTGGTGATGGTAGTGACAGCACTGTAGGGTGGTGGTGGTAGTGACAGCACTGTAGGGTGGTGGTGGTAGTGACAGCACTGTAGGGTGGTGGTGGTAGTGACAGCACTGTAGGGTGGTGATGGTAGTGACAGCACTGTAGGGTGGTGATGGTAGTGACAGCACTGTAGGGTGGTGATGGTAGTGACAGCACTGTAGGGTGGTGGTGGTAGTGACAGCACTGTAGGGTGGTGGTGGTAGTGACAGCACTGTAGGGTGGTGATGGTAGTGACAGCACTGTAGGGTGGTGGTGGTAGTGACAGCACTGTAGGGTGGTGGTGGCACTGACAACACTGTAGGGTGGTGGTGGCACTGACAGCACTGTAGGGTGGTGGTGGTAGTGACAGCACTGTAGGGTGGTGGTGGTGGTAGTGACAGCACTGTAGGGTGGTGGTGGCACTGACAGCACTGTAGGGTGGTGGTGGTAGTGACAGCACTGTAGGGTGGTGATGGTAGTGACAGCACTGTAGGGTGGTGGTGGTAGTGACAGCACTGTAGGGTGGTGGTGGTAGTGACAGCACTGTAGGGTGGTGGTGGTAGTGACAGCACTGTAGGGTGGTGGTGGTAGTGACAGCACTGTAGGGTGGTGATGGTAGTGACAGCACTGTAGGGTGGTGGTGGTAGTGACAGCACTGTAGGGTGGTGGTGGCACTGACAACACTGTAGGGTGGTGGTGGCACTGACAGCACTGTAGGGTGGTGGTGGTAGTGACAGCACTGTAGGGCGGTGGTGGCACTGACAACACTGTAGGGTGGTGGTGGTAGTGACAGCACTGTAGGGTGGTGGTGGTAGTGACAGCACTGTAGGGTGGTGGTGGTAGTGACAGCACTGTAGGGTGGTGGTGGCACTGACAGCACTGTAGGGTGGTGGTGGTAGTGACAGCACTGTAGGGTGGTGATGGTAGTGACAGCACTGTAGGGTGGTGGTGGTAGTGACAGCACTGTAGGGTGGTGGTGGTAGTGACAGCACTGTAGGGTGGTGGTGGTAGTGACAGCACTGTAGGGTGGTGGTGGCACTGACAACACTGTAGGGTGGTGGTGGCACTGACAGCACTGTAGGGTGGTGGTGGTAGTGACAGCACTGTAGGGCGGTGGTGGCACTGACAACACTGTAGGGTGGTGGTGTTAGTGACAGCACTGTAGGGTGGTGGTGGTAGTGACAGCACTGTAGGGTGGTGGTGGTAGTGACAGCACTGTAGGGTGGTGGTGGCACTGACAGCACTGTAGGGTGGTGGTGGTAGTGACAGCACTGTAGGGTGGTGATGGTAGTGACAGCACTGTAGGGTGGTGGTGGTAGTGACAGCACTGTAGGGTGGTGGTGGTAGTGACAGCACTGTAGGGTGGTGGTGGCACTGACAACACTGTAGGGTGGTGGTGGCACTGGCAGCACTGTAGGGTGGTGGTGGTAGTGACAGCACTGTAGGGCGGTGGTGGCACTGACAACACTGTAGGGTGGTGGTGGCACTGACAGCACTGTAGGGTGGTGGTGGTAGTGACAGCACTGTAGGGTGGTGGTGGTGGCACTGACAACACTGTAGGGTGGTGGTGGCAGTGACAGCACTGTAGGGTAGTGGTGGTGGCAGTGACAGCACTGTAGGGTGATGGTGGCAGTGACAGCACTGTAGGGTGGTGGTAGCAGTGACAGCACTGTAGGGCGGTGGTGGCAGTGACAGCACTGTAGGGTGGTGGTGGCAGTGACAGCACTGTAGGGCGGTGATGGCAGTGACAGCACTGTAGGGTGGTGGTGGCAGTGACAGCACTGTAGGGCGGTGATGGCAGTGACAGAACTGTAGGGTGGTGGTGGCAGTGACAGCACTCTAGGGCGGTGGTGGCAGTGACAGCACTGTAGGGTGGTGGTGGTGGCAGTGACAGCACTGTAGGGCGGTGATGGCAGTGACAGCACTGTAGGGTGGTGGTGGCAGTGACAGCACTGTAGGACGGTGATGGCAGTGACAGCACTGTAGGGTGGTGGTGGCAGTGGCAGCACTGTAGGGCGGTGATGGCAGTGACAGCACTGTAGGGTGGTGGTGGCAGTGACAGCACTGTAGGGCGGTGGTGGCAGTGACAGCACTGTAGGGTGGTAGTGGTGGCAGTGACAGCACTGTAGGGCGGTGATGGCAGTGACAGCACTGTAGGGTGGTGGTGGCAGTGACAGCACTGTAGGGCGGTGATGGCAGTGACAGCACTGTAGGGTGGTGGTGGCAGTGGCAGCACTGTAGGGCGGTGATGGCAGTGACAGCACTGTAGGGTGGTGGTGGCAGTGACAGCACTGTAGGGCGGTGGTGGCAGTGACAGCACTGTAGGGTGGTGGTGGTGGCAGTGACAGCACTGTAGGGCGGTGATGGCAGTGACAGCACTGTAGGGTGGTGATGGCAGTGACAGCACTGTAGGGTGGTGGTGGCAGTGACAGCACTGTAGGGCGGTGATGGCAGTGACAGCACTGTAGGGCGGTGATGGCAGTGACAGCACTGTAGGGTGGTGGTGGCGGCAGTGACAGCACTGTTGGGCGGTGGTGGTGGCAGTGACAACACTGTAGGGCGGTGGTGGTGGCAGTGACATCACTGTAAGACGGTGCTGGCAGTGACAACACTGTAGGGCGGTGATAGTAGTGACTAAATGGGTCCCAAACACCTGACATCAAGGGGCTCTCAGGCCTTCCCTATTGTTTTGTCCCAACCAATAGGGAGACAACATTTTGTTAATAAATCGATGTCCACTGACGGGTTTTTACTGACTGATTTCCTATGGGACGGCAGCGCCACACGTATAACCAGCCATGAAAGCAGTGTAGGTATCAGATAATGTTATGATTATACAAACGTTTAATCCCATAATGTTGTGACTATACAAATTTTTAATCCCATAATGTTGTGATTATACAAACGTTTAATCCCATAATGTTGTGATTATACAAACGTTTAATCCCATAATGTTGTGATATGCAAACGTTTAATCCCATAATGTTGTGATTATACAAACGTTTAATCCCATAATGTTGTGATTATGCAAACGTTTAATCCCATAATGTTGTGATTATACAAACGTTTAATCCCATAATGTTGTGATTATACAAATTTTTAATCCCATAATGTTGTGATTATACAAACGTTTAATCCCATAATGTTGTGATTATACAAACGTTTAAACCCATAATGTTGTGATTATGCAAACGTTTAATCTCATAATGTTGTGATTATACAAACGTTTAATCCCACAAGATCTGCCAACTGTTTTTCCAAGGGTGCACTGCATATCCCGTCTGGGAGCAAAAGTGTAATGGAGCACTTAGGTATTGCGATAAAACAAAAATCTAGATACGAAAAGCACTGGAAATTTATTGAAATTTTCGGTCTCCAAACTGGGACTCGTCTTCAGCAGAATAAGAAGTGAGATTGAGGGACTTCTTGTAAGATGAAGGAACTTGTCATATGCTCCAGCGCCTAGCTGAAGGGAAAGATGAGAATTAACACTAGGCTAAAAAGTGAAAGATATATTTACAATTCATATTTACGTTTTATATTTACAGTTCATAAACGAGGAAGGAGGAACCCTGCTCTATATTTGACCTCAGAAAACTAGGGAGCTAAATGTTTACAGTAGATTAACAGTGCATATTACTATCAGGCTTTCGAAAATATTAAAGAATTTCTTGTACATTAGGCTTGCAAAATGTAGGTCAGATCCATTTACTAAATAATGCAAGAAAAGCAGTGGATCCCAAAGTTTTGTGTCCTACTCTCCCCCCTTTTTCAACCACTTTCTCACCTGTGGACCCCATACGACCCGTTCTCAACTGAGGACCCCATACGACCCGTTCTCAACTGTGGACCCCATACGACCCGTTCTCAACTGAGGACCCCATACGACCCGTTCTCAACTGTGGACCCCCTATGACCCGTTCTCAACAGTAGACCCCCTACAATGAGCTAACAGTAGCCAATGCTGGGACAAATACATTCCTTCATATGTCTCAAGTCCTATGTTGTTTATTCACAGCTAAAACTGCAAGTAAATGATAACGGGAGACCCCTCAATTCAACGTACTGTACTTATAAATGATTAGAATTTTTGCTGGAGTACAATAGAGTTCATAGTAGTGGTTCCATGGACCCCCCGATTGGGAACCACTGAAGTAATGAATTACTTTGTCTTATGCTTGCCTTCCCGCCATTTTCCTCCCGCGGAGAGCCACGAGGCTCGCTCACCTGCAACTAAGCGACCTCCACACCTGGCGGGAACTTTTAAAACATTTATTGCAATTAAAACATTTATTGCGATTTAATTCGTTATGGTATCGTATTAATTACGATACTATTATAGTATTAATTCGTTATTATTATCGTATTACATCAGAAAATGAAGAAACGACGACGTTTCGGTCCGTCCTGGACCATTATCAAGTCTTATGTAGTAGTCATTGATGGAACAAATTCTTTCCTCCATTATTAACACACGACCTGATAATGGTCCGGGATGGACCGAAACGTCGTTGTCTCTTCATCTTCTGATGTGTAGCTTAGTCATCACACTTTCAGCCACGTTACTGTGACATATTTTATGCATAAACGGTTATCATATAATTCAGTGCCACGTATTTACGAATTAATCGAACACCTATATTTTAAAATACAAATCGAGATGGAAACTGAATATATAGATTTGTGAATATACTGTACAGTGTATATATATATATATATATATATATATATATATATATATATATATATATATATATATATATATATATATATATATATCCTCAAAATATAAAATAATAGTGCTTATTGTAACTATTTGGAGGAGAGTACAAATATGTAGTGATGCACCGCCAGTTAACTACTTTTTGTACTATTAATTTGATAAGAGTCCGGAAAAATAAGTCTGAAAACCAAATTTAAAAATGTCTAAGCTTAGTATAACATATATATGCACTGTATTAGGCCTAAGATAGCGTGTATTAGGCCTAGGTTTGCTAGGAGACGTTAGGTTAGATTATTTTTATGTTTGGAAGGGGGGAATGTTTCCAGTTTATCCAAATTCAGTAATACAAAAAGTCAACTTTCTGGCGGTTCATCACTGCATATTGGTACTTAACTGCAAATACAGTAGTTACTAAAAGTACTATCATTCCAGGAGGATGGGCTGGTATTATGGTAAGTAATGAACATGATATAAGGCACATTGGCGTGAAAGGATTTCTCAAACTGTTCACAGGAGACAGCACCGCTCCTGTGCCAGGGAAGCCTCACTTCGGGCTCACCATAGTGCTACTTACAACTTTTGGTTCCCTGTAGCCGAATCTATAACAACTATTCAAAGAAAATCTAGTTGACCTGGGGTGTATGGGTGTTACGTTTAGTGAGTGACCGGGGTCCCGCTCCCCGCAGGTACCGGCAGCATGCAGACGGAGACGCTGGACGAGCAGCGCCTGCGCAAGATTCGCCAGCTGGAGGCTATGGGCCAACGCGCCGAGGAGGCCAAGGAACAGGTCTTCCAGAAGCCCGTCTTCATCACCCCGCTTATCAGGCAAGTGCCTTATTCAAGTTCAAGTATGTTTATTAAGACAAGAAAATAATACATCTCAAAGGGATAGAGTAGCTTAGGCTATTTCTACCCCCCCCCCGTTCCTTATTTGTTCTCACTAGGCCTATTGTATTTTGTTTGCTTACATCATTTATTGTTTCTGTTAGTCATTCACTGAGTAAATATAGTTTTAGCGAGAATGATACTTTTGTCAGCAAAATAATAGGCTTTCAGTATCGTTAATTTGTTTTTTGATTGATTAAATCGACCATGGAATGTACGCATGTATGTATGTATGACACTGAACACGTGATTTCACGAATGCGCGCATGCGCGTACTTGTGTGAATATGTGAATTTGTGTGTGTATGTGTGTATAAAGGTATTCCTCCCCCAGCCTGTAATATATGTAGAATATAAACACGTGGGTGTTTGTGTAGACGGTGTTACAAGTAGTGTTGTGGAGTGTGCGTTGGGAGTGCGGGGTGAGACTAAGCTTGAGTGTGTTGGGAGTGCGGGGTGAGACTAAGCTTGAGTGTGTTGAGAGTGCGGGGTGAGACTAAGCTTGAGTGTGTTGCGAGTGCGGGGTGAGACTAAGCTTGAGTGTGTTGAGAGTGCGGGGTGAGACTAAGCTTGAGTGTGTTGAGAGTGCAGGGTGAGACTAAGCTTGAGTGTGTTGAGAGTGCGGGGTGAGACTAAGCTTGAGTGTGTTGCGAGTGCGGGGTGAGACTAAGCTTGAGTGTGTTGCGAGTGCGGGGTGAGACTAAGCTTGAGTGTGTTGAGAGTGCGGGGTGAGACTAAGCTTGAGTGTGTTGCGAGTGCGGGGTGAGACTAAGCTTGAGTGTGTTGAGAGTGCGGGGTGAGACTAAGCTTGAGTGTGTTGAGAGTGCGGGGTGAGACTAAGCTTGAGTGTGTTGCGAGTGCGGGGTGAGACTAAGCTTGAGTGTGTTGAGAGTGCGGGGTGAGACTAAGCTTGAGTGTGTTGAGAGTGCGGGGTGAGACTAAGCTTGAGTGTGTTGCGAGTGCGGGGTGAGACTAAGCTTGAGTGTGTTGAGAGTGCGGGGTGAGACTAAGCTTGAGTGTGTTGAGAGTGCGGGGTGAGACTAAGCTTGAGTGTGTTGCGAGTGCGGGGTGAGACAGCTTGAGTGTGTTGCGAGTGCGGGGTGAGACTAAGCTTGACCCATGCCTTCCCCACAGCTTGGACAACCTGGCGGAGGGCGAGCGCTGCCACTTGGAGTGTCGCCTCGAGCCCATCAACGACCCCAACCTCAAGGTCGACTGGTTCGTCAACGGTGTCGAGATCAAGGCCGGTAAGTGGCACTCCCTCGCTCTTTACTGGCACTCTCTCTCTCCTTACTCCAACTCTTGTTTTTTGTTGGAACTCTCTTTATTGAGCTCTCTCTTTACTAGAACTCCCTCTTTATTGAGCTCTCTCTTTACTAGAACTTCCTCTTTACTAGAACTCCCTCTTTATTTAGCTCTCTCTTCACTAGAACTCCCTTTTTATTGAGCTCTTTCTTTACTAGAACTTTTACTGTACTAGAAAAGTTAAGAGAACTGTATTCTTTACTCCTGCTCTCTTACTAGAGCTCTCTTTACTCTAGCTCTCTAACTAGAAACTAGAACTCTAGTAGAGGTCTTTAATGTTTTTTTTAATTGGAGCTCATTCTTCACTGGACCTCTCTCTCTACTAGAGTTGTTTCTTTACTGGAACTCTCTTTACTAGAGCTCTCTCTCTTTCTCTCACTTTACTAGAGCTCTCTCTCTCTCTCTCTCTCTCTCTCTCTCTCTCTCTCTCTCTCTCTCTCTCTCTCTCTCTCTCTCTCTCTCTCTCTCTCTCTCTCTCTCTCTCTTTCTCTCTCTCTCTCTCTCTCTCTCTCTCTCTCTCTCTCTCTCTCTCTCTCTCTCTCTCTCTCTATCTATCTATCTATCTATCTATCTCTCTATCTATCTATCTATCTCTCTATCTTCTAGAGATCTTTGTTTATCGGAACTCTCGATAACAGTGATGATGAACTCTGGCAGTAACTTTTACTTATACTACACAAGGAACCCCTAACCCCATCCTCCTTATAATATAATTACTGTTTTGGGGTTATAAGTAAGGACGATGTAAAGAGTCAACCAAGTGACTGGCTCCGAGCACAGTGCTGGGTACTAGAATACATAAACATACATTAAGATACACATTTAGAACTAAAACACTTGCGATATAATCATTTGAATCGCGCACGAGGATGGAGCCTGTATCTGATAAATGTGAGAAACAGAGATCGCGTGTATTAACCTAATCCATACTTGTAAAAATAAATGAAAGTGACGACGTTACCAGTCGTAACTCGCTAAAAGTCCAGGACGGAACGTAACGTCGTCACATTCATTTCCCTTATTGACCAGACCCCACACTAGAAAGTGAAGGGACGTCCTGGACCATTCTCAATCGACTTGAGAATGGTCCAGGACGGACCCAAACGTCGTCGTCCCTTCACTTTCTAGTGTGTTGTCTGGTCAACATACTTCAGCCACGTTATTGTGACTCATCGTCTTCATTTCCCTTGTGTGGGTTCGGGGTGTTTGAGGCAGGTTATTGTGACTTAAAAATCTCTGCACCTGAGATGGTGTTTTGAGCCACGGTACATGTCTTTCAGGTCACCGCTTCCGTACAACACACGACTTCGGCTACGTGGCTCTGGACATCCTGTACACGTACGCTGAAGACTCCGGCACTTACCTCTGCAAAGCTACCAACAAAATGGGAGAAGCCGTCAACTCTTGCAACGTCAAGGTCTCAGGTGAGTACATCTTTTCTTAACTTTTTTTCATCTGCGAAGATTGCAGATCTTCGTTTTGTTTACAACACTTTCTTTTCTTCATGTAAGATAACAAACGTATAAAAATAATGATTTAAATTCTTATTGTGATGTGTTAAGATTTTTGCATCGGTTTCTTCGTAAATACCTAAAAAGAAATGTGAAATTTGCTTTAAGTGCTTTTGTTATTTATTTACTGGCATAGCAGAGGAGTTCTAGAAAATTAATTTGTGTGAGCTTATATAAAGAACTGTCATTTAAAAATTTACTATATAATTTAGTCCATATCAATGTTAACAGTTGGTAATAGCGACTTTAATAGTTAATAATGAATTTTGGTAAGCAATGGAGTTGGGCTGGAAATGTTGAGATCATAATATTGCTAACAACGCCATCTTGTGGTCAGCCCGGCGCTCCATCTACCTGGACACCCAGCACCCCACTGGCTGGGAGAAGATCCAGAACCTGGAGCAACGCGGCCGCTACGAGCGTATTGAGGTTGCTGAGGCGCCCATGCAGGCTCCCAGGTTCACTTCAGAGCTCAGGGTACGTCTCGCATTGAGATTTCAGTTGATTAACATATGCTTCCAATAAAGCTTCGACTTTAGCCCTAAATTCATTTTGCCCTTCAGGAATGGTAATGTAATTCAAAGGCATTACAGTTTTTACTAAATTTGTATAGTTTTTAAATCTCTTTAGTTTAACAAATACTGTAGTGTAATTCCAAGGTAATTTAATCTTTCAGGGCAACACACTACTATCAGAAGGACAACACGTTCACTTGGAGGGTCGTATCGAGCCTGTGCACGACCCGAGCATGCGTGTGGAGTGGTACCATGATGGCAAAGCCCTGCAGTCCGCAGCGCGCTTCCACACCACCTTTGACTTCGGCTACGTGGCTCTGGACATCACCACCGTGTACGCCGCAGACTCCGGCGAGTACACCTGCCGTGCCTTCAACCACATTGGTGAGGCTACGTCCTCAATCTCATTCAAGGTGGAGGGCAAGGAGGGCGTGATCTACGAGTCAGCACGCCCCGAGGGTCTAGAGAAGATCCGCCAGCTGGAAGACAGTACTCGGGTGGCTCGCCAGGTGAGATCTTCCATAGTCTCCACAAAGCGTAACATACCATAGTCCCACTGAGGTTTTAAAATTGTTTTATTTGATTTTTAAACGATATATTTGTAAACTTATAATCACTTCATTTGGTATCATAATGTTACTTTAGCTGTAAATTACATACAAATTCCTTATACCTTCAATGTTTCCTTAACGTGATGATTTACAATGGTGACATGCTATTGTTAGTGTTACCTTCGTGACAATAATAATGATCTCTGGTAATATTGCAGGTGTCCGAAGATACACGCACCTTCCAGCGTCCGGTGTTCACTCAACCTCTGCAAAACCTAGACAACCTCACCGAGGGTGAGACAGCTCACTTCGAGTGTCGTCTCATCCCCGTCGGCGATCCCAACCTCAAAGTGGAATGGTTCAGGAATGAAAAACCAATCGAGACAAGTGAGTTCATTATCTTCGTTGCTGTTGGCACGAAACTCTGGAAGAAGTTACGATTCTTAGTTTGTTTCGATTTGTCAAAATATGTAACCGTATTGGGAACTGGTTTTCCATGATAGTGTTTAATAAGGCATTGTGAAGGGACGAGTATCACTTTCTAGTATCTTTAGACTTCTTTTCCCATATTGCTGCTCCCATATGTTATGTGGCCTGATACCTCCCCACTACCCACCTCACGTCAGTGGATAATGATGCCAAAAATGTTATAAACATTGCTAATCCTTAACACATAACCAACCCCTCAGGTTCCCGCATCAACCGTACCCACGACTTCGGGTATGTGGCTCTGGACATCAGCG
Source organism: Procambarus clarkii (assembly GCF_040958095.1). NCBI lineage: Eukaryota > Metazoa > Arthropoda > Malacostraca > Decapoda > Cambaridae > Procambarus > Procambarus clarkii. The sequence goes on from NC_091235.1 coordinate 8,292,781, forward strand.
GAGTGCGTCCTGATGATGAAGGCATCTACATGTGCCGCGCCTACAATGACCTGGGTGAGGCAGTCACCACTGCCTCCATCAAGATCAAATGTAAGTCCTTCCTACCTTTACAGGCTATTCATGGCCGTGCCACCGCTTGTGTTGTTCAATCTTTATCAACAATCAATCAATCTTCCAATGTCTTTTTCCAATAATCTACCTATCTCCCCCTTGTCCTGTATGTATCTATATATTTTTTAAATTTGTACTTCATGGAAATATTACTGAATATTTTATGTAATTTTTATTAATAGTAATGAATATTTCAGATTTCATGGTAATACAGATGAATAGTTTCTATAATTTTGATTGTAACAGTGATGCATATTTTCAATAATATTCTTAGTAATACTGATGAATAGTTTCTTTAATTTTGATTGTAATAGTAATAAATAAGTTCAAAATATTGATGTCTGTGGTGGGTGTTGCAGCTCACGCAACCATTCAGCTGGAGACCCAGCACCCTGAGGGCATGCGCAAGATCCAGGCTCTGGAAGAACGCAAACCAGCTGCTCGCGGCGATGATGTAGAAAAGGTAATCTTCTTTGACATATCCTCAAGAAATAATCCACGTCCATGTTTACAGTCGATCCTTAGAGTTTTGAAATGTCTTGCAGGTTTACTAAAAATATCTAGACAATTTTTAATATATGTATATTTTGTATTATTGTTAGAATATTTTAATTAATTGTATTTCAATTATTTGTTAATAGGTGTACGACAAGCCTGTCTTTACAACTGCATTGACTGGGCCATCCCAGATTATGGAAGGACAGAGTGCTCACTATGAATGCCGAGTCGTGCCCGTTGGAGACTCCAACATGAGATACGAGTGGTATTGTAATGGCGTCGAACTCAAAATGGGTAAGTGTTATTGGTCAAGATTGTATATTGCAAGAATGTTTGCTTGTAAAATTATTTGGTTAGTACTTCTGTAAATGGCTTAAATTATTGCTAATGTTAATATTATAATGAGTTTCTTGTTTTAGGTTCAAGGTTTAAGACTGCCCACGACTTCGGCTACGTGACACTGGACATTCTTCAGTGTGTTCCTGAGGATTCCGGCGTGTACATGTGCAAGGCTTTCAACTTGGCCGGAGAGGCAGTAAGCTCCTGCACCACCAGGGTCGTTGGTGAGTATTCCTTCGTGTATCTGTTTCTTAGGGGCTCTTGAGCTCTTGCACCACCAGGGTGGTGAGTGAGTCCTCCTTCATGTATGTGTTTCTGGGACTCTTCTTGGTATTTCGATGTCATTGTTGTGCTTGTGTTGATCCTACACGTATAAAGATTATGAAATAGGGATGAATCTAAAGCCAGGACTTGATTTGTCTATTTTTCAACTATATTAGTTACAGTGTGTGCTAATTGAATCGTCCACATCAAAGCAAGCTGCTCGATCAATAATACTTTAACAGTAGAGAAGCAAAAGATTAGCATATTTATCATTAGTAGAAAAACAGAAAAGAAATGTACACGATGTTGTGTTGTTGGAGCAGTGAAGGTAAGCAGAGTTGGGCGGTAATTACAGTCAATAGCGGCAAATCAAGTTCAGATGCAAGCAGAAGCGTAATATGTCCCCCACGATGCTCAGATTGTGTGGTGATGAATCTTTTGCTGAGTCACAATGATAGCATTTGATTCAGCAAGATAGTTGGGTTAATCATACATTTGGAGATACATTTGGATACATTTGGACATTTGGATATGATTTTAATCATACATTTGGAGATAATCATACATTTTGAGTATATTACTTAGGAGTATCTCAACAATCAGTCTCATTGAAAATACAATTGTTACTTTTCGTCAAATATACTGAGGCTTATGTTGTAAATTTTATGTTAAACATATGTACTCTATATACTGTATAACATTTCTCCACAAATGGAAGTTGTTTAATGACTGTGGGTTTTCTTTCCTTGTGACTGTAGCCAAGGACAGCATCCTGGGCGATGCTCTTCATCCCGGCTGGGAGACCATCCGCCTACGTGAGACTCAGTGGAACCGTGTCCCCGAGACTCCAACCTCCCCAGAACATCTCGAGCCTCCCATCTTCACCAAGCATCTCGAGAGTCACGAACGTCTTGAGGTTAGTACAGTACTTCGTTGTCGAATTCAGGCCACCACAATTCCTTACTGACCAACACCTAAGTATACTTTGGCCATGAGTATAGTTTAGGACTAAAGTAAATTCGTGTACACTGAGAAGCAGATTCACTTCTTAGTATGCATCCTTTTATCAGAATTGATCTTCTAAGGGTAATTTCAAATGAAGGAGCGATTCTCTTTAACCAGTTAAGAGTTCTGTTGTCACTCTCGTGAAAAAATGTAAACCATGACATATAGGTCTTTTGGGGGCCAAAATTTTTCACTCTAAAAGAAATTAAGTAAATATTAAACTAATAATACTTCATTATGAGATACAGAAGTGATAACATAGGTAATACTATGAGTAATACTCATGATAATGTGTGTGTGTGCAGGAGGGAGGCAACGTGCGTCTCGAGGCTCAAGTCCAACCCGCTCATGACCCCAACCTAAGCATTGAATGGTTCAAGAATGGCATCCAACTGGCTACCGGTAAGACCTGAGTTGTTATAGAGAGTAGTGACTGTATGTGCAGTGTTGGTGGCACCGTCCAGGAGCCCGCATAGAACACTCACACTCGCGAGCAATGTAATACCACTGTGATTAGGTTGACTTATTTATGTTCAGTGTGCAGTCACTGGTATTCCAGGGGAGGGACCAGATTCACGAAGCAGTTACGCATGCACTTAAGAACGTGTACAACTTTCCTCAATCTTTGACGGCTTTAGTTACATTTATTAAACAGTTTAAACAGGCATGAAAACTTCCCAATCAACTGTTGTTATTGTCATAAACAGCCTCCTGGTGCTTCCGAGCTCATTGACTGTTTAATAATTGTAAACAAAGCCGCCAAAGATTGAGATGAAGATGTACAGGTTCGTAAGTGCTTGCGTGACTGTTTCGTGAATCTGGCCCATTACTACTTTGCATGAATAATCTAATCCATAACGTCAAATATTATTTGAAAAATAGGACATACATGTTTGTTGAAGATAATAAGTGTTTGTAATACATGTGTGTTATTGATTTACAAGCAGCTGCTGCATTGCTTATTTTGATATAGTTGGCTTTAGAACACGAATACACCTCCAGATGAGACCCATGAAGAAAGCTTTAGTGATTTTTATCCTAACAAATTAAAAATTGAAATCTCCATATTCAGTTTAATTATTGGATATTTGAATGAAATACAAAAATATAAAAGTAAATACCACAGGTTTTGAACATAAATGTATTTTGGAAGTGTTAACGAGTCTTATTAGGCTTAAGCAGTACAAGACTAAAGTAGAAATATAAGTTGATCGTTTATAACTAAGTCATTCAGGAGATATGCTGGTCACACACCAAAAGTACCTCTGTTTCTTGTCTTAATGCTTTCTAAGTAGAGTTAATTTAACTATAATGAAATAGAGTGAACACTTCTCAGATGTAACAGTGATAGTCAGCACAAGATAGTGAAGGCGGAGACACAGTCGCTTGGTGTGTACAGTGCATAAACTGGTGGATAAGCAGGATTTCTTTTAGTCGTAAAGTTTATATTAATATGTGTGATGTCATAACTATATATTAATATTTGTGTTATAATAACTGTGTGTTGGAAGGTGTGTGTGTAATTACCTAAGTGTAATTACTTAGGTAATTACACACACACACACCTTGTGTGTGAAGGTGCAGGTGACTATGATGCTTTGCACCCACACACACATTACTGATCTTGTCCTGATGTGCATGGCAGTGACACCCAATATATCTCGTGTATGTAGATGCCGGAGAAATAGAGACTTAAGACTCAGTATGAAATCTACATCATTATTTACTTCCTATTTCCGCCAGGCGCTGGAGGGATTGTGGGCTCCTACAATGAAGGTACAATATACTGTTCTTTTTAGGTGGAGGGAGCACAACACGTAGTGGTTTAGTGACTGGTGGTGGTGGCTGTAGGGGCTGTACAGCATGCAGTAACTTGTTCTTCGTGGGTGTAGCTGTCTGGGTATCTGTTGAAGATACCATGTTGCTTCTTCTTCTTCTTCTTCTTCTTGTACTCAGACCACCTGGCCATGGGATAGACGACCTGATATATTCATGAAGCCGACTCATGATGAGTCCAAATGCATTTGTATTCAATAAACTAGTTACATTTATCATACCAACCCATCCTCTTAAAATTGCGTCGCTTTTCACTCGTATGCGCGCTATGGCCAAAAATAGACGCAATTTGAAATGAAATCGGCTCACGAAAGTGAGGTACTGTCCCGTTTTCTGTTTGAGTCCTCCGGCTTACTCGGTTAGGTTGGGAGAGGAAACGTTCAATTAAAGATTTTCATGACGTTTTGAAACGTTAGGAAAACTTCCTGTCCTCCTAACCTACCAGAAGACCCTTAACTTGCAGTTTTGGAAAACAAAAATCCAAAATTTATTTTCAATTATTTTTAATTTTCAAATTACATCCATTTTCAGCCATACGGGTAAATAGCCAAATTCAGCCGTAATTTGTAAGAGAACAGGTTGATACAGTCTGAGGTATCTGAATCAAACATTTTATCCCACGGGATGCAATATTCTGATACTATGTTTCCAACTGGAACATGTATTGCAAATGATAGATAGTCTGGCCTATTGATATCTGCAGGATATCTATTCCATGGAACAGGGAACTTGCTTTCTTAATGTCTGCAGTCACATCCTCTTATCTATGTGATGGAAGGAGTGATTAATTTATATTTGTAGCCGAACCTCCTCGGCTTTTAAATACTGTATATGATTTGATATTCAAAAGCATGATGGAAAGCTCTGGATAATTTGATTGATGCCTGGATATATCTTAGTGACAAAGTCAAGAGCTCACATGAGCACACACACACACACACACACACACACACACACACACACACACACACACACACACACACACACACACACACACACACACACACACACAGGTGAGTACACATACACACACACACACACATGCCTGTCTTCCGCTGGAAGACAGGAGAATTATGGGGGGGACATGATCACCATATACAAGATTCTCAAAGGATTTGTTAGAGGAGACAAAGATAGTTTATTTAACACAAGGGGCATATGCACTAGGGGAAACGGGTGGAAATTGAGTGCCCAAATGAGCCATAAAGATATTAGAAAGATTTTTTGAAGTGTCAGAGTAGTTAATAAATGGAATACATTTGGAAGTGATGTGGCGGAGGCAGATTTTATACACAGTTTTAAGTGTAGATATGATAGAGCCCAGTAGGCTCAAGAACCTGTACACCTGTTAAACGGTTGAGAGGTGAGACCAAAGAGCCGAAGCTCAACCCCCGCAAGCACAACTAGGTGAGTATGCACACACACAATCACACATTTGTACATACACACACAAAATCACATATTTTTTACACACACACACACACACACACACACACACACACATGGGGGCCTGTTAGCCTGGTGGATAGCGCGCAGGACTCGTAATTCTGTGGCGCGGGTTCGATTCCTGCACTAGGTAGAAACAAATGGGCAAAGTTTCTTTCACCCTGAATGCCCCTGTTACCTAGCAGTAAATAGGTACCTGGGAGTTAGTCAGCTGTCACGGGCTACTTCCTGGGGTGTGTGTGTGTGTGGTGTGTGGAGAAAAAGAAAAAGAAAAAAAAGTAGTTAGTAAACAGTTGATTGACAGTTGAGAGGCGGGCCGAAAGAGCAGAGCTCAACCCCCACAAACACAACTAGGTGAATACACACACACAACTAATAGTTTAAAGGGTCAGAGCCGAGGAGCTGGAGCTCAATCCCTGCAACCACAGGTGAGTACATTCACAAAATGTCTAAAATTTGAATCTGGTTAATAGTTGCATATAAGTTATTGCCATTATGAAATAACAAAAACCCATAAACATATATATTTTTATAAACATGCAGTAAATTTGCTTGTATACTAACTTGATAATTTTGATAATTCAAAATAATTCTATAACAGCAAGATTATTTAATGTGTGAAAAAGTATCCCGTGGAGTATTTATATGATGTAACTAAGTAAATATGTGTTTTGTCCGCTAGGCACACGCGTCCGCAGTACCTTTGATTTTGGCCACGTGACGCTGGAGATCTCCGGTCTCCGTGAGAATGACTCCGGCATTTACACCTGCAAGGCTGTCAACCGTGTGGGAGAAGCCACCTCCACCTGCAACATCAAGGTCTTCGGTCAGTGCCCTTATTATGAAATGGTTGTCGTTACTTACTCACGTATTGGCCGGCGTATCATACGCTCTAGGATATTTATTTTGTTTTGTGCGTTTCATGGTTCATATACTGAAAGTGGTTATCACATGGTTTTGTAGAGGGGAACGTGTACCTCCACTAACCCAGTAATATGTACAGTATTGGGTTGGTGGTGGACCCGAAACACGGGTTTCTATCCGCTGGCAAACAGGGTAATTCGTGCTCCATGTTTTGTCTCTCTAAACTCTGCTTCTATCGAATTCACTACATTGTATAATCAACCGAAAACTGTAAAAAGAAGCAAAGTATGAATACAAATTAAACATAATAAATTGTTTTCTCCACAGATCGCGACTGGCTGATTGGAGAGTCCGTACACCCGGAGGCTCTCACCAAGATCGCCCAGCTGGAGAAACCGACAGAGGGCCCCGGCTCCCCTGAGGAACCCACCTTCGACGTGCCCGTCTTCATCTCCCACCTCAACAACGTGGAGTGCCGCGAGGGTGACACTGCACACTTTGAGTGCAGGGTCGAGCCTTCCCGAGACCCAACCATGAAAATTGGTACGTCCATATTAAATATGTTACAATTTTGAACAATATAAAAATCATGTAAGCTATATATGTTAAAATTCACCATGCTTTGTTGTTACTCTAAATTAGATATGGTGTATACTGAAAACTTTTGTATAGTGATCACTTTCTACCCTTAGTATAGGGATATACATGCTTCAACCCATCCTCTTCAATCGACCATTAAGTAAAAATGTAGTATATTAGTACACGTTAGAACACCATAATATTGACGTTATCTGTGCATCAGTGACAAATTGCGAGAACGAGTTGCTGGCTTAGCGTCTTCATTTGATAATTAATTACCTACTCTTCATACTTATGCAGAATGGTTTATCAACGGGAAGCCAATGCAGGCGGCGTCTCGATATGCTGCCACTTATGACTTCGGATTCGTGTCCCTGGACTGTACTCATTGCTACGCCGAGGACTCGGGCATATACATGTGCCGCGCCACCAATTCAAAGGGTTCAGCCTCTACCACTGGCACTCTTAAGTGCCTAAGCAAGGCCAACCTCTACTTCGACACCCAGCACCCGCAGGGCAGAGCTGGCCTCGAAAAGGTTGGTTTGTTTCCATCCATAACTGTATCTCAAACCGGCGGAAGCCTCTACACTTTTCTTTACGTAAATTTGTACAAAGCTGCCTCAATATTTATAAATATATTCCTGTTGTTTTCGCGAGGTGGTACTGCAGTACTGATTAATGGTGTTCCTCGCAGGTGGAAGAGGCTGAGCGCGCCTACTGGGCCAAGTACCAGAGGCAGATGTCTGAACGGGAAGTCACCTACCCGAAGCCCTTCTTTGTCAGGCCTCTGCAGACCAATTTCTCTCTCAATGAGAACCAGGTTAGTTGTTATGTATAAGTTTGAATTCTTCCCCATGAAGTATAGTTTATTCAGTAAACTTATATATATATATATATATATATATACAAGCCATTCAGGCTTGTTCGCATATATATATATATATATATATATATATATATATATATATATATATATATATATATATATATAATATATATATATATATAATATATATATATATATTAACCATTATATTGGTTAATATTGAAAATGGCTAATATATATACTATATGCTGGCGTGTGTGTGTGTTTATTTTCTAAACTGGATAACATGGATGACAAACTCTCCATGCTCCAGGCTCTGCATATGGAGGCTAACGTCGAGCCCAAGCAAGACCCCGACCTTAAGATTGAATGGTTCTTGAATGGCAAGGTGGTGGAACAAGCCTCACGCTTCAAGACCAGCTACGACTTCGGCCTGGTCACCCTCAACCTGAACGATGCCTACGAGCGCGACCAGGGCATCTACACCTGCCGCGCCTTCAACAAGGTCACTGATTAAACTAATGTTATACCTTAGCCAAACTAAGTGTATGTCATTAATTAAATACAAAATTATTAGAGCGCTGAACTGGCCATAAAGGTCTATATCAAAATAAGAAAACCTTTTAGCATTTGTTGTTGAAGTCATTTAGTAATTAGGGCTGAATTATCATTCATAATGTTTCATAAGTTGATTCCTGAATCATTGTTCATTTGACGATAATGCCTTGTGTTCTGGAGTATGGAGGGTAATATAAATGTGTGGTGTTGCAGGCCGGGGAGGCATACAGCACGTCGACCGTTGTGGTGGGCAGCAAGGACGCGCTCATTGAGAGCACACAACATCCTGCCGGAGAGGCCGGACTTGACGCCATCCTGGTGAGCCAATTAGGATCCTGTTACTTATTATAATAATCATATTAAAGTAGTAACTTTTTAGATAACAAGATATTTTCAGCTTCACCATATCAAATACCATAACTGGTTATTATCCATGTATGTATTAAGTGTATGGCTCTAATTAAACTCATCATGTTTGCAGAAAATGGAGGAGAAGAACCTTCGTCGCGCCGACCGCGAGTTGCCGGATGAAGAGGGTCACCCACCTGTGTTTACCATACCATTCAAGGTGAGTGTCTGCGGCCCTCACTACTTCGCTCATGCGCACCCCCACTCATAGTACCTCGTTCTTGTACGACTGAATAATGTCTTCATGTTTATATCTGGTCTATATCTGTATCCGTATATAACTTGCCTTGCCCAAGTAGGTTCAACGTGTGTAATATATATATATATATATATATATATATATATATATATATATATATATATATATATATATATATATATATGTGTGTGTGTGTGTGTGTGTGTGTATGTATGTATCATCGAGACAGACATTTATACGGAGTCTGTGATTTATATCTGCACAGAAAGTAACCCATTGTTATTATGTTGACAGAATTTGAGCAACTTGGAAGAAGGTGAGATTGCTCACTTCGAAGCAATGCTAACTCCTGTTGGTGATCAGTCGATGAGGGTAGAATGGTTCTTCAACGGTGAACCTCTCAAGGCCTCACACAGAGTCAGAACTGTCTATGCTTTTGGAATGGTTGTGCTTGAGATCCTAGGAACAAAGGTTAGTTCTTTTTGTATGGCGCACTATTTATTTATATTTTGTTTGTGACATTTGTTCAGTTTCTCTTGTACATTCATTTGTTATAAAAACATAATTCTAATGCGATTAATTATGTTATTACTATATTGTGCTGTTTCATTACAGATCTCTGATAGTGGAGAATACACTTGTAAAGCACACAACAAGTGGGGCAAAGCAGAATGTTCCGTCACCCTGGAGTGTGTTGATCGTGCCCATGGTCAACCGCCCAAGTTCACTTCTCAGGTCCAGAGCTTAGAGGGCCTGAAGGATGGCGATTCTGCTCACTTTGAATGTACTCTAATTCCTATTGGCGATCCTAACATGAAAGTAGAATGGTTCCACAATGGCGTGCCTTTGCGTAACGCTACTCGTATAAAGACTGTCAGCGACTTTGGTTTTGTGGTGCTGGATATTGCCTATTTACAAAACCATGATGCTGGAGAGTGGTTGTGTAAAGCAACCAACAAATATGGTGAAGATACAACAAAGGCTTTCCTCAACTGCTTCGGTATGGGAGGAGTTTACACTGAATCTCTACAGCCCGGTTCTCTTGACAAAATTGCTGCCCTAGAGGGCCACAAGACAACACTTAAAGCACCTACAGCGCCTTCAGCGGCAGAGCCACCTAAATTTATCACACAAATTAGCAACATTGAGCGAATGGTGGAGGGCCAGAGTGCCCACTTTGAGGCTCGTCTGACGCCCGTTAATGACTCGAACCTTGTCGTTGAGTGGTATAAGAATGGTAAGAAGCTTCCATCTGGTCATCGTTATAGGACCTTCCATGACTTTGGCATTGTTATTCTTGATATTCTGTACTGCTACGAGGAAGATTCAGGTGAATACGAGGCCCGAGCAGTCAACAAGCTTGGTGAGGATAGGACCACTGCTACGCTCAAGTGCCTCAGCAAAACAAATCTTATTCTGACACCTCAAGTGCCAAAAGGAATGGAAGGAGGCTTGCAGAAGCTCCAGAACTTGGAAGACTCTGCCTGGGTGCGTCGTGATTCTGTCACATCTGAGAGGATTGGTATGGCACCTAAATTCACTGTTCCTCTTAGTAACATTGATAGCTTGAAGGAAGGTGAAAATGCTCACTTCGAAGCTCGTCTTGTGCCCACCGATGATCCTCGTCTTAAGGTTGAATGGTACTGGAATGGTAAGCCCATGAAATATAGCTCTCGCATTCGCCAGTTCTGTGACTTTGGCTTTGTTATTATGGAAATCTCTCCTATCTACCCAGAAGACTCTGGTGAATATATGTGCAGAGCATTTAATGACTATGGCGAAGCCGTCACTAAGGCTACACTCAAATGTGAAGGCAAACGGTCCATTATCCTAGAAAGTCAGCTGCCAAAGTCCATGCAAAAGGGCATGGAAAGGATTGCTGAATTGGAGGGTCTTATGATTAAATCTCCTGATCTGGGAACACCAACAGATGCTGGACAACCACCTCAGTTCGTCACACAACCTCAGGATTCAACTATTCAAGAAAATGGTTTGGCTCACTTCGAGTGTCGTCTTTTGCCAGTTAACGATCCTAACCTTCGTGTTGAGTGGTACCACAATGGTCGTCCTCTTAGTGCTGGCTCACGAATTAAGACGATCAATGACTTTGGATATGTCATCCTCGAGATGGCCAATTGTTACGGAAAGGATTCTGGCACCTACACATGCCGAGCTGTTAACAAGCATGGGGAAGCATCGGTAGAATGCAAATTAGTTGTTTCCAGCAAGAGTGGCATTATTTTGGAACCACAAGCAACTGGAAAATTCAGGGATTTAACTCAGTCTATTCAGAAACTAGAGGACAGCATGTACAAGAAGGAGGCTATTGTCCAAGAAGAAGAAAAGCCTTGTCCACCTCGCTTTGTCACCAATCTCGAGGATATCAATGATTTAGTTGAAGGTCAACCTGCACACTTCGACTGTAGAGTGGAGCCTGTTGGAGATCCCACCATGCGAATTGAATGGTTCCACAATGGCATGCCCCTTGCAGCTGGATCCCGTGTACATATGATGGATGACTTCGGTTTTGTTGTCCTTGACCTGGAATGGACTTTCGCACGTGACACTGGCGAATATATCTGTCGTGCCACCAACAAGTGGGGCCAAGCTACTACCAAGGCCATGCTCAATGTCCGGTTTAAGCATGGAGTTGACATGAGCACACAGCTGCCACAGGGCATGACGGCTGAAAAGCTGAAAGAATTGGAGCGTGGTCCTCTAACTGAGAAATTCGAAGTTGATGCTGAAATGCAACCTCCCAAGTTTACTGTTCCCATTAAGAGTCAGAGTATGCAGGAGGGTGAACGTGCCTTCTTTGAAGCCCGAGTTGAACCTCGCAATGACCCAAATCTCCGTGTTGAATGGTACCACAATGGTAAAGCTTTGCAGTCTGGTCACCGTTTCAGGACGAGTTTCGAGATGGGTCACGTGACTCTGGAGCTGCTTCACACCTACGCTGAAGACTCTGGTGAATACGTTTGCCGAGCTTACAACAAGCTTGGCGAAGACTTCACAAGGGCAACCCTTAAGTCCAAGGGTTAGTTGACTTTTTTCTGCTATTGTAGGAAGTGAAATTAAAGAAGCTGAATTGCTTTCACACAATGTCATATGGTTTTTTTCTGTGCTATATTTATATTATATCACGACTTTAACTGTTTATCTTTTTTACTTAACAGCAAGTCAGTCGGTGGTGCTTCAGTCGCAGGTTCCTAAGGGTATGAAGAGCGGCTTGGACTTCGCGTCCCAGATGGAGGAGACCCTCAAGAAGTACTGCAAGGAGGTGTTGCTTACACAGGAAGACATTTATGATCCCGAGAAGAGGCAACCTCCTCGCTTCGTCACGCAAATTAAGGATGTGAAGGATCTGAAGGAAATGGAAGAAACTAAGTTTGATTGTCAGTTAGCTCCTGTGGGCGATCCCAACATGAAGGTGGAATGGTTCTTCAACGGCCGCCCATTGCCATTCAGTAAGCATCTTGATTCTGGATAAAGCCAGTTCTCAATATTAATATTTTGTATCCATGAATGAATTAGTTTGCTAATATCCAACTAAATGGAGACAAACCATTCAACTGTCCTCGGTCTGTAGTGGCGGCTCCTCACTCAAGGATGAGTCGACTCGTAAATAATTATGTTAAATTCAAGGAATTGAAACATTTGTTAACATATTAAAATAGCAGAGAAAAATTACGTGCACTATATTATGTATTTTCTCCCTTAAACAGAAAATCGCTTCACTCCCATCTACGATTTCGGCTACGTTGCTCTTATAATGAACTGGATATTTGGCGAAGACTCAGGTGAATACCTGTGCAGAGCAACCAACCTATGGGGCATGGATGAGACGAGGGCCACCCTTAGGGCAACCAGCCGCCCTGGTGTCATCTACGACTCACAGATTCCCAAGGGCATGCAGTCCCTCGAGAAGATCAGGGAACTGGAAGCCTCCTGGCAAATGTGAGTTAACTCCCTTATGTCCCGGGAAATTAACTTCAAGTTAATATATAGTGTTTAGGGAAGCTAATTTTGATTTAGAATTCCTTCAATGTGAACATCATCATAGGTATTAAAGCATGATTTTGACATATGGAAGGGGTGGAATTTTCCTGGTTAAAAATAAAATGAAGCAGATAGGAATAGTTTTATTAACGGTACATCATCTACCGCATGTAACGGTAAATGGGGTAGATGATAACCGAAGAACATGGCACTAACCTAATAACACCTGTGGTGTTGGTGCAAACTAGATTACATTTAAGGTTAACACTATAAAGAATAGGAACATAGGGTACCACATGTTCCTGTAAGGAGCACGTTTATCTTGAGGATACGGTATGTACCGGTAGGGTACCTGGGGGGTACAACATGTATCTGGAGTATAACGCATGAACCTGGAGAGTATCACATGTATGAGAGCTTGGAAAGTGAGCGATATGTTGCTGGCTTTAATCCCCGGAAACGACACGTCAAAGACTCGTCTAGGGTACGTCAGGGACCTATCTAGGATAAGTCTAGGATGCCGTTAAAGACAAGTATAGGATGCATCAATGGCAAGTCTTGGACACGACATATATACGTTAGGGGCAAATGTAGGACATGTCAAGGACATGTCTTGGACACCTAAAGGAGATGCATAGGACACGTCTAGGAGGTGTCAAGGATACGTCAAATACAGCCTTTCCTAAAGGCAACTATAATTGCTCAATGAAAGAAACTCTTCATTGAGATAAACGTCTTGTGACTTGTTCGGGACCGATATTTCTTTCAGCAAGTGGAAGAATTCGAAAGTAAATCTAAACATCTGAAGAAATTGTGAATTAATAGTTACAAAGTCGGCAATTGAATGCTAGTGGAGCCAAGTTGGCTCCTGGATGGAATTTAATGGTTGACGAAGTAACTGTGGTGTTTAGTGGCTGTACTGTCCCGTCATTGTTGAGATAATAGTAATAATTAGCATGAGTGGTTATTGGTAGGACAGGGTAGAAAGAAAAACTAAAAGCCGAAGGTTTTCTGTGATAGTGAGCGGTAAAAATGTATTTCACTGTCTTGTAGGATACGTACAGTAAAATAATCCAACTTACTCCCTGTGGTTAGTAGAGACAATGTTTACGTTTGCTGCAGTGCTCCTGAGACCGCCATTGAAGAGGACAAGCCGCGCACCAAGCCCGAGGTCCTGAAGAAGCCGGAGAGCCTGGAGGTGCAGGAGGGAGACTGGGCACGCTTCAGCATTCGAGTGTCTGGTCACCCAAGGCCCAGGGTCATGTGGATCGTCAACGGCTCCACAGCTATGAGTGTGAGTACCTCTTGCACACTCTACAACGGTCATCTTTTCCGTTTGTTTGGGCCAATCACTTGGGGTGGACGGTAGAGTGACGGTCTCGCTTCATGTAGGTCGGCGTTCAATCCCCCGACCGTCCAAGTGGTTGGGCACCATTCCTTTCCCCTCGTCCCATGCCAAATCCTTATCCTGACCCCTTCCAAATGCTATATAGTCGTAGTGGCTTGGCGCTTTCTCCTAATAATTCCCTTCCCTCCGTCGGTTCGGATTTGGACCAGTAATTCTCTTTGAATTTTAACTTAGTCGACGAAGCAGCTACATTATTACCTGGGCTGTGAAAATACATCTTTTGGTGATTAAGTGGTACATTCTTGTAAAGCCACTAACACCAGAGCGTTTAGAGATATGCTTGGAGAAGTGCAAAGTAACTCAAAAGGTCTTGAGAACTTGGCACTTATAGTGACAGAAAGATATAGTAGCACACATTATAATACAGTCATTTGAACTGTGATTAATCATCTGTTATAAGCAAAATTATGCTATTTACTCAGAATTTGTTATGCTATTTTAATTAATTAGATACATAATGTCATTATTCAGGTTCATATATTATATGTGAGCATTGTTAATAAATTAATAATATGTTCATAGCTCATATGTTCGAGATTAACTATATACTGCACAGCATTTTATCCTAGAATATTAACTATTTTGGCACAGTACTGATTAAGTTACCATAATAACTTTGAATGTAAAGAGGCATTGTGTGACGGGTGGCGTATCACTCCTCACAGGGAAATCGTTTCAAGATCTGGTATGACGGCATGTATCACTTGGACATCCCCAAGACTCGCCAGTACGACAACGGTAAGGTGGAGGTCATCTGCCGTAACTCCCTCGGCGAGAGCTACGCCTGCTGTGAGCTCAAGGTCAATCCTCGCCAGGACGATTACCGCGCTGTTCTCAAGAACTCGCCCAAACGTAAGTATTTGCCGCTTCCTGGGCCAGCTGGAGGCTCTGGGCTGCAGTCGGTCACACTAGAGTGGACGAGGTTCACCCTTGCTGTTGATACGATAGCGGGGGTGACCCTGTCTGATCTGAGGTGACTACCTCTGTCCAAGGTTTCCATTTCATATCATTTCTTCATCTCATTCATTTCATCGATGACTGACACGTTCACAACCACCATAAGTTTTTTTCAGGTCATCTGGACGTGAGGTGAAGGAGTGTTGTAGCAGTGGAGGCCTAGTGAGCAGTCTTACATTTTCCACTTCACCCCATTACTTTAACAATAAGGAACATATCGCACCTCACCTTTAAGGCAACAGTTGATCCGCATGTTAGTACTGGCCTGAGCGGACTGGCAGCCTACCTACCCCGCCAGGATGGTCCTGATCTGCGTGTCACACTGGTGCCGGTGTGGGTGGAGGCTGGGGGGCAGCCACTCACAGCTAACACTGACAGCTAACACTGACAGCTAACACCAACGCGCTACACTCACCAACTGATTATAGCACCGCTATATTAAGCAACAACACTAAGTACTACCACTACGCCACTTAAAACTAATTTTCCTTTTCCTCCCAAAAAATAGTTTTTTTCTTCATTTTTCTGCGCAATATTATTATTTGGTAAGTCGGAGAAGGTAAGACTTGAGGCATGTCGCGTGTTAGCCGTTGTTCCCATTGGTTTAGTTACAACCTTTGTTTTAGTTTCGTCTCCCCATCCCCCACCCCCTCCCTGCTCCCCTAACTCTGTAACCCAACTAGGTTTAACCGTAAGCCCCCAGCTGTACAAAGCCTCTAATTCCTGCCCTAGTTTTTCTAACATGTTAGAAATGACGTTGTTTATTAAGTATTGTTGTATGTTACTCTTCAATATGTAATGTTTATACCTAATGCATGTTGTTCATATATACTGTACATATTCATATAATGTCACAGGAATTATTTCTTCTCAGATTTTATCACCCTCAGTGAGAACAACAGTATTCCTGAGTACATATACCTCTTGTAATATATTCCCAGTCACACTTATATATCAACTTGACACTTTGCCATGACCTTTTTGATGAACTATTTCCATCTTTGTTTACTTGTGTGCTGCACTTGCCACCTTTAGACCAGTTAGTTTCCCCTTAGTTCCTCCAGTCACTTGTTAGAAGCACCAGTTACCCCTGGTTGTATTCCTGTTTAATACCCCGTTAGTTACTTGTTCTGGTAGCCAGATTTCGGTGGTGGTTTGCGCATGCGCCCTACCGTGCTGGCGGGAGGGTCGGGCTTAACAACTGCTGTTTTTGTAGCTTGGTATGACTATGACCTCAAGAGTTACCAGAAGGAGCGCCAGGAGACCGAACTCGATCGTGTCTTCGAGGAAAAGATTGATTCTGACTACTCGATCCTGCACGAGTCCAAGTTTGGAGAGTACATGGCCAAGCCTCTGGATAAGACAGAGGAAACTGAGTGGCAAAAACTGGCCAGACAAAAGAATGCCGGAGAGAAGATCAAGGAGGTGGGTGGTGTCTTCGTGTGTAGCTTTAATAGTGTGGTGGGTTACCTCACTGCCTCATGTATTCTCACCAACTGATAACTAATTGAAAACTTCGTTCCCATTCTGGTCTTTATCTTTCTTCAATTTACTATTTTAAAGTAATTATATATATATTTTAGATCTCCCGAAGTTGATATTGAAAGCGATTTGCAAGTTCAGAAACCTATAGGCTGTATCTGTATACCATATGACACATTATCCCGTGAATCATTATTCCCATATTCAGTTCATTGAAATGAATTAAGGTTTATAAACAATCCTAAATAGCTAGATCATTCAAATGTTTTGCATCGCCTTCCCGCCACAGCTGGAGGACACCCAGAGAACGAAGGGACGCAACAAGGACGTGCACATGTTCGCCTCGCCGGCCGAGCACGCCGCCCAGCACTCCCTGGCCAAGGGCATGGCCTCCAGATACGAGGAACAGTTGTAAGTATTCTTCACACACACCCTCTCCAAGCGCTCCTCTAGGCACCTCCTTCACTATATTTCTCCTGGAATGAAGATTCTTCCGTATCTACTGTGCATATTTATATTTCAACTGAAGCTTCCTGTGCAGCGTTAGGCTGTAGAAAACCACGCACAAATGCTTGCGTGGATAGAATTAGGTATTCTTTAAGGCTTATGCAGTATTCACATAATTGCCGCTCTTTCTTTCGTTTTGCTCTAGTACATTATAAATTTTCAAAAATTTCTACTACACAACTAGTAATGAACTGTTTGCAACACATTCCTTCTTAAAATGTTCTTGCTCAGGAATGATAAGCATTAACTGCACTTCTCTCTAAGTAATCACCTACTTATCATGCTTATCTCTCCTCTGTATATCTTTAATTTATTATCACATACTTTCCAAGCCTAAATTTCGCTGTAGAGCTTGGTGATAAAAGGTATTAGAGCTGAAACTAATCTTATTTAATGCGGCAAAGGCCGAGGTTGACCCCTAGTGAACATTCTGACCTGGTTATTGACCTCCCAACAGTGATGCGGAGGTTGACTCCCGCCAGACCCCCGTGCATAAGGCGCCTAAACGGGTCTTAAGGTATCCTCTCAACGCTCTTCTCTGCTCCTTCAGTTAACACTTGTCCTCTTACTGCGCTCCATCTGCTTCTTCATTTTTATTTTGATCTGTGTATCGGACTTACTTTTTATTTGATTTCTTTTATTTTATTTTCTACGGATGGTTTTCTAATTCTGCATTGGTTCGTAGTCTATTTTATGTCTTTTTGTTTAATTGATTTTTCTAGCTATGTTTTCGTTTCTCATATTTACTTTTATTTGCTTAAGATCAAGATAACTGAATAATCTAACGGATTATATATCTGCAGTCTGTTTGGTATTTAGTTTCCATAATTTACACAACATTCACATTCAAACTATAATCTTTGTCCAAGTCTTCTCCCTGTACGTTCCCTTCCTTTTATTTTCCTTTCGTCCACCTGTAAAAAATAAAACGTGAAAACATGTCGATGTCCAATGCAGTGATGTTCGTCTGTAAATTTGAAATCTTGTCTCCCTTGATCCAAGAGTGCGTTTATTTTGTGGACTCATAATCAGCCATAGTATTAGCAAAATTCTCACGATGGTATATACTCTCTGCGTGCAACCTGTTCTCTTAAAAATAACGTCGCTTTTGGCCGTTTACCCGTATGACCGAAAGTGGACGTAATTTGAAAATGAAAAAAATGAAAGTAAATTTGGGATTTTTTTTTCAACAACAGTAAGTTAAGGATCCTCTGATAGGTTAGGTGGGCAGGAAATTCTCATAAAGTTTCAAAACGTTATGAAAAACGTGAATTGAAAGTTGCCTGTTCTAACCTGTCCGAGTGGGCCGGACGACTCAAACAGAAAACGAGACAGTACGTCACTTTTGTGAGTCGATTTCATTTCAAATTACGTCCAAATTTGGCTATAGCGCGCATACCAGCCAAAAGTGACGTTATTTTTAAGAGGACGGGTTGCTGTGGCAACTCACTCATAAGAAACAAGTAACTTGCCAACGTGACAAGTTGGCATATAATAATAATAATAATATTAATAATAATAATTCAATCACATTTGTGAATAGCCTAGCAATTACTGCGGTCGCTTGATATATATAGACTTCATAGTACTGCGTAGCTTTATAGAGATTTTGTATACATAGTTGGAGAGGTTGTCTATTGAGCTTTATGTCGTTTCTGCGTGAAGAGGAGGAAGAGTAGTAGCTGTATCATCCGATGGTAGTAACTTGCTTATAATATGGCTGATGCAGGTTTTGGGCGGTGATTGTCTAGAGGGAACCAGACCTGACACAGTCTGGTGTGTGTGTCAGTAACTGTCCTCCTGTATGACTTTATCCGAGCACTTGCTATGCTCAAGTTGGGTCTGTATGACTTTATCCGAGCACTTGCTATGTTCAAGTTGGGTTTGTACGACTTTATCCTAGCTGTTGCTTTACTCAAGTTGGGTCTCTGTCGGGATAATGTTCTTTGGACCCAGAAGAAGTTGACTAATAATTACAGTCTCAAGAAATTAATTGATTATAACCATCAATCTTATTGTTCTGATGTAGGGCGTGTGTGAGTGGTCTTGTGAGACATTATCAGCTGTACCGTCGTTTTCTGTAACATTTCTGTAGTATTACTTCTAATTGTGTATCATATTTCTTTAAGTTGTTACATATGTCAGCCGTCTCATATTTGTGAAATATTTACTATTTTATCTGAGAATCGCATTGATATAAGTAACACACTGCAATTGCAAATAACTTTATTCTTCACATACTTTTATTTTACTTTAACTTTCAGGTGAGATTAAACAAATTGTTTAAACAAACATAGCGTCTTTATGTATTATCTGATTTTGCTATTATCCAGCACCAGGGTTTGAATTATGTTTGTTTTTTGACTCACGATGCTGAAATCTAGGAAGTGTATCATGTTTATATACATATATGTAAGGGAAGATGATAATCACATTGTGTTGTGGGTGTGTTCTTAGGGACGCAAAGGATGTGCGCCACGATGAGACCACTTTGCTGCAACGGGAGGCAGAGCCTTCTGAGTCCGTCGTCCATGGCAAGGAGGTGAGTTATGACGCGGCTGACAGCTGGCCTCAGCCATATGACCCGGTTGACAGCTGGTCTCAGCCACATGACATGCATGATACCTGGCTTCAGCTGATTTTATATGATCATTGTAAATGTTTGATTTATATATGATAGTGTGCTACTGAATGTTTTATAACAGGACATTTCTTTCTAAATCTGAAATTAATGCTGTATGATGCATTTTATTTGATTTCAGATTCACACAGCCGTACAGAAACAAACACAGAAGGAGATTCAGGGAGATCTGGAGATCCACCGCACCATTACTGCCACAGAAAAGACTGAGATGGAGCATACAGGCAAAACCACTGAGCGTTTGGTCCAGGGTCAGCCTCAGAAACCAGCCAAACCTCCATTCTTTACCAAGAAGATTCAACCATGCCGAGCCTTTGAAAGAGAGCCAGCTCGCTTCCAGGTCGAATTTGACGGTGATCCCAATCCTACCATTCAGTGGTATCGTGAAGACTTCCTCATTACTAGTTCCCCCGATTTCCAGATTCATACCTTCGGTGATAAGAGCATCCTGGTAATCCGTGAAGTATTCCTGGAGGATTCTGGGTTGTTCGCCTGTGTGGCTGAGAATCGTGGAGGACGAGCCAAGTGCTCTGCTAACCTGGTTGTTGCAGAACGTAAACAGAGTCGTGGAGGTGTAGTACCACCCAGTTTCTCTCAGACCATCCAAGACACAGTCGGTAAGCCAGGCAGTCTAGTGCGACTCGACGCTAAGATCCACGGAACCCCACCCATTGACACCTACTGGTTGAAGAATGGCACTAAACTTTCTCAGAACATGCACTATAAGATGCTAGTTGAGGATGAGACGTACACACTCTTGATCATCGAGGCTGTGCCAGAAGACAGTGCATCTTATGAATGTGTTGCCATCAACAAGGCAGGTGAAGGTCGGTGTCAAGCCACCGTCGAGGTTGTGGGTCCTCGGCCCACCCAGACACCAGCCGCACCCTCAGGTGTTCCTCAGGCTCCCAAAATTGTTCAAAAATTGAAGTCACAAGTTGTTCAAGAGGGTCAAGGTGCATTCTTCGAGTGTATCATCACTGCCTCACCTAGTAAGAACATTTCACATATGTTATTAGAGAGTGTTATGTATTATACATGTGACTTACCTGGCTTGCAAAGAAACTTATTTTAATCAGCCTATTATTGTTTGATTTCCTATAGAGTAAGTTCCCGCATTAAATATTATTTCTTCTCTCCTTACAGAACCTAAGATACAGTGGATGAAGGGCAAAGCTCCTATCAAACAGAGCAAATACTTTACCATGACAGCTGATGGTGACCGCTACACTCTCCGCATCTCTGAGGCCTTCCCTGAAGACGAAGGCACCTACTTCTGCGTCGCCACCAACCCATCCGGAAAGGTAACGCCAACTAAACCCTACCATCAATAGGGTTTTATTGTGCAGTATATTATTTATATTATTGGATAAATTATTTTTTATTATTTATGGATAAAATAAAATATTTTGAAACTTAATGTAGTTCAACAGGTGCAAGCAAAGGCAGTGCGAGTCAGTTCGCTTCTTTACTATTCTTTTCAGTGCACCGTGGAGGCGAAACTACAGGTGTTTCAGCCAAAGCAGGCTGACGTAGCGCCCTCTATTGCTCCCCTCGAGCCTGTGACGGTGTTGGAGGGCCAAGGTGTTCGTTTCAACACAGTGGTGGTGGGAACTCCCCTACCTGGAGTCCAGTGGTACCGCGAAGGAGCCCTTATCCCACCCTCTAGGGACTTCGAGGTCAGTACAATGTGCAAAATATGAATAACTTGGCAGCTGTGTCTTTTATTTACTTAAAAAGCTGAATGCTTAACAAAAAATAGACTGAAATATTAATTACCATGATGTGTGTTTGGTTAAAATATGGGTCCTCAAGAGAAAGATCATTGCAGACGTACACATAGATACTTTCTACAACTATGAAAAGAACACTGAGACTGCTAAGGCCTCGGCTTATGAATATGTGAATAACTATGATTTTCAATGCTTTCCCAAAGCTAATAAATAAATAAAATGCTGTAAAAGACTTCAGTGAAGAGTTACATAATTATGAAAAACTGTCTAGGGGAAAATGCAGAGCAGATTAAAAGCTCGAATAATTGTAAAGTGACAGCTGGTGTCAAAGTGGGAGATCAAAGTAGCATCACTAAAAACCCTCATGTTTCAGTCCAGAATTATTATGCTTGATCGAGCGTATCACAGGAATTCTTACCATGACAACACAATTGCCCAAAGAAGCACAAATATAATTAGCCGTCCGACATCATACATTTTATGGATAGTTTGTAAATATACTTTTTTATTGTATATTATTATTATTTGAAGTGTTCTTTAATTGCCTTCCCATTGTCGAGTACTAGAAGCTTGTCAAGCTTATTGAGGTCCCCCTAAGTCAAGGGCGAGGTTGTCCGCGTGGTAACCCAACCAGTTATTAGCTTGACCCAACAGTGTTTAACCAAGTATAGCACACATATGTATTATATTAGGCCTCAGATAGCGTGCATTAGGCCTAGGAACGTTAGGTTAGTTTGTTTTTGCTACGTAAGTAGAAAATAGTTTTCAGGTTTGTCCAACTCAGTAGTGCCGTATTTCTACTTTCTAATTCCGTTGTACGTCGGTATATATACTATGGCCCTTATCGTTACTATAAGTACTACCAAAGCAGGAGTGGATATATATATATATATATATATATATATATATATATATATATATATATATATATATATATATATATATATATATATATATATATATATATATTATTCATTTTTATCCACATGAACAATTAGGGAGATAGTCTCGTTGATAAAGTGCACATTGACAGCACAACATATTGCTCCATTAGAGCGGGACAGGCTATCTAGCAGAGCGTCAGTGCGCAGGCCAGGGGTTAAGAGGTGTGGGGCTCTCAAACCATCTCTCACAGACACGCCAGGCCAGCGCATTAGAGAAAAAAATAACATTGATTTTACCTTTATACGTATGGCGTTGTTTACTTTTTAATATGCAGCCGCTAAAGTAACGCGGCAAAAGTAACGAGAGGACTGAACCTTAGTAAATCTGTTGATCATGTTCAAGGAGACATAAACCTGTCAGCAGAAGGCGAGTAACAACAGTGTGCTAGCACAGGTATCTCAAGGAAGGTGATTCTTAATTACGAGTGCCAGTTGGTGAGTGTGTGTGTTGCGGACTTGGCACCTCACTTGCTTTACTTGCTTCCTCAATACACAACACGTCGTTAATTCTTTTGCGAGGAGTTTTAGATTTACAGATTTACAGCGGGATTTTGAGTATGCCAAAATTTTACTAATGATCTCAACTGTTATATATTTTTGCTATGGAGAAGGCCTTGCAACGCAACTGCAGTCAGATTTCAGTAGAATTCAATATATTTCAAAACAATAAATTATGTAAGTTATACTTAAAACCATATAATTTATCAGTTACACACTTCTCCAAGGCAACTTTTTAACGTTACCTAGCAAAAATGAAAAAAATCACAGTATCGTGTTGGAACAAATATACAACAGATTTATAAAAATAAAGTAAGTAGCCGAGGTCAGATAGAAACGCGTGTAAAATGAATATTTCCAATGTGTTGTTTGATATTTTCTATAATTGATCGATTGCTTTTTTATCTTTATTTAATAAAATACAATATAAATCATATATACAAAAATTTACAAGGCAATACTTCATTACATATATCGATTGTTTGGCAGAGGTTCTATTGTTGCTTTCGTTGTTGTTATTTTAGATTCAGCTACTCAGAACAAGAAGTTCCAGTAGCACGGGCTATGGCGAGCCCGTAATTGTTGCCTTCGAAAGTGTCTTATCTTATCGGTACCGCTGTTTTGTTTGGTTGGGTAAGGGGGGATGGGGGGAAGGTACTGCGTAGCCTTGCAGGATGCACCTGGAGTTATTTACCGCCTGCCTCTGAATATAAACCTGACTTGAGAAACGCATCTCCACTTTGAACAACTGTGGTGCCAACACCGACAGTGGCAATGCGGTAATCCCAAACTTTTTGTTTCATCCTCAGCACTGAGTCTGAGTGCCAGAGGGAACTCTGACCATGCCAAAACACTATCATCATTAAATTAAACCCGGGTATTTGTTCATACTCTGCCAACACTCCAGTCCGTATTTTAAAATCGTTATCCATTTTCCACATTGAAAACCCATTCATTTCAACGTAATTTTTGGCAAGTGTGCAAAACTGCTATGTAGGATATTTTAGTTTTGTTTTTAAGAAAGACATATTTACAGTGAGGTGGCTAGAGATTTGGATTTGATGTTTGGCTCAAGGCCTATCAACCGCGGAAGGGTTATTAAGGCCACTGCCAAAGCTTGACCAACCAACACGTAGGCTTTAATCCTGAACATAGTTCTGAACTGAAGTAAACTCACAGTATATATGCATGGAGAAGCAGGTCACACCTCTCGCAGCTAGTGTCAAGGGGTATATAGCCTGATGCTTGAGACACGCCACACCGCTTTCGACAGCCTAGTGAGGACCACATTTGGCATGGGAATCAGACAAGGCTCGGGGACCAGAGTAGGCTCGTGGACCAGAGTAGGCTCGTGGACCAAAGTAGGCTCGTGGACCAGATTAGGCTCGTAGACCAGAGTAGGCTCGTGGACCAAAGTAGGCTCGTGGACCAGAGTAGGCTCGTGGATCAGAGTAGGCTCGTGGATCAGAGGAAGGTTCGTGGACCAGATTAAGCTGGTGGACCAGAGTAGACCGAGGGACTGGACTATATACAGTCCAGTATCATATTCCCACGAGTTCTCACAAGTTACCCGAATGAACAATAGTTATATCCAGACACGATCCACAATCGTTTGTTCGTTAACGCAAGTTTCCTTCACCAGGGTAGGTTTTTTCGCGTTTGCAGAAGGCAATCAATAATTTTGAATTAAACATTAGGGCTGGAGTTGCTAGCAGGCAGCCCGAGACCATCACCACATTCCCTCCAACACGCCCACCTAAAACTTGATCTGGGTTAGTGTGCAGTTACAACTTGCTAAGTTGCCAGACACAGCTTGCTAAGTTGCAAGGCATAACTTGCTAAGTACAACCACACATGATCGTACAACACACGGCATAATATACGACACTCCATAAAATCACTCCATGTACAAACAAAACAAACCGTGTTTACAAAGACTCAGAACTCACAGCCCGACATAACACAGCGCCACACAAAACCATACACACACCAACCATACATACAAAACTATACACACACCAACCATACACACAAAGCCATACACACACCATACATATACACACACCAACTATACACACAAAACCATACACACACAAACATCGTCTCTCGTGTGGGGGTGACCGAGGCTACTGGGTTCGTCCCGCCGTACTGCTCTAAACACTCTTCCAAATATCCTTTTTACCTGATATGAAGAGGAATGTAATTAACAAAATCAACTAGAGTTTATTGACCAAATTTCCTTATAATTCATAATTCAAAATGGTCACATGCACAGCATTCGTCTATTGTTAAAAATTTTCATGGGGCAAATTGACAATTTCATGTGTAGGAGCATAAAAACTCACCGTATGGTTAATAAATAAAACAAAATATGACCCATGGAAAACTTTTGTCGAATTCTTGATTTCTAGCGTTCACTGCGGCGGGATCTCTGGCATGTGGATCCCAGTTTTCGCTATAGCCTTTGACGAGGCTATAAATGGAAGTTCTTTATCTAAGACGTTTAATTCGAGATGAATAGGTTTTTTAGAATATCAACACAAATCTTAGAACTGCATCAATATTTGCGTCCTTTCTAATTTGTATTTCTCTTGAGCATCCATGTTTTTTGTATTATTATTATTATTTAATATAATAGGCTGTAAATAACATGAATGTAACCGCATTGCGTTACTGCCCTTTTTCAGATGTTCATGGAAGGTAACACGGCCGTCCTGGACATCAAGGAGACCTATCCAGAGGACACAGGTACCTTCACCTGTAGGGCCACCAACACTGCCGGCCAAGCCGAGACCTCCACCATGCTCACGGTTAAAAGTAAGAACGCCTAAGATCGTTCTATAGAGATGCCTCGTTCCCCCAATTCCCCCCCCCCCCCGTACCTCTTTGACGCAGTGTGGGGGATAAACTGTCCATATGGTTGCTCGCCCTTTTCTTGTGTCGAGTGTATGCGTTCATCTGTTTCCTATGGTGCTCTTAGTTTTTATCGTAATGATTCAATTTGCATTGTAGTGAATGAGGTTTACAGCGAGCTGTGACACCAAACCTGTATGTATGGGCACTTTTATGTTAGTGAACGGCGGCAACCATGTGAGACACGTTGGCAGTAGAGACAGTCCCCTCAACCGGCTTGTGTCGGTTCTCCCTGCCCACCCCCACACTACGTTCACACACACTCATCATCCCCTTCAACCCCCCCATGCTCACCCCCAGTGTTTTCTTGAACCCCCCCCCCCCCCCCCCTTCAGTCACCCGTCCGGCCCCTTAGTTGATGCAGAGGCTAAATACACCCCCTTATGGCAACCCCCATTTTGTCGCAAGAAACTATGAATGGAGATTGCCAGTATTAGGATTTCATCCTTGTCTCTGAAGTCTGTCTGTTTCAGAATTTGGCACATGTGATTTGAATTTATTGTTTTTGTTAATTGATGCAGAAAGAGTTGATAAAACGAAGGGTATTGTGCACGATCAGACACATTGTGAACAGTAATAATTACGTGGAAATGGTAATAATTCCTTGTGAAACACATAAAAGAAAGCTAAGATTTTATTATACTGCTGCTGCTCTGTATCTAACAACCTTTGAAGCTAAAGTCCAAGCTTTCTCTTACGTACTACCACAAAGGAATCCTTCTGCTGAAGAATACATTTGAATTGTAGGAAATGGTTGTCGACTGATATAACTCTTTATTACTTTACTTGTGCCAGTTGACCTCTGTGTTTGGTGCTCTACCGTGTACCATGAGTGCTGTATTTCTTGTCTATATACTGAATATTTACCATATAGACTTTCCTTGGACTGTTTAATTGGGCTTCAGTATTAAGCATTATAAGCAAATAATCCTGTTATTTTTGTATGCTTTATTTCATAATTTATTTCTCTATATTTAGAAAATGCTTTTTATCTATTTTAACTGACAAGAATTATTTATTTTCTATTTGCTCATTTAGTTAAGATATTTTTTATCTTTAAGACACTGTCCAGTGGAAGTTTAGACTATGCTTAGGCTGAGATTGTTGAATATATTTCTTTGAGGTTTGGAACTTCAAGCCTTAATGTATAATAACTAAGAGGTGAAGGGATGCATGACTGGCTGTTGCCATTACATCTGTACTGTTTCCTCAGCATGATAAACAATATCTAATAATGTACAAAACTTGGGAAACATAAATAAAATAATCAGTGATAAAAAATCCCAGTTTACATTTCCACGCTTGACATAAAGCTCAAGGCACCTCACCATATTTCCACGCCGTTCCTCTTTATTGCACTTATTGCTGACTCGCCCATATAACGGGGGAGAAATATGTTGGCTGCCTCAGTTTTATTGCAAGTTTTCTTCCTATCATTTGTAAAAATAATGTGTATCGGTGGCGGGGCCTGGTTGGCATCACTTTTAACATCTGGAGTAGTATGCAAGATAGTCTTCCACTACAGATTTCTCACTCTCTGTGGGGGATTACCTGTCCTGGTGGTAGTGGTAGTTTATTATTACTGACATATTAATGGGCTTGTGGCCTCCATTATCCCCCACGGCCTGAGGGCTGTGGTGGACCTCTGCTACCAGGGGGTGGAGAGCGGGCCGTAAATATAGCTGCTGCAGACTCTTTCATTGAGAGAGGTTGAGCCGAGGCGCTACACACGCCTCTGTTTACCTTTCACTTTGATAAATACATATCAATTTTATCATTGCTTATACCGCAAACAAACAAATCATATTTCTTTCAAGTGCTGACTTTTATATAAAGGGTGAGTTTCAGTGTGAGGAGAATTATTGGAGAGAACACTGGATTTTGAGTGCATTAATGACTCACAGATGGTTGAGAAACATGTGTGGCAGAGAGACAAAGGCGGCATTGTAGGAGCACCGCCACGTTACACAGAGGAAAGTGCAGGTCTGATACCCCATGGGGTCATTCTGTAGCACCATGCAGGGGTCAAGGCCGCCTCCCCGTGGGCATCCGTATACACATATAAACGCATACATTACTTTTTTATTTATTAATTAATAAAAATAATAATTATAAACAAGAATATTGAAAAATAATAATTATAAACAAGAATATTGAAAAATAATAATTAT
This sequence comes from Procambarus clarkii, assembly GCF_040958095.1. Taxonomy (NCBI): domain Eukaryota; kingdom Metazoa; phylum Arthropoda; class Malacostraca; order Decapoda; family Cambaridae; genus Procambarus; species Procambarus clarkii. The sequence continues at coordinate 8,320,967 of NC_091235.1, forward strand.
AAACAAGAATATTGAAAAATAATAATTATAAACAAGAATATTGAAAAATAATAATTATAAACAAGAATATTGAAAAATAATAATTATAAACAATAGTAGTGTTTATTTTCTACAAGGCAATATAGGAGAACAACACGATATATAACATTTGATGCTAACAAATGATGACAAGAGTATGAGGTGATGAGGTTAAATGTTACACTCACGGCGCCTCAGGGAGCGTGACAGGGCATCTCTTTCATCTATCAGCTAATGGATGAGAGCGTCGGAAACGTCACAACCATTGAGGCTATCTGTCCGCACTCCAAAGAGAGCAACCTTTCTTAGTAGGTACCATATGGGCGCGAGTTCCGTGTAAGAACGCCCAAGTGATAGCAGGAGAGAGAGAGAGAGTTTGTGTGTGGGGAGTGGTGGGGACGGTGGGGTTTAATTTTAGTTTGCGCCAGGAGGTAAGTCTCCCCCTGCCGTCTTGCTCCGCCTTGGTGGCGGCTAAAGGTGGCTCTTTCTTACCTCCTAGCCCGGTAACCCTTATGATGGATATCACCAACTAACGTGCAATCATGGCATGTAAAATGAAACAACAGGTTTTGCATTTCATTAGTTGGAAAATATAAATTACTCAAAAGAGCATTGATTAATCGCTTGCGACTCAGCAAGAGAGTTCGAGGAAAGGTGGTTGGGAGGAAATGATGTATTTAATGGTCATTAATGCAACCTGTGAGGTAAAAACCCATCGCGGGTGATGAGTCAGGAGTGCCACGTGCAAGGGGGAGGATGAATCAACATGAAGGACAGGCCATGTTAGGAAGTGAGCCGCCGCACATGTTCAGTGCTCGTGGCCCCGGAGCGCGCCCGCAGCCCGTCAAGCAAGCTTTGTGCAGATGGACAGATCGCCATGTTGGGGCCCAGGTCAAGCCACCTGTTTAAACGCTACTTATGGTCTGCTTTTTTAGCATGCTAGCTGGACGTGGGTGGAAATGAGTGCTCGAAGGCTATTATAGGAGAGCGATAATGGGTTGTTGGTATGCAGGGGTGATGAAGTTTGACACAATTGGCACTCAGTCGTGACTTATGGAAGTGGAGAACGGTAGCATTTTCATGCTAGTGGTTGTAGGGCTGGTGTTGAGGTAGTAGCATGGGTGTAGAGGCAGTGGGGACAGGGGTAGAGTTGTGGTAGCTGTAGCGATGTAGAAGTAGTGGAGAGAGAGGTGATATGGGAGGAGTAGTAAAGTAAAGTCATATACAATATTTAAAGTTTTATTGTTATACAGCAAGGGTTCACTGTGTAGGTTGAACTGAACACGAGCACAACCATAAATGAACAATGATAAAACATACGTTTAATTTATTCGTAACACAAAAATACAAAATAGCAATAAATAGGTCTTACACTAACATTGATGAGAATATATATATATATATATATATATATATATATATATATATATATATATATATATATATATATATATATATATATATATAACAGCACAACACCTAGAAAAGAACCTCTGAGACAAGTTAAGCTTAGATTAGTCTAGGCTAGGTTAGCATGGCTATATTAGATTATCTTAATTAATTTGACTTAAGTTGATGTTGATTAGGATAGGTTTGCTTAGGCTTGGTTAGGTTGGATAAGGCTAGGTTATCTTAGTTTAGGTTTGGTTAAGTAAGATTAGGTTAAACTAGATTATGTTAGGTTAACCGAAGTTAGGTCAATCTTGCACATTGCTACGTGCTCATCCTTGCAGAGAAACTGGTTTTGAAGGTTGTGAGGGACAATAGTGTTGTTATGGTAATAGAGATATGGCATAGTAGAGGCAGTGGGAACAGTGCTGGTGTTGGGACTGATGTAGTATAGAAATAGTTGTGATGTGAGGATCCATCTGAGGCTAATGGTGCTGTAGGAGTATTGTGGAGGGTCGCAGGCTTAGAAGGAGCTTGCGGGAGGGTTGCTGGGTTAGAAGGAGTTTGCGGGAAGGTTGCAGGGTGGTAAAGCCGCAGGGCAAGTGGTAGAGGTAGATTTATTAGTGGCGTGTCAGGGGGAGGCGGTAGAAGGGTTACTGTTGTATTTTGAGATTGGGGGCGCGAGGGAGGGGGTGTGAGATGGCGGGAAGCGCACCACCTTACGCCCCCTTGGTCACGTGTATATATAGTAGCGCGGTCACCAGGCTGATGTTCACCACCCAGACCAGGTGGACCCCACATGGTCGCTCCTCCTCCTCCCGCCTATCTTCTGCTCTCAGTCACTCACCTCTTACAAACATTGACAATAGGGGTGATGTGGTGCTTGAGAGGTGTGCGCATGCGCTTTCAACTCAGGCACTTACCACGTCGTCTTTCCTGTAGATGCGTTGACATGACTGATGCCACTTAAACCCCGACGATAGACTTTCAGGAACATTCATTAGTATATAGCCTCTTTTTTCTGTCGTTCCATGCACCACACGAGCCATGTGTTGTTTTATGGAGCGTCTAAATCATTTAAGATTTCAGTTATATATTACGTCGTGCTGTGGCCGCAGGTATAGATACTAGGCTCCAAACAGCCAGTTTTATATAATGAGGTTTATAGAATCGTAGTCACTGATGATCGAAAAATTTATTTTCAATACGTTCGCGTACCCGTTTGATATATTAGCAAGGCTTGCAGCTAATGTTGTTTAACATGGCCACTCTTTATAAAGTATATTTGTTGTCATTACTACGTGGTAACCAGTCTCTCACACACATGAATACAAGTAAATTCTCTATCTCTTTCTCTCATCTATTTCTCTCTCTCCTCTATTTCTCTCTCTCCTCTATTTCTCTCTCTCCTCTATTTCTCTCTCCTCTATCACTTTTGTTTCTCCATCTCTCTCTCTCTCTCTCCTATTTCTCTTTCTCCTCTATTTCTCTCTCTTCTCTATCTCTTTCTCCTCTATCTTTTTCTCCTCCATCTCTCTCTCTTCCCTATCTCTTTCTCCTCTGTCTGTCTGTCTCTGTCTCTCTCTCTCTCTCTCTCTCTCTCTCTCTCTCTCTCTCTCTCTCTCTCTCTCTCTCTCTCTCTCTCTCTCTCTCTCTCTCTCTCTCTCTCTCTTTCTTTCTCTCTCTTTCTCTCTCTTTCTCTCTCTTTCTCTCTCTCTCTCTCTCTCTCTCTCTCTCTCTCTCTCTCTCTCTCTCTCTCTCTCTCTCTCTCTCTCTCTCTCTCTCTCTCTCTCTCTCTCTCTCTCCCCTCTGTCTCTCTCTCACACACTCCCATCCTTGTATAAACATCCTCTGCCAGAGGCACGCGCACAACCTACCCTCTGACACAGTCGAGCCCACCTACACTGTCCATCTGTGTGGCTGTTGAGTGACAAAGCCGCACATCTGCACTTCAGCGCCACAACTCACACACCTCCCGCCCGTTGGTGAGTCCCGGGAGCCAGGTGGCGAGCCTCCCCGAGGGCTGACTGGCGCCTTGCCACCTGGGAGGCCGCAAGGCTAAGCCCAGATGCAATCCTCACACAAACATTATCATCTCTTAGTTGCTTAAATTTAGTCGAAAGAAACCTGCTGGAAAGATACGTTGACACAGCTGTTTCTTGTTTATTCCGATTGTTTTCATCTTAAATATTTGTTCTCCAAGTCATTGGAGTAAAAGGAATTTATAAAAGTATATGATAGGTAAATTTTCCTCGCCAAAACTATATTGGAATTAAGTTGCAGTACTAGTTTGTTATTACCTTTCATGGTTCATTTGACTTAAGTTCTGCGATGGCTGAATCTTGGCCAAATTTGGAGTGCATAATTTAAGTGCAGGTGAAGTAATTAATGTGACGAGTTATAATAGTCTCCCGGGGCACAGGATATTAGCAAGGACATTTATTTTGGAAAAAGGCTTCACTTGAGTTGAATATTTAGGCATTATTGCGGTTTGTAGTTAACACACACAACCCACTCTCACACACACACACACACACACACACACACACACACACACACACACACACACACACACACACACACACACACACACACACACACACACACACACACACACCTTCCTCACCCAAACTCACACACACAACTAGGTGTGCACAGTTTTTGCTCTTCTGAATATTTCATTGGAGCTCAAGTTATGTGCGTATATCCCATTGCCTAAATATGCGATACATTGGGCAAACCTTGACACCGATAACGAACATCACACAGTATTCGTGTTACGAACAGCACAGCATATATATTCCTGTTATGAACGCCACAGTGTATATACCATTGTTACGAACCGTAGGGCATATTCTCCGGCTATGAACGCAACAAAGCACATACTCCTGCCAGAACGCCGTAGGAACCGCGGCGTTCAAAATTTGCAGCTGTTGCAACTGAAGCAATTGGCACTCCATATTCTGCAAGTTACATTAATGACTTAGTAATATTCGCCACACTTATCAACAGAAAATTTATTATAATGATTCATTAAACTCTTGTATCATATCAAGAGACTTCCCTCTGAGGAAACAATATATGTGACTCACCTCTCAGGGTAGCTATGTATATGGCTCCTCTGTGGGGAGCTACATGTTACTCATATCAGAGGGGGACATATATATATATATATATATATATATATATATATATATATATATATATATATATATATATATATATATATATATATATATATATATATATATATATATGACTGCTGAAGGAAGCGACCCAAATATCCCAGTAACAAGGTTACCGTGAATAACCGAACTCAATTACTGGCTCACTATAGCCTATGCTACATGGACATCTTGTTCTGAGTAGCTAAATCTAAAACAACAACAACAACGACATGCAGGAAGCTACATGTCACTCATATCTGCAGGGATCTACATAATATATATGACTCACCTCTGAGGGGACCTATATACACATGAGACTCACCCTTGCATAGGAATCCAGCGACTTACTGAGTTCTCTGAAAGCCATTCAAAGTGTTATGACGAATAAGGAGGTGGGAGCATTTACTTACATCCTTGCCCCATATTTGGTTGAATATTCAGTCAAGGGAAATGTCATGTGCCTTTGACGTACAGACTCGCTCTCTCTCTCTCACAATCTGGGCGATGCCAGTCACATTTCCTTAGACATTAAACTAAGGTGACCGACATATTGAAATCTGTAGCCTATGCTGATTGGACATAACTGTGACAGAATTTTACCCTATCATTAGTGTGGACTCATTTATGATTCAATTACAGTCGGGTTAAATGAAAATCCGTTGTGTGTTTCAGTTTATTTTGTATACCAAGATATATAAATAGTTTGCCCACATAGAAATGACAATATTTTGGTCCTCCCAAAAATATTACACGAGGCAAAATACTTGTATAAAACACACTGTTACTGGTTAAGCCTAAAACACTCAAGAGAATACTTACTTGTGAGTAACACAGCAGAGATAATCTGGAGTGATAGACGCAGAACACATAGTTGCAAACATGTATATAAAGATACGATAAGGATAATTCCTGACGAGGCTATGGCTCCTGGTGAGAGAGTCTGGTCCATGCGCACTTTTGATAGAAGCCTCATCACCTGATGCAGAAAACAGATGTATATTAAGCGTGGTAATACGTCCGTGAAACTACTTCCAACAAAAAACTAACTTATATTTACCAAATTCAGTCACGTGTCAAATGTAACTTTTACATGCACACTGTAAATGGAAAACTCTTGAAATTAGGCCAAAATTTAATTATTTTGTGTCCATGACTGACTTAAGAGTGTTGTATTGCGAGGACGAGACATTAACAAATATATTTAAGCTCAATAATCTATGCCACTAGAAAGGTGACTAAATATACTATGGGATGAGTGCGGACACAAGTGTAGTAGCTGCAGGTTGTGTAGCGGGTGTTGTGGGTGTGTCTCCACCAGCCGCGGCTGCTCGCGGGGTCTCTGCTCCTCTCCACCACCTGCTGAGAAAGCAAACCAAAAATCATAAGCAAGGTCGTGCGAAAATATTTTGCGACATAATTCGCCTGAAGGGCACCGTTAATTTTACCCCCTGACCTTGATACTACCCAACTATATTTCCCGACAGCACGCCAGTCATTATCACGGTTCAGAATTATAATGTACATGCATTTGCCTGAGGAATTTGTAAAAAACATGGATATAATGATCTGTACAATTTCTAATTTTATATGAATATTTAACCTCTGGGGAGTTTCACACAAACGCGCGCCATTGGTCTTATGATGAAAACAAATTTTTGGCAGGGTTCTTAGACCGCTACCTCGAGAATATGGCCTGACTGCAACAGCTGCCGGAGCCTTATGAGGACATGAGGGAGTTAGGGGGCCACGGTGAGGCCGGGAGAAGGCCAAATGAGGTAATATAACAAGCGACTAATTTTGCTTCGTGGGTGCCTGGGTGCCGGGTCTGTCTCAGTGAGTCACGGATGCTAAGAAAGTCTATGAATCACCTCACTCTCTCCCTCGGGATCCCTTTTAAGATATTATGCACTCTGGACTTAAGAGATCGAAATATTTCAGCACTGAAAGAAATGTGTCATGCTAAATAAATGTGATATTTTATGACACATTGATATTTTGAGCCAGCCTAGCGGACTGGCGCCGATATATTTTCAGTCCTGCAAGCAAGCACGGTATATTTTTCTTAATTTAAGTCTTCGTTCACCAGTTTATGATTCAAGATAACTTAAATTCACATAATATTTTCTTCATCATACCTTTAAAACCAGAGCAGCACTATACCTTCAAGATCATACCTTCAAAAACCATACCTCCCAACCTGACACTTATGACAACCATACATATGACTTAACCATACATACGAACCATACATATGAAAGCTTACCATAGTGTTGAGGGTGGTGTGTCACCTCCCCGCCCGGGCCCAGCTGTCAGTGAAGACTATTTGCTGTGTAAACACACTGGCTTTTCGCCACCATGTTTCACTCCTCTTACTCTCTTTGCTTTAGGGACGTATCTATACACGTCTCTGCTTTAGCTTCTGCTGTCAATCTTCCTTTAAAGCTTCCATGATATGTCCCCCGGTTTATAGAGGGCAGTAATATATTCAAAGTCCTTTCAAGATTATCTTTCAACTTTTCCTTCGTTGTTCATTCACGATCACTTCGAATTGACTTCGTCGACCCTCACACCACGAATGCTCCAACTAAACTGAGTTGCTCGAGCATTTGCGGCTGCTGAAGTAGTTCTAGTGGGAGGCAAGCCCGCCCACGTCACAGGTGCCTCCGCCACATTCAGCCAATGGGAGAGCAGCAGGCTATAGCGAGCGCTACGATTGGGTCCTCACCCATGGTGTGAACGAATCATTTGGGACGTCGAGGTTACAGAGATTACGTCACTGTTCTAGCACCTCCCACGATACTCATAGGGTGTCCCCCCTCATGAATCATACAGAAGCCACGCACTGACTCATGACACATCTGTGGCTTTTAGACCTTTTTTTATACACTTTATAGCTTTCGTTGCTTAGGTTTATATCTAAATATAATCTCTCAGGTCTTTGTCGGCCAATGAAAATAAGGTTACTGCGAGCCGGTCTAATGACACAATGCCCTCATGCATCCCTTATGGCGCAAGTTGTGCCGAGTGTGTTGTTGACTAGTTGGATTAATTTCCTACAGGTTCATTTACCGAGGTCGAAGACTCTATCCGGCTTACATGTCGGGCACAAGAGAGAGAATCACGAAGGCATCGATGGGTTTCTCCAAGTCCCGCCAGGTGGCTGTCTCGCAGCCCGGCAAGGCCCTTCAGAGACACAAGCGTCCCTGGAAGTGATGCACATCCTCGCTTTAGACAGAGAACTGAAGAAGACATAGAGAAGAAAAAGAGAGAAACCGCGCCATGGCTACTCGAGAAAAAGACTGAAGATATTGGATCAGCTGCATCAAAACTTAAGAAATCTACTAGAATGCTGGAACCCAAAGAACCAGAAAGGTGGACAATTCCTAAGGTCGAACTCAAGAAATCTCAGCAAAGAAAGTTTGCTCCGGAGGAAACCAAGCTTGAGTCGGTTGAGCTTGCACACTTTGAGGGACTCAAGAAGCCGGTACAAGAACCGGGCAAGGAGGGAAGCCCTGAGTCTGACTTCGACGACGATGATTATGAAATTATTTCCGAGGGTGAATATGGCGAGTTTGGTGAAGACGAGATACCAGATCAGGCGCCAAGGAGCAGAGGAAGAGTTCATAGGGAACTGACAAAGGAAAGATATCAGCGGAAAGCAAAGGACACTACACAGTTAAAGGAAGGGAAGAAGCCAGTGTATCGTAGAAGACGAGTGAAACCTCAAGTAGGTACTGATGAGGAGGTTCACTTAAAACCAGTCAAGTACACACCAGAAGCTCCTGAAGGGGATGAAAAGCCGCATCTGAAGCCTTTTCAGAAAGTGAAATCTGAACCAGAAGACACGACAGATGGGGAGATTAAAGCTCCTCTGTGGAGAGTCAAGAAGCTTCCTCAACGACAAGAGGAGAAGGAAGGTGTCACACTTAAACCTTTTAAAACTGACAAAGCCAAAGAACCGGAATCAGTCTCTCTGGCCGAAGAAGTTCCTGAAGATGGCTCTAAACCTGATGAGGAAAAAATCCATGAACCAGAAAAATTGAAGCCAAAAGTTGGTAAGAGGCTTCCTAAAGACAAAGAAGAACCAGAGAAATTTGTGTTGCCAAAGGTGCAGCTCAAGAAAACACATCGCTCTCACCTTGTTCCTGAAGACACAACACTTGAAACTGTGGAGCTCACGCATGTAGAGAAGCTGAAAAAAGTGAAGACAGAGAAGGATCAACGTGATCTGAGCCCTTTACCTGATAAGGAAATGTATCGTTATGAGGAATTACTCGATGACCAGCAAGTTTCCTTGGACACTTGGGAAGAGATAAAACGAAAAGAAATAGAAACACAAGAACGCATTGAAGACACTGACACATATCAACGTAAGCCCAAAGAGCAAGCTTCTGAAATCGATGAAGATCGTGTCATGAAATTAGGAAAGGGACGGTGGAAACCAGAGGAAAAATTGGAGCAGATTAAGTTCAAACCAGGAAAGCGCCTCCCTAAACCTTCGGAAGAGGAACCAGAAATGGCTCATTTAAAACCATTTACAAAGAAAATTATAACACAGGAGGATGAGAAAGACCAGGTATCTCTGAAGCCTGGTAAAAGACCAACAAAACGTGTCCCTGAAGGTGAATCTACAGATTTGAAACCATATGAGCGTACTGAAGTAGACATCGCTGATAAAGACGAAGTAGAACCTCACAAAATTCACAAATCAATCTATGAGACTGAGCTTCTTAGAGAGGAAGAGTCTAAGATAAAAACAGATCTGACAAAACGAGAGGAAGAGGAAGAAATATCAAAAGTGCCTTCCTGGAGAGTCAAGAGACTTCCCCGAAAAGACGAGGAAAAAGAAGAGGTGGTGTTGAAACCCTTCCAGAAAGGAAAGCCTGAAGAACCTAGATCAACTCGAAAATTAAAAGTCGGTAAGCCATACGAACCGAAAGCTTCTGAATCCGAAAAAATTAAGAATGAAGAGTTTCTAGATGAATTTATTGAAACTGATGATAAAATACAGGATGAGTACCAAGAGAGCATAGATGAAACAACGACGAAGCCTTATCCCTTCAGTAAACCACCTGACTCTCAGGAGGCTAAATTAAAGCCTCATAAAAGACCAGGGATTCAAGTGCCTCAAAAAGAAGAATTCACAATTCCAAAGGTCACACTTAAGAAAACGATACCAAGAAAGTTTGTCCCAGAGGAAACCACTCTTGAATCTGTAGATCTTGAGCACGTGGAGAAACCAAAGAAGCCCGAGCCCACAAAGGAAAAGCGAGAATGGAGTCCAGTGCCAGACTATGAGACATATGCTCCAGACGAGCTGCCGGAGAGGGAACCTGTCGAACTTGAGAAACCTGATACATTTGAACCCACTGAAAGGACAAAAGATGAGAGGGAGCAAGAAAAGGATAAGTATCAGCGCAAGCCAAAGGAAAAGACAGAATATGAAGAAGAAAAGAAGTTGAAACTTGGCAAAGGTCGGTGGCCACCAGAGGAGGAAGAGGAACAAATAAAGCTTAAGCCAGGGAAACGCTTGCCTTGGCAACCTGAAGAGGAGAAAGAAGCACCACATTTGAAACCCATACCCAGGAGAAAGCCGGAGACAGAAGATAAAGAGAAAGTGCCTCTGAAGCCAGGCAAGAGACCATCCAAAGACATTCCAGAAAGAGAACCAATGGAGCTGGAACCATTCGAGCAGGTCGAGCGAGAGATTCCTGACAGAGATGAGGTACAACTAGAGGAACCTCTCAAACCTAAGTCCAAGCCTAAAAAGAAACCCATCAGTGAATCTGACATGCCAAAGCCATTTGATACAGTGAAAACTCCTGACGATGAAATTAAGCCAAGGAAAGAGCGAACAAAGCCAGACAGGAAAGAAGAGGAAAAAGAGTCTCCTTCATGGAAAATTAAGAGGATTCCTCCTAAAGAAGAAGTTAAAGAAGAAATTATTTTAAAACCATTCACTAAGGATAAACCTGAAGAGCCTAAACCGGCTCGAAGGCCCAAACCTGGCAAACCATATGAACCAGAAGTTCCCGAGCCAGAGAAAACCCCTCTGGAACCATACAGGAAAACTGACAAAGAAAAGGTTAGTGAACTTGAACGACAGAGAGATCTAGAGGACTTGAAGGTTGATGAAACAGTGACAGATGTTAGAGAAGACGAGCTTCCTGTTCACCCAGACAAGGTTCAGGCAAAGCCCGGCAAAAGACCTCAGAAAGAAAAGCCACAAAAAGAAGAGTTCTCAATACCCAAAGTGGCATTAAAGAAAACTGTTCCTAAGAAGTTTGTCCCTGAAGAAGAAAAGCTCGAATCGGTAGATCTTGAGCATGTAGAGAAACCAAAGAAGCCCGAGCCGACAAAGGAAAAGCGAGAATGGAGTCCAATGCCAGACTATGAGACATATGCTCCAGACGAGCTGCCGGAGAGGGAACCTGTCGAACTTGAGAAACCTGATACATTTGAGCCCACTGAAAGGACAAAAGATGAGAGGGAGCAAGAAAAGGATAAGTATCAGCGCAAGCCAAAGGATAAAACAGAATATGTTGAAGAAAAGAAGTTGAAACTTGGCAAAGGTCGGTGGCCACCAGAGGAGGAAGAGGAACAAATAAAGCTTAAGCCAGGGAAACGCTTGCCTTGGCAACCTGAAGAGGAGAAAGAAGCACCACATTTGAAACCCATACCCAGGAGAAAGCCGGAGACAGAAGATAAAGAGAAAGTGCCCTTGAAGCCAGGCAAGAAACCATCCAAAGACATTCCAGAAAGAGAACCAATGGAGCTGGAACCATTTGAGCAGGTCGAGCGAGAGATTCCTGACAGAGATGAGGTACAACTAGAGGAACCTCTCAAACCTAAGTACAAGCCTAAAAAGAAACCCATCAGTGAATCTGACATGCCAAAGCCATTTGATACAGTGAAAACTCCTGACGATGAAATTAAGTCAAAGAAAGAGCGAACAAAGCCAGACAGGAAAGAAGAGGAAAAAGAATCTCCTTCATGGAAAATTAAGAGGATTCCTCCTAAAGAAGAAGTTAAAGAAGAAATTATCTTGAAACCATTCACTAAGGATAAACCTGAAGAGCCTAAACCGGCTCGAAGGCCCAAACCTGGCAAACCATATGAACCAGAAGTTCCCGAGCCAGAGAAAACCCCTCTGGAACCATACAGGAAAACTGACAAAGAAAAGGTTAGTGAACTTGAACGACAGAGAGATTTGGAAGATTTGAAGGTTGATGAAACAGTGACAGATATTAGAGAAGATGAGCTTCCTGTTCACCCAGACAAGGTTCAGGCAAAGCCCGGCAAAAGACCTCAGAAAGAAAAGCCGCAAAAAGAAGAGTTCTCAATACCCAAAGTGGCATTAAAGAAAACGGTGCCAAAGAAGTTTGTTCCTGAAGAAGAAAAGCTCGAATCGGTAGATCTTGAGCATGTAGAGAAACCAAAGAAGCCCGAGCCGACAAAGGAAAAGCGAGAATGGAGTCCAGTGCCAGACTATGAGACATATGCTCCAGAGGAGCTGCCAGAGAAGGAGCCTGTCGAACTTGAGAAACCTGATACTTTTGAACCCACTGAAAGGATAAAAGATGAGAAGGAGCAAGAAAAGGACAAGTATCAGCGCAAGCCAAAGGAAAAGACAGAATATGGAGAAGAAAAGAAGTTGAAACTTGGCAAAGGTCGGTGGCCACCAGAGGAGGAAGAGGAACAAATAAAGCTTAAGCCAGGGAAACGCTTGCCTTGGCAACCTGAAGAGGAGAAAGAAGCACCACATTTGAAACCCATACCCAGGAGAAAGCCGGAGACAGAAGATAAAGAGAAAGTGCCTCTGAAGCCAGGCAAGAGACCATCCAAAGACATTCCAGAAAGAGAACCGGTGGAACTGGAACCATTCGAGCGGGTCGATTCGGATATTCTTGATAAAGACAAGGTACAACTGGAAGAACCTGTCAAGCCTGAGCCCAAACTTAGAGAAAAACCGTCAACAGAACCTGGACGGCCAATTCCATGGGAGGAAAAACTTGAGGAGGAGGGGAAACCTAAGCCAAAGAAGGAGAGGACAAAGCCAGAGAAGGAGGAGGAAGAATCTGAATTACCCTCATGGAGAGGCAGGAGATTACCTCCCAAAGAAGAAGAGAAAGAAGATGTACAACTGAAACCATTCGAGAAGCCGAAACCCACAAAGCCAAAACCAAAACCTAAGCATAAACCAGGCACACCATATGAGCCTGAGATTCCTGAGCCAGAAAAGACTCCTCTTGAGCCATATGATAAACCGAAAATGCAGATTACTCCTGACCATGAGCCTCAACCTGTAGAAGATGAAGATGAAGAGAAGCTTCCATCAGATGAACAACCAAAACTTAAGAAAAAGGCAGTTAAGCCAAAGAAAGATGAAGAGGAAGAGATTCCTTCATGGAGAGGTAAAAGACTTCCTCCTAAAGAGGACGAGAAAGAAGAAATTACGCTAAAACCATTCAAGAAGGTAAAGCCCAAAGAACCGAAACCAAGTCCAAAGCTCAAGCCTGGTAAGCCATATGAACCTGAAATCCCGGAGCCAGAGAAAAGTCCCCTCGAGCCATACTCCAAACCTGAAAAAGAGGTTTCTGACAAGATTCCTGAACTTGCAAAGGAAGTTTCTAGGAAACCTGAGGAACCAGAGAAGCCTGAAGAACCAGAGAAGCTTGATGAATCAGACAAAAAGCCTGACGAATCTGAGACAATAACACAAAAGCCCAAAAGGAGACTTCAGAAACTAAAGGCTCCAACTGAAGAAAAGTTTGAAATACCAAAAGTTACTCTCAGAAAAACATCTCAAAAAGTATTTGTACCTGAAGAAGTAACACTGGAAACTGTAGAGCTTGAGCATGTTGAGACACCTGAGGTAGTTGAACCTGAAGTTGAGAAGAGGGTATGGAGTCCTCCTCCGGAGTATGAAACTTATGTTCCAGAGGAAATACCGGAGAAAGAACCTGTAGAGCTAGAGAAATACGAGAAGTATGAACCTCCGACAAAACCAAAAGATGAGGAGGAAGAAGATAAAGGTAAATACGAGCGCAAACCTAAAGATAAACCTGAACCAGAGGAGGACAGGAAGTTGAAGCTTGGAAAAGGTAAATTGAGGCCTGAGGAAGAAGGTGAAGAGAAGAAATTAAAACCACCAAAACGTCGGCCAAAGTCTCCAGAAAAGGAAGCTGAAAAGCCACAACTCAAGCCTATTCCTAAGAAAAAGCCAGAGGAAGAAAAGAAAGATAAAGTAACTCCTAAGCCTGGTAAGAAACCTTCCAAAAAGATTCCGGATCGTGAACCAGTGGAGTTGGAACCATTCGAACGAACAGAACCAGAGATTCTCGACAAAGACAAGGTACCACTGGAGAAACCTCTCAAACCTAAACCGGAACCTAAAGAAAAGCCTTCAATAGAACCAGAAGCTCCAAAGCCATTGGAAGAAAAACCTTCAGAAGAAGAAGAACCAAAACTCAAGAAAGAAAGGCCAAAACCAGAGAAAAAGGAAGAGGAAGCTGAAGTCCCTTCATGGAGAGGTAAGAGGTTACCTCCTAAAGAAGAAGAGAAAGAAGAGATTGTACTAAAACCATTCAAAAAGGAGAAACCTGAAGAACCGAAACCTAAACCAAAATATAAACCAGGCAAGCCGTACGAACCTGAGATTCCTGAACCAGAAAAGACTCCTCTTGAGCCATATACTAAACCAGATAAAGAAAAGGTTCCAGATGGTGTGACTGAACCTGTGAAGCCGGAAGATGAGGAAAAACCTAAGCCTGAGGAAGAGATTAAGCCTAAAAAGGAAAGAATAAAACCAGATAAAGATGAGGAAGTTGAAACACCATCGTGGAGAGGTAAAAGACTTCCTCCCAAGGAAGAAGATAAAGAAGAAATTACGCTTAAACCGTTCAAGAAGGAGAAGCCCAAAGAGCCTAAACCAAGTCCAAAAATCAAACCAGGAAAGCCGTATGAACCGGTAATCCCTGAGCCTGAGAAACCGCCTCTTGAACCTTACGAAAAGCCTGAAAGGGAGAAAGTTCCTGATCAAGTTCCTAAACCTGAAAAGGAGAAAGTTCCTGAGCAAGTTCCTGAACCAGAAAAGGAAATATCTCCTAAACCAGAGAGAGAAGAGAAGCCACAACAACTTGAGAAAATACCAGGAAAACGAAGGAAAAGACCTCCGATGCTCGCAGCTCCAATTGAAGAGAAGTTTGAAATACCAAAGATAACACTCAAGAAAACAACACAGAATGTATTTGTACCTGAAGAAGTTACCCTGGAAACTATAGAGCTTGAGCATGTTGAAACGCCTGAGGTAATTGAACCTGAAGTTGAGAAGAGAGTATGGAGTCCTCCTCCGGAGTATGAAACTTATGTTCCAGAGGAAATACCGGAGAAAGAACCTGTAGTGCTGGAAAAATACGAGAAGTATGAACCTCCGACAAAACCAAAAGATGAGGAGGAAGAAGATAAAGGTAAATACGAGCGCAAACCTAAAGATAAACCTGAACCAGAGGAGGACAGGAAGTTGAAGCTTGGAAAAGGTAAATTGAGGCCTGAGGAAGAAGGTGAAGAGAAGAAATTAAAACCACCAAAACGTCGGCCGAAGTCTCCAGAAAAGGAAGCTGAAAAGCCACAACTCAAGCCTATTCCTAAGAAAAAGCCAGAGGAAGAAGAGAAAGATAAAGTAACTCCTAAGCCTGGTAAGAAACCTTCCAAAAAGATTCCGGACCGTGAGCCAGTGGAGTTGGAACCATTCGAACGAACAGAACCAGAGATTCTCGACAAAGACAAGGTACCACTGGAGAAACCTCGCAAACCTAAACCGGAACCTAAAGAAAAGCCTTCAATAGAACCAGAAGCTCCAAAGCCATTGGAAGAAAAACCTTCAGAAGAAGAAGAACCAAAACTCAAGAAAGAAAGGCCAAAACCAGAGAAAAAGGAAGAGGAGCCTGAAGTCCCTTCATGGAGAGGTAAGAGGTTACCTCCTAAAGAAGAAGAGAAAGAAGAGATTGTACTAAAACCATTCAAAAAGGAGAAACCTGAAGAACCGAAACCTAAACCAAAATATAAACCAGGCAAGCCGTACGAACCTGAGATTCCTGAACCAGAAAAGACTCCTCTTGAGCCATATACTAAACCAGAAAAAGAAAAGGTTCCAGATGGTGTGACTGAACCTGTGAAGCCGGAAGATGAGGAAAAACCTCAGCCTGAGGAAGAGATTAAGCCTAAAAAGGAAAGAATAAAACCAGATAAAGATGAGGAAGTTGAAACACCATCGTGGAGAGGTAAAAGGCTTCCTCCCAAGGAAGAAGACAAAGAAGAAATTACGCTTAAACCGTTCAAGAAGGAGAAGCCCAAAGAGCCTAAACCAAGTCCAAAAATCAAACCAGGAAAGCCGTATGAACCGGTAATCCCTGAGCCTGAGAAACCGCCTCTTGAACCTTACGAAAAGCCTGAAAGGGAGAAAGTTCCTGATCAAGTTCCTAAGCCTGAAAAGGAGAAAGTTCCTGAGCAAGTTCCTGAACCAGAAAAGGAAATATCTCCTAAACCAGAGAGAGAAGAGAAGCCACAACAACTTGAGAAAATACCAGGAAAACGAAGGAAAAGACCTCCGATGCTCCCAGCTCCAATTGAAGAGAAGTTTGAAATACCAAAGATAACACTCAAGAAAACAACACAGAATGTGTTTGTACCTGAAGAAGTTACCCTGGAAACTATAGAGCTTGAGCATGTTGAAACGCCTGAGGTAATTGAACCTGAAGTTGAGAAGAGAGTATGGACTCCTCCTCCGGAGTATGAAACTTATGTTCCAGAGGAAATACCGGAGAAAGAACCTGTAGTGCTGGAGAAATACGAGAAGTATGAACCTCCGACAAAACCAAAAGATGAAGAGGAAGAAGATAAAGGTAAATACGAGCGCAAACCTAAAGATAAACCTGAACCAGAGGAGGACAGGAAGTTGAAGCTTGGAAAAGGTAAATTGAGGCCTGAGGAAGAAGGCGAAGAGAAGAAATTAAAACCACCAAAACGTCGGCCAAAGTCTCCAGAAAAGGAAGCTGAAAAGCCACAACTCAAGCCTATTCCTAAGAAAAAGCCAGAGGAAGAAGAGAAAGTTAAAGTAACTCCTAAGCCTGGTAAGAAACCTTCCAAAAAGATTCCGGACCGTGAGCCAGTGGAGTTGGAACCATTCGAACGAACAGAACCAGAGATTCTCGACAAAGACAAGGTACCACTGGAGAAACCTCTCAAACCTAAACCGGAACCTAAAGAAAAGCCTTCAATGGAACCAGAAGCTCCAAAGCCATTGGAAGAAAAACCTTCAGAAGAAGAAGAACCAAAACTCAAGAAAGAAAGGCCAAAACCAGAGAAAAAGGAAGAGGAGCCTGAAGTCCCTTCATGGAGAGGTAAGAGGTTACCTCCTAAAGAAGAAGAGAAAGAAGAGATTGTACTAAAACCATTCAAAAAGGAGAAACCTGAAGAACCGAAACCTAAACCAAAATATAAACCAGGCAAGCCGTACGAACCTGAGATTCCTGAACCAGAAAAGACTCCTCTTGAGCCATATACTAAACCAGATAAAGAAAAGGTTCCAGATGGTGTGACTGAACCTGTGAAGCCGGAAGATGAGGAAAAACCTAAGCCTGAGGAAGAGATTAAGCCTAAAAAGGAAAGAATAAAACCAGATAAAGATGAGGAAGTTGAAACACCATCGTGGAGAGGTAAAAGGCTTCCTCCGAAGGAAGAAGATAAAGAAGAAATTACGCTTAAACCGTTCAAGAAGGAGAAGCCCAAAGAGCCTAAACCAAGTCCAAAAATCAAACCAGGAAAGCCGTATGAACCGGTAATCCCTGAGCCTGAGAAACCGCCTCTTGAACCTTACGAAAAGCCTGAAAGGGAGAAAGTTCCTGATCAAGTTCCTAAACCTGAAAAGGAGAAAGTTCCTGAGCAAGTTCCTGAACCAGAAAAGGAAATATCTCCTAAACCAGAGAGAGAAGAGAAGCCACAACAACCTGAGAAAATACCAGGAAAACGAAAGAAAAGACCTCCGATGCTCCCAGCTCCAATTGAAGAGAAGTTTGAAATACCAAAGATAACACTCAAGAAAACAACACAGAATGTATTTGTACCTGAAGAAGTTACCCTGGAAACTATAGAGCTTGAGCATGTTGAAACGCCTGAGGTAATTGAACCTGAAGTTGAGAAGAGAGTATGGACTCCTCCTCCGGAGTATGAAACTTATGTTCCAGAGGAAATACCGGAGAAAGAACCTGTAGTGCTGGAGAAATACGAGAAGTATGAACCTCCGACAAAACCAAAAGATGAGGAGGAAGAAGATAAAGGTAAATACGAGCGCAAACCTAAAGATAAACCTGAACCAGAGGAGGACAGGAAGTTGAAGCTTGGAAAAGGTAAATTGAGGCCTGAGGAAGAAGGCGAAGAGAAGAAATTAAAACCACCAAAACGTCGGCCGAAGTCTCCAGAAAAGGAAGCTGAAAAGCCACAACTCAAGCCTATTCCTAAGAAAAAGCCAGAGGAAGAAGAGAAAGTTAAAGTAACTCCTAAGCCTGGTAAGAAACCTTCCAAAGAGATTCCGGACCGTGAGCCAGTGGAGTTGGAACCATTCGAACGAACAGAACCAGAGATTCTCGACAAGGACAAGGTACCATTGGAGAAACCTCTCAAACCTAAACCGGAACCTAAAGAAAAACCTTCAATGGAACCAGAAGTTCCAAAACCGGTCGAAGAGAAACCACCAAAAGAAGAAGAACCTAAGCCTAAGAAAGTAAGAAAGAGGCCAGAGAAGAAAGATGAAGAGCCCGAAGTTCCTTCCTGGAGAGGTAGAAGGTTACCTCCTAAAGAAGAAGAGAAAGAGGAAATTGTATTAAAACCATTCAAAAAGGAGAAACCTGCAGAACCAAAACCAAAACCCAAACGCACGCCAGGTAAACCTTACGAACCTGAAATTCCGGAGCCGGAGAAACCTCCTCTTGAGCCATACTCAAAACCCGAAAAAGAAAAGTCACCGAAGCCTGAGGAAGTGCTGAAGAAGCCTAGCAAAAAGCCCAAAAAGATCAAGGAAGCTGAACCCAAGAAACCTCTGGTTCCTGTTATGGCTACTGAAGTGCCAGAAGAAGCTAAGGTTGAGGAAACAAAGGCTACACGAGTTGATATAGAACTAACTGAAGTAGTGACGAAGAAGGAGAGCGTTGTTAAGTCAGTTAAACGGGTGAACCAGAAGCCGAAGGACATCGAAGTCATTCCACCATCCTTCTCTCAGTTCCTGGAGCCGATTATCACACAAACCTCTCACAAATCAGTCTTCAAGTGTGAGGTGAAAGGCTACCCTCCACCTGAAATTAAATGGTATTTCAACAGATTCGAAATCATACCTAGCCCCAACAGGATCATCTGCTACGAAGACAGGGTATCGACCCTGACCATCGTGCGGACCACAGAAGACGACGAGGGCATGTACTCATGCGAGGCGGTGAACGTGGCAGGGAAGGCAACCACTATTGCCAACTTAGTGCTAGAAGGTACAGTCCAGATGTGTCTTTGTGGCTGCTGCACGAAGCTGTAGGAGGAGGATTTCGTCTTCAAATAACTTGATTAACCTTTAGAGTTGTGTTTTGTGTGATTTTTTTTTCTACTATTTTGAGTTCGATGTTGTCGATATAGATCTAAAATTGTAATTATGTTGTGTAAATATGTCTGTTTATTGTAAGATCAACTCTTGTATATATTGTTAGAAACTGTGATGCTCTTTTGAACCTGTAATATTAGTTTACCTCTAACCATACTTGTACATTTTCTTTGTTTTAAATAATAATAATAATAATAATGCTAATGTACATTATATTATTAATGCTTGTATGTTTGGTGTTGGTAGTTTGAGGAACTTCATTGTTGTAAATAGTAATTATAATAACGACAACTTCATGTCCAAACCACACATCAGAAAATGGAGAAACGACTGGACTATCATATTACTTGATAATGGTCGAGGACGGACCGAAACGTCGTCGTCTCCTCGTCTTCTGATGCATGGTTTGGTCATCATATCTACAGTTTGGTCATTATATCTACGTTATTGTGACTCATTGTCTGCAATAATTAATTTATTATTAATGCTTTTTAACGTTTCGTGTTGTAGAGTGTGAAGATCTGTTATTTACTGGTTCATATGCTATTTATATGTTTATTGTAAGCCATTTTCACTCAAAATTGTATTGCCAAGACAAGGAATATTTGGACGTAAGGTGAGTGGCGAGTAGGACCTCTGGACGACCTTCCTTACTGCTGTAAGTTACCTATATGTAGGGAATAAGTCTCTCTCTCTCTCTTTCTCTCTCTCTCTCTCTCTCTCTCTCTCTCTCTCTCTCTCTCTCTCTCTCTCTCTCTCTCTCTCCCTCTCTCTCTCTCTCTCCTCCCTCCTCCCTCGCTATCCCTACCCTACTCTCCCTCCCCCCCCCCTCTCTCTCTCTCTCTCTCTCTCTCTCTCTCTCTCTCTCTCTCTCTCTCTCTCTCTCTCTCTCTCTCTCTCTCTCTCTCTCTCTCTCTCTCTCTCTCTCTCCTCCCTCCTCCCTCGCTATCCCTATCCTACTCTCCCTCCCCCCCCCCCCCTCTCTCTCTCTCTCTCTCTCTCTCTCTCTCTCTCTCTCTCTCTCTCTCTCTCTCTCTCTCTCTCTCTCTCTCTCTCTCTCTCTCTCTCTCTCTCTCCTCCCTCCTCCCTCGCTATCCCTACCCTACCCTCCCCCCCCTCTCTCTCTCTCTCTCTCTCTCTCTCTCTCTCTCTCTCTCTCTCTCTCTCTCTCTCTCTCTCTCTCTCTCTCTCTCTCTCTCTCTCTCTCTTTTGTTCATGAGCAGAGGCCTTATGACTCCTCTCATCACGCTGAGAACTTTCCCTTCCTATTTCTCATGGTAAGTCTTACCCTACTAATTTCCCTAGAACACGACCCGCCAATCGGTTACAAACCAAGTACCCAGTTATTGCTGGGTGAATAGCGGCTAATGGTTACGGATTGGCGCCCAATCAATCCTCTCTGGGTTGAAATGGTGCCGGTTGTAGTAACATTGTACATTTTGTGTGAAAACAATGAAGCCAAGATTTCGACTTTAGAAAACTAATTACCACATCGGGAACACTCAACTCTGCAGCTGGGTACCTACATACACAGTTTGATTGTTGTTTAGAAGTGCATCTAATGGTAATAGTGCATCTAGTAGTGCATCTAATAGTAGGGCATCTAGTTGTGCATCAAATAGTCACTAGCTACAGAGGCAATACTAGTGTTCACCAACCACGACTAAGAGTAGCAAAGAATAATTCGCTACTGCTCTGGAGGTCGACATCCAAGCCCTCTGCTCCTTACTCTCCAATCATGCCTTCTACAAGATCTCCGTTAGGAGTGGTAAACATAAACAAGTTTGGCGTGTATGTGATAGTGAAACCCGGGAGCGGACCACCGTAGTCTTCTACACGCTGGCTCGCTTACGGGAGCATGGGTCAGGTGGGGATTTTTTATTATCACATATAACCAGTCATCTAGTCTAAGGTGTCCCAACAAATGTCCAGGTTCCCTTATATAAAATAATAATAGTGAGAGCATCTGTTTTTCACATATACTTTACGTAGAGAGTTTCGCTAGTAGAGTGGCAACCTTCTCGACTACAAATTGAGGATTCCGAGTTCGATCCCCAGGGGAGGGGGTTGGCGGAAATGGTTAGGCGCGTTACATTTCACCCTGATTCCCCTGTTAACCTAGCCGTAAATAGGTACCTGGGAGTTAGACAACAGTTGGGGGTTGAATCCTGGGTCAGTACTTTGACCTCGATATAAGCCTAACGTATATATATATATATATATATATATATATATATATATATATATATATATATATATATATATATATATATATATATATATATATATATATATATATACAGGCTTCTTGTCCCCAACAAAAAAGAATCATACGTACTGTCGTTTTTCTTGTTATTTATATAAAAATATAGGAACAAGTAGGTCATCACGTTTAGTACGAGAAATATTTACTGGCGTTTTGCAAAGATATCGGAAACATAAGTTTCAAGTATGCAACAAAATCCACATAAAAAATGAATGAATAAAGATGAACAGGTTTCGTAAGTGAAGACATGAATGCTTTAAAGTCCTGGCCGTGGTTGGTACTGATGGAAGCTTTCTGACCTTTGATCGAAGCAGGACATGTTGCTCCGTTGAGAGCGAGCCAACACCCTCCTGACGGAGAGTTGTTGTTGTTGTTATAGATTCAGCTACTCGGAACAAGTTCCAAGCAGCACGGGCTATGGTGAGCCCGTAACTTACCTGGCACAGGAGCGGGGCAAGTAGCCACGGGCTATGGTGAGCCCGTAGTGGACTTACCTGGCACAGGAGCGGTGCGTGACAGAGATACACGGCGTTCATCCCAGCAAGTACTAGGCCAGGATAACTAAACAATCACAGACTTCTTAAACTCCGGGTGCCCCTCGTCTCACTATATACCAGCGTGAACCATGTTTGGTGCGCAGTACTGATGGAAACAACGCTTAATTCTGTGATTTACATGCCGCTTATATTTTGGTTTAAACGCCGAGTTGCTAATCTTAGCTTCTATCATCTAGATCCCTTGTAGGGATCCTGCCTTCCTATGTGTTTCCCTAAGCGTGTTTGGGAGCTCATGTTTGTGTATGTATGTGTGTAAGTGTGTTTTCGTGCACTTGTGTATACATACAGAAATACATACATACATTTAAAACTGTTTAATAAATATGATGGGTTATGGTGAAGGGCGCCACACCCTCCCTAGCACATTTTCCCGCCCACCCGCCGGAATATCTGGGCGCGCGCTCAGCCATTTCCCGCCACACCTTACACTAACAGAACACCAACCATGCGTGCAGGGCCTTGCCAACTACCCCACTCATTGTTACTGTAACCAGTGTGTGTGTGTGTGTGTGTGTATGTGTCATTATTCGTTTCCTGAGATGGCCTTGAATTTGGGAGCGGTCGTACAGTCTTACGTAAACGGTTACATTCAAATATTTGTGGAGTGGCAGAAACTGTGTGTATCTTGGATGTTTGTCTATCCTTCTTGTTCTTGAACCCAGAATAACTTAGATTATTCTTCGCATCCCATGTGTGGATGTGCATATCACACACACACACACACACACACACACACACACACACACACACACACACACACACACACACACACACACACACACACACACACACACACACACACATATCCTCAGGAAGCAGCCGTAGCAGCTGTCTAACTCCCAGGTACCTATTTACTGCTAGGTGAACAGGAGCAGCAGGGTGAAAGAAACTGCCCGTTTGTTTCCGCCTCCGCCGGGAATCGAATAGGGGCCATATGGACTACGACTCCCAAGCGCTGTTCACTCAGCCGCGTGGCCCCGACGTGTGTGTGTGTGTGTGTGTTAGATAGAGAAATGTATGTAGTAGATATGATAGAGGAAAATAGATCGGGAGTGAGTACATTAGACTGCCGACGGTTAGAAAGGCGGGGTTCCAAGAGCTAACAGCTCGATCCTGCAGGCACAGAGAGTAAATACACACACACACCCATACCAATCCCACTCTCGTGTGACCATCTAGGTGTCTATAAGTGCCTGTATATATTGCTTGTATTTAAGAATGCACACATGTGGAGCACGAGTGGGACACGAACAAGGGGACACAGGTGGAGACTGAGTACCCACATGAGCCACAGGGACGTTAGGAAGAACTTTTTCAGTGTCAGAGTAGTTAACAGGTGGAATGCATTAGGCAGTGATGTGGTGGAGGCTGACTCCATGCACAGTTTCAAATGTAGATATGATAGAGCCCAGTAGGCTCAGGAATCTGGACATCAGTTGATTGACGATTGAGAGGCGGGACCAAAGAGCCAGAGCTCAACCCCCGCAAGCACAACTAGGTGAGCACTTGTGTGTGAATGAACATAGCTGTCATCTGCCGGCTTAAGTTACTGGTGCGATACCTTGCCTAGTCGTCCCTATTTCTAGTTTTATCCTAGTCGTGTAAATAAAAGATTGAACAAATCCACAAGGGCCGTGGCGAGGATTCGAACCTGCGTCCAAGGGGGCATCCCAGACGCTGCCTTAATCGACTGAGCTACGACATATATCAAACATATACCATGTGTAGTGAAATAATAGATTATTTCACTGTTTATGTGTTGGCATGGCAACAAGTAAAACAATAACATTCGTCGGTTGTAACCCAAATAACGCGGCTCGGTCTATAATTGCAACATATTTGATCTGCCGGCGCCCCCTGGCAACGAGGAGTGTGTCACACATTGACGCTGGTGGGTGGGGGGGGGGGGGTCTGTGTCGAGGAGGGGCGTCATTGTGGTCTTGTGTGTGCACAGGTGAACATCTCAGGGTATTGATTAACACCATGACCTCAAGACCGTCGCCTAACACCGTCTTCCGCCAGCAACAGCAATAATGCTTTCGTGGCTCTGGAGTAAGTGTGCACCACCTTCTTCTCTCTTAATCCGTCACAATAATTGTGTTGTCAAATTTGTATCAGTGAAATTATATCTTGGCAGACTGATTTGGGACATTAGAGCTAGGGAATTGTGTAGATTATCACACCCCGGATGACTAATGTGAGATAGTTAGAGCCATTGAGAAAGTTGGAATCTTTTTTTAAGAACGGATTAATGAGACGATTTAGAGTTTCTAAGGTTATGCGTTTTCTCAGGGAATACATAGCAGGTACCGTCCAGTGCCCTGTAGTTTGTTTGATATATATATGTAATTAAGGAAGTGTAATATGTATGCCTTAGAAATGTTAATTGTTTAGAGGGCTCGCCCGGCCCTGCTGCTTTGATAGTTATCTATGCCTCTAATCTTTCTAACCGCCTCCCTGAATTATATCTTGTAGCGACCGAGCCTGCATCCATCTCCTCTAACCACCCACCTGCATCCATCTCCTCAAGCAACTGAACCTCGATCACTCGACATTGATTGTATTTCATTTTAGTACGATGGTTTGGTCTTATGGAAGGTTGCGAAACCAAGCGTAGGGACCTGCCCGTAACGCTCCGCGTACTAGTGGCTGTACTAGAATGTAACAACTCTTGTATATATCTTAAAAAGAAAAAAATAATCATCCCCTCAGGTGTAGACGTCCCAAGTCCAAGTTCCTTCCAGCTCCACCGAGGAGCACTTCTCTCAATCTACTAAATAAAGGATGAACAACGTACTGCCAGCTCTTTAGGTTAACTTACTAGAAACTGTAAACTGATCTAGCAAGGAGATGATTAGCATTTTATTTTAGATGAACAAAGGCATCAAATGAAAGAAATACTGTCCATTTGTTCCTGTATCGGTCTGGATATCCTGTAATATCCAAACATTACCCACCGTCAGCCTCGTGTGTAGCTAAATCTACGTAACCGGACGTCAATCAAGGTGGTAAGGTATAGGACAAAATTAAGGGTCTCATACCTTAAGTCGTGTCCTAAGACTTAAGCTGGACAACATCTCCTTAGTGCAATGAAGGAAGGAAGGCTCTATGAGGAGAAAGTGCCAAGCCGTTACGACTAAACAGCACTTGGAAGGAATCAGGATAAGGATTTGGGATGGGACGGGGGGAAGGAATGGTGCCCAACCACTTATGGACGGTCGGGGATTGAACGCCGACTTGCATAAAGCGAGACCGTCGCTCTACCGTCCAGTGACGTTCAGACCGTCGCTCTACTGTCCAGTGACGTTCAGACCGTCGCTCTACCGTCCAGTGACGTTCAGACCGTCGCTCTACCGTCTAAAACCCTTAAGTGGCTGGGTTTTAGCTGTCTAAAACAGCTTCGCTTAAATAATGGTTCGCTTAAATAATATTATGTTGCGTCGCAAGACTCTAAAGATGTATTGGTTAGTTTGACCAGGTGAGATAGACTGCAGTATGAGTTACCTTAGGTGGAAGGGAGGAGGGGGAGGATGATGGTGTTGCTGACTGAATAGTTCAAATGACTTGACCTTTGACCTTACGACAAGCCTCACTATCTACTCCCAGAATTTCGTAATTTGCGTTAAAATAAAATATATTTTGCATCTTTAATTCATTCTTTAACCCTCGAAGCTGACGCCGGCGTTAGTATAATCTTGGCTGGGAGGTGAGGCTTGGCACAGGGCCATGTATGGCGGTGCCAGGGAAGGGTGCCAGTGCCGTGTAGAGGCTCTCAAGGGCAACCGGACACTTAGTGGGGGGGGGGGGTAACCTTTTGCCTCGTATCATGAAGCAAAGGTTCCTCCTGCTGCGTATATATTGCTTCTCACACAGCAATAACGATGATGCTAAGTGGCCACAGTTAACGTCTGTGTGTAGATGTTACGAAGCCTCTCCAGTTACATGTTACACTTTGTAACACTTTGTAACACTTTATAACACTTTGTTACACTTTGTCGTGCATGGAACTTCGTGTCATACCTTCCATACCTTCCGAAGTCATACCTTCGTGTACGACACGAAGGTATGACTATACAGCTGGGTGGTTGACCGCTCATCTGTGTATCTGTATGTGTAGCTCACTGTTGCTCTGTATACATGTGTCTTGGGGTCAGAAGACTCTGTGACGATATATGTGTCTTTGGGTACCTTATTGTTGGGTTGTATACCTGACTGAGTTCCTTACTGTTGGGTTGTATACCTGACTGAGTACCTTACTGTTGGGTTGTATATCTGACTGAGTACCTTACTGTTGGGTTGTATATCTGACTGAGTACCTTACTGTTGGGTTGTATATCTGACTAAGTACCTTACTGTTGGGTTGTATATCTGACTGAGTATGTTACTGTTGGGTTGTATACCTGACTGAGTACCTAACTGTTGGGTTGTATATCTGACTGAGTACCTTACTGTTGGGTTGTATATCTAACTAAGTACCTAACTGTTGGGTTGTATATCTGACTAAGTACCTAACTGTTGGGTTGTATACCTGACTGAGTACCTAACTGTTGGGTTGTATACCTGACTGAGTACCTAACTGTTGGGTTGTATATCTGACTGAGTACCTAACTGTTGGGTTGCATATCTGACTGAGTACCTAACTGTTGGGTTGTATATCTGACTAAGTACCTAACTGTTGGGTTGTATACCTGACTGAGTACCTAACTGTTAGGTTGTATACCTGACTGAGTACCTAACTGTTGGGTTGTATATCTGAGTACCTAACTGTTGGGTTGTATATCTGACTGAGTACCTTACTGTTGGGTTGGATACGTGGGGTGGATGGGTGACTGCTGGATTGAATATCTGGATGAGTAGTTGATCGGCCAGCTTAATGGCTTCATGGGGTGTTAACTGTTAAATTGGATAGTTGAATGGGTAGATGAATCTTTAGTTAAATACCTGGATAATGGGCTCGCTGAGGGTTTGAATGCTTACTTGAATGGCTGTCCAACAAGATAGCTATGTGTGCTGGTGATTGGTTGTCCAATTGCCAACACGCACAGTCTACTCGCTCCCGTTGCCCACCATGGTGTATGGTAAACTGGCAAGTATAAGGTCTACCAAATATTTCCATTTGCGTAATTTTTCTCCAGCTATTGATTTGTACTTTAAAAGTTGTATGGTTTCATAAAATCCATCTCTTCACATTTGGGTGTTATGATATGGTAGATTGTGAGGTGGGTTATACTACATCCTCTTCTTGCACCACTACTCTTGAGCCATCACTACTTTACCCACCTACGGTAAAGTAGTTTATCCACCTGTACCACGTTAACCACTAAGCTACGTAGTAAAGGTAAGTGTCGGCACTAAGACTCATGGGACACCTCCAGCAGCAACTGGTCAGTGAGTCTCATTATTATTAATTAACAGCCAAGATGTGCACAGAATTTTTCCCTGTGCAACCTCCAAAACAATAGTCAAAAACCAGCATCTGATTCTTTTGACCAAATGCGGGCCTCCTGTAGTTAAATATGGTGGCCCCTTGTGTTCTTTTTTGTTCAAGAATTATTAAGAACAAATATTAGTTCATTTTTACCTAAGTAAGCTATAGCAAGACATTCGTGATTAACGATGCATATATTTTACAGCGCGAAAGGACAAGCCTCGTGGGGAGGCGCCCAAGATCTTGGAGCCATTAAAGCCGCTCAAGGTTAAACATGGCTCCAAGACGGTGCTGGAGACTACAGTCAAGGGGAAGCCCACTCCTAAGGTCCTGTGGTATCATCTCGACAATGAAATCGTGCAGTCTTCTGAATTTGTGCAGGAGTTCGACGCCACGACAGGACGCGCCGCCCTTATCATCAACGAGGTCTTCATTGATGACAGGGGGCTGTATCGATGTGTCGCTATTAACCAACACGGTCAAGATGAAACAGCTTCATATCTTACTGTAGAGGACATCGAGATGTTAGAAAAGAGTGAACTGCGTCAGGCACCACGGATCACAGAGCCCCTGCAGGCTCAGATAGTGACAACCCCGTCGTGCCTTGA
The DNA here is from genome assembly GCF_040958095.1 of Procambarus clarkii. Classification (NCBI taxonomy): domain Eukaryota; kingdom Metazoa; phylum Arthropoda; class Malacostraca; order Decapoda; family Cambaridae; genus Procambarus; species Procambarus clarkii. The sequence goes on from NC_091235.1 coordinate 8,349,041, forward strand.
CCTGCACGCCCACTACGAGGCCTTCCCCCCACCCACTGTCAAGTGGTATCATCAGGATAGAGAGCTGAAGCCTTCGCGCGACTATGTTATCGAATATATCGAGGACGAAACGAGCCTCCATATTGAGGAGGTTGTCGATGACGACGCTGGCGAGTACGAAGTGAGAGTCTTCAATGAAGTTGGAGAAGCAAGATCAGTTGCCACAGTTATTGTGATTAGTAAGTTAATTAGCGTTGTTGACACTATTATATTATTGTTGTTGTTGTAGAAAGCTCTTGGTTTTGTTTATTGTTCAAGGCATTTCAGATATGTCTTATTGCGTTGGTTTTATATGTATTATTTTGGCTTGTTTCTTTGCACAAGCTTACCACTTTATATTTTTTAGCTTGTACAGTGAAGGCTTGTTCTCAGTAACTATATTTCCAACAGAACCTGAAGAGGTAATCGAAATGGAACCTCCCAAGTTCATCAAACCGTTGCAGCCTCAAATTGTTCCAGAAGGTGAGGTTGCAATTCTGGAAGCAGAGGTTACTGCTAAACCTCCAGCGGAGTTTACGTGGTACAGACACGGCCAGCTGATAACAGCCGATGAGGAGCTGGAGGTACAGATCACAAGTGACAACAATAAGTCATCTCTTGTTCTTGGGGAACTGTTTGAGGATGATTCTGGTGACTACACTGTTACCGCTCAAAATCCAGTCGGGCGCGCATCCTCAACCGCCACGTTACTTGTAGAGGGTGAAGACACCGAAGACGCTGAACCACCCGCCTTCAACCCTCCCCTGACCCCCATCCGTGTGATGGATGGGGAGGAAGTTCGCTTCACCTGTAAAGTAACTGGGAAACCCACACCCAAGCTGATCTGGTTCCAGAACGGGCGACCTATCGGCCATCACCGTGAAGTGCGGCTCACGCAAGCCCCCGATGGCCAAGCCGGCCTCCAGATCCTCGAAGTGTTCCCTGAAGACGCAGGAGACTACACCTGCATCGCTCGGAACCCGGCCGGAGAGGCAAGAACCACAGCAAACCTCGCTGTCGAGTGTAAGTATCACACAACGATCTCCTTCATGATGTTTCCTCAAATTTGTTTGACAATTGTTCCTGATTTGAATATTTCTGAACATTTTGGCTTTCTTATAATCTTATGAGTATAGGAAAAAACGAAGGTCTATGGGTTTTAATTCACTGAATAGCAAATGAGGCGTTGTTATGAGAAATAATATACTCAGTGTGAGAGAACCACACTAGGAGAGGAAGAAGTGCGTGAGGGACATACAGTAGGGGAGGAAGTACCCCATGAAGGGGATCACACGTTAGGGGCTGAAATAGTGTGTGAGGATAACATACTAGGAAAGGCAGTGGTGCATGAAAGCAACACACTGGAGGAGGAAGTAGGTAAATCAAACTAACTCCGCACACTAATTTATATATAAATATGATTGTAATCTCGGACATGTTGGACACATGTCCGAGACGATTGTAACATGTTGGACACATGTCCGAGACGATTGTAATGATTGTGATCCGGGACACACAAACACACACATTATAGAGCCCAGTAGGCTGAGGAATCTGTACACCAGTTGATTGACAGTTGAGAGGCGGGAGCAAAGAGCCAGAGCTCAACCCCCGCAAGCATAACTAGGTGAGTACACGCACCCAAAAATATGTATATTATTAACGCCAATACATACACACACACATATATTATAACCGATGGAATATAAGCAATAAACATATTAATGTTTAATTATCGTATACGCAGCATTGACGCATTTTATAAGTGTTATTTTGTTATTTTATTTCATTATAAAAGCTAATAATTCCTTTGATCATTTCAGCCTACGAATACCAACCGGACTCTGAGGCTGCAACAACAACTTCAGTATCAGATAAGAATGTATTTTCGGGCCCAGCATCTGAGGAAGATGAGACTCTTGAGATTGAGAAAGACACTGAGTCCGACACCTCGGAGGCTGGCTCCTCGCCTTACTTCTGCAACAAGCTGGAGCAGACGATAGAGGTTATCGAGGGGTCCTCCGTCAAGTGAGTCCTTCCGTTTCTTCGACATACTTTTGCTAGTACAGAAGTACATAAATTACTGAGGAGTACAGAATTACTCAATTGGATTTTAATGTGTTCAGTATGTTGTAGAATATTTTTGAGAGTTGTGCCTATTTATCTATGGGTCCCATCTATATGGGTCCAGGACGGGTCGAAACGTCGTCTATATGGGTCCAGGTCGGTCCCAAACGTCGTCACTTTCATTTATTTTCACATGTAACGGAGTTGTTTCTTGTTTTCAGCCAAGTTAATGTGAGTTATTATCTTTATTTCCCCAGAATGCTGGTTAAGGCTACTGGCTACCCACGACCAACCGTCTCATGGTACGCAGACGGCACCCCCTTACAGGTCACCGAGGCACTCGTCCTAGAGACCTACGAGGACGGCACGGAGGCCCTCACCCTTCCCTACGCAGTGCTGGACGACTGTGGGGAGTACACGTGTGAGGCCGTCAACAGGAACGGCGTGGACACCACAGTGACCACCCTAGTGGTTCTGCCCGGTATGGGTTTGTTCCTCGTTCACACTCACGCTTTGATAACTATAGCATATAATTGGATTTAAGTGTTCACTTTGACATGCTAACTATATGATTTCAAGTCAGGAAATTTAAAACAAAAATGTTAATGGTTTTAAAAATAATTGAATGCTGTTTCTATATATATATATATATATATATATATATATATATATATATATATATATATATATATATATATATATATATATATATATATATATATATATATATGTATAGTATGTATATTTGCCATTATTTTATTTCTTATTGTTATTTCATGTATATATTTCTTGATTTTGTTTTGTTTGTTAGGAGATTGATTTTTATGTAGTATTATGCCATATTTAGTGGATAAATTACATCAACTATACAAATCATCTTGTTTGAAAAAAAATAACAATCTTCGGATTATGTGCAACTATATTTCAAGTTTGTCTTAATTATATGTGGAAACAGCGATGCAGAATTTGCATATCTGATTCCCATTTTGTTGCAGGCATTTCTCAGGGCAGCACTGTTCTCCAATCACGCTTCTGGGAGGCTCCACATTGACCACTGTCTACCTCTCTCTTTACATTCAATACTGTGACATTCTCCACCATAACACGCACACTGCCATTAACTCCATATCATGTAATATTGTGCATCTCTGCATCATTAAGCTCTCATGAAACCATCGGCCTCTATTGCTTGTTGATTTATGTTGAGATATTTTATAATGATTCATATTTTTTATGCTTACAGGACTGGTGACATTGTTTTAATGGCTCCTAGTTGATTGTCATGTTAATAAAAGGATTTCCATAGCTCATTTATTTAATATAATACAATTATGAAATTTGCTTTCTTTCTATTATGCTTACATTCATCAATCTATTTCCATATAGAAAGCTTTTAATTTCTTGCTTTCAGTACATGAAATTGATAATACATTGGTTTAATAGTAAATTCACTTTGTTAAGAATGTGTTTATTTGCTACTGCACTTGCCCACAGAACACACAGAGGATACATCAAAGTCCTATCGCAAACCAGAATGGGTAACTCGCATGGAAGATCTGAAGCAGGCTATGTCAGGTATAGTGGAGCTCTCTCGTGCACGTAGGAGTGGATCACAGCTTCAGCACACCCAGTCCTTGGAGCCACCAGCAAAGCCTGTGTTGCCGTCCTCTCAGTGTGTGTTGTCAACCTCTCCACCTGAGCTGCAGTCTCCCTCACCCATGCCCACATCCGTATTAGCATCTCCCATTCCTGCATCCTCTACACCCGTGTCCCTCAAGTCCATGTCAGTGAAGCAAAACCTGCCACAAGGCTCCCTTCCCATAGCATCCTGTGTGTCCTCCCTCCCACCTAGAACATTTGTCAATGCTAAGTCTGCTAGTGATACACAGTGTGCTTTGAGTAGCAGTGTAACTAGTGCCTCCATCACCAGCATGTCTGTAGACAGCCTTGAGAGAGCCTCAGTATCTTGTGATCCCTCATGCATGAGCAGTCGAGACACCATCTCAGAGTGTGACGCAGAGTATGGCTCTCAGACTGACGCAGATTGCCAGAGTGATACACAGCTTAATGAATCCATGAGTGATCGCTTAGCTCACGTTGAAGTGGCAAGTTGTGTGTCTCTTGGTGATTTGTCCGTGGGTAGTGATTCCGTGTTTATTTCCGAAACCGAGACCGTGAGTGATGCAGTGAGTCAACAGCCCAGTGTTCACGCCGTCAACCCGCCTTACTTTGTGGAAAGTCAGCACACGCTCAGTACATCCAAAGATCAACTTCTTAGCCCAAATATAAAACATGTTCATTTTAAATTTGATGCTGACACTTCTAGCACATTGTCTGAAGCCGAACGTCAAACAGACTCGCCTAACTTCGCTCAATCTGTGTTATCAAATTACTTAAGCTCGCATCGCAATTCAATATCTCAGGTAATCGAGGCATTAAGCTCACTGGCACAAGCTGATATTACTACGGAAATTGAAATGACAATCGAGCAAAACAAAAAGCAAAAGATTTGCGAGCATTCTCAACAAACTGATGCTGCTAGTGTTATATCTTCACAAGTATTGGAATCTGCATCTATACCAGTTATTGAAATTACCGAACCACCAGTATATACATCTGTTCAACAGATAGAACTAAAAAAGCCCTCAATAAATGATGACAGCTCTGAAATAAAATTTTCGGTTGCAATGCAAATAAAAGAGAAGCAAAAGTTGGTCAATTTGGAAAATAGTGAAATGTCGACTCATCACAACTACGATCTCAAAATCAAAGGAAATAATGATGACCCTCAAATCTCTGACACAGATACACCTGAAAAACTAGAACAAATTGTGTTGTCAAAGCCAACAGAATGTACGGGACCAGAGGTCTCAGAGCCAGCAAAAGGCAGGCAAAACGAAAGTGAAGACGAGTTCCAATCATCTGTAGGTAAAGATCTCACCACAACTAAAACTAAAAAACAGGTAACACCCAGCGCTGTTCCTAAAGTAAAACGTAAGTCTATACTAAAGAACACAACAAGCACACACACATCTTCTGGATTCCAACCCCAGGATGTTTGCTGTCATCATAGCAATGAAGGAGTTAAAATTACTCGTCAGCTTACACCCATCTTAAGGAGAAAACCAATTTTAAAGAAAAAAGAGACTATGGTATCTTCATCCAGTAAACTTGGTGAGAGAGATCATAATTTAAGTAAAAGATCTTCATCTCAGACGGAGAAAAGGAATTCGAAAGAAGAAATTTCAAAGACATGTAAAAATAGATCCCAAAATTTGAAATCTCTGTGCAGGTCATCAGAACAATCGCAGAGACATACAGTACTGAGTTCTGAAGCCCAAGGCACCATTTCCCAAAACAAAACTACAATTTCAAAGGAAAGCGAGAGTGAAACTTCAAAATTATGTGAGAAAACAATTAATTCTGATAAATCGCCACAGCTTCCAGTAACTCAGATTTTTAGAGGATCTACTAGTTTGCCATCAACACCCATTACCCTAAGAAAAGAGCGTCCGTCACCACCAGATAAGTTGCCTTTGCTTATGATACATGGATCTTCATCAGACAGTCTAAGGGAATTAACGATTCCTAAATTGGCAAGTTCAGATGAATCTACTCCAACTTCAACTCCTAGAATAATGCGTAAATCTTCATTAAAATCAGAGGAAAATTTCTGCAAAATACCCCAAAAAGTTTCAAGAGAGCATTCATTTGACAGTCTAACAGAGTGGACAGGAAGTCCTAAAAGAAATGTATGGAGTGAGCCAAGCTCTCCAATGTCAACGCCACAACTAATAAGAAAAACCTTCAAGCAAATCCATGAGAACACAAAAATCCCAATGCCAGTGTATCAATATTCATCAACAGAGGATCTTGAAGATTCAAGCCCACAAGAATCTCCAAAGCAGTCCCGAGAGAAACGTCAGCGAAGTGTGGTTCGACCTCCTAGGGCAATGTCTGTTGACAGAGCAATGGATTTGACTGCAAAAAAGGCCAAAGATGAGAGCCCAAAGACTTCAAGAACATCATCTAGGACACAAAGTCCATTGCCGGTATCTCCAAGGATACAGAGTCCATTGCCGGTATCTCCAAGGATACAGAGTCCAATGCAAGAAAGAGCCACACCATCTGGAGGAGCTGAGAGCCCAACACTTGGTAGAGTAAAGACTCCAGTACTAGGTAAACTGTATAGTGTATCTCAAGCGCCTTTCAGAATGACAAGCACAGGATCATCTCCAAGAAAAAAAGTAAGTCCTGGAGTAAATACAAAATCATTAGCAAATCAAGACTCGACAAACAAACAGATGCACAGTCCAAAACCAGCACCAAAAAAGTCACGGAGTACATCTGTAACTCCAAAAAGACTACATAGTCCGACTTTAACCCCAAAGAGAACGTCGAGTCCTGCTCCACGAAGCTCCTCACCTAATCCTATAAATAGTTTTAGCAAAACGGGCACTCGTCCGAAAGTTCCTTCCGCAGAATTTTTCCTCGCAAATGAATATAGTGATAGAATTCCAAGCCAGAGATCAGCATCCCTCCCCAAATACGTGTCTGCTTCAGACTCTGAGGATCACTCCAGTTGTGTAGGTATTAGCAGAGCGAAGTCCTCCAAGCACTCACGAAGTGGTGGCATGAGGAGGGCTGATAGTCTTGAGGAATTTCTGCTGCTTGAGAATGAATGCATGGATTAGCCACATGTAGTGAAGGTAAGGACACGTTTATTCCTGCTTTTTTTTACTGCTTGTATTTTTGTCGTTAAAGTATATTGCATTTATTTGAAGAGCTTTCGACTTTCTATGAACATAATTGATTTTTTTTTTGATAAACAGCACTTATCACCATTATAAGCTGCACTCAAATAATGTTATTTCTTAATAAACCTTTCCAACGTAGTTATAGCAGATCGCCTTGATATTAATTTGACTGAAATACTTATTTCTTACCACTTCTTTACTCAATGTATCTTATCTGTAAGAATATGTCTTGACATTGTTTTCCCTCATTATGTTCGCACATATCAAGGTTTCTTAAAATACAGTTTTTCATTTAAAAATAGAAGACCAATAAAATCTGGGAAGCAAAGTGAAAAGTTAGAATTATCAAAATTTTGGTTGTGTTCTATTATCACCTATTTATAAGATATGTCAAAATATATGATTAAACAGTTTCTTTTCCTTGAACTTAATTATATCAGACGGAACTTCTACTGTCATTCCATGTATAAGTAATCTTGGCGTATTATGAAAAAGTGGCTGACACTGACATATGTTAATCTTGAAAAAATTAAACAAAATTTGGAAAATGTCGTGTAACTGTAATAGCAATGGAAAACTTGCAATAATCTGTCCCAATATATTTACCCTAGAAAATAATTCGTCCATGCAATAGGTTCTTCTGTATTTGGGTCACTGTGCCTCAGTAAAAGGTCACTGCACCTCAGTGAAAGGTCACTGTACCTCAGTGAAAGGTCACTGTACCTCAGTGAAATGTCACTGTACCTCAGTGAAAGGTCACTGTACCTCAGTGAAAGGTCACTGCAACCTAAGTAAAAGACACGAAGGTTGCATTCACGCCAACCCAGCATTCTCCCACATGTTGGGAGTACATATAGGAATGATCCTATGCATGTGGGTACACGCACGAGCACAAGACCCTTTATGGAACTTGTGGGTAAAAACTTGCTGCAACTTTAATGAATAAAACTCTTTTCGGACATTTGGCTGGTCCTCGAGTCCTGGTAATATTTAATCTGTGGGACGCAGAGAAGCACCTCATGCCTTCAACAGACCACAAGTATGTGGAAAAAAAATAATATACCCATAATTTATATGACCTAAACATTTAAAAAAGCAAGTATTTTGCCCTCAGACCATTTGTTAATATAGGCCTACACCGACTTAACTATATATGTTGACATGTCTGAAATAAAGGTACATACAAATGTAGTGACAGTAATATTAATTTGCCTGTTTACTACCTGCAGGCGAACCTACTAAACCCAAATTCACACAAGAAATTGTCAACTCACGAGTACGGGAAATGGAAACCATTACCTTCACAGCAACGTTTATTGGTAACCCAAAGCCTGAGATAACCTGGTACCACAATAACAAGATTATACGCCAACATGCATCATATCAGGTAACAAATATTTTTTTTGGGGGAGGGCTGAATTTGTAAAATATAAATAAAAAAAGTCCTTGTTTTAGTCCCAAAATGTTTATTTTTTTAGTTTTGTTTTTTGTTTGAAACATTTGCTTCATTTTATGTAGATTTTCAGCATCTATAGAATTATTTAAAAATAATTATTGAAACATATGGGTGAAACTAGTAAACTACATTAATTTAACCCTATTCCACTCTGAATCAGAGCAATAGATGTTGTTCTTATACAGTATATATGGCCTAAAAGATACAGCTTTAATCTTACATAATTTTAATGAAACCATCCACTTTAGTCGTGTGTAGAGAGGAAACGTTTTTTTCATTACAGCACAGTTTACTAGCTAGAAAAAATGAATTTGTCATATCCAATGAATCTTATAAAATGGGAATACTAGTCTCTAACGATTTTTTGTGTTTCCAGATGAGAGTTCGTAACGACAAGGCTATTCTGACCATTGTCCAAGCCAGACCTGAAGTTAAGGGAGAGTACTCCTGTCGGGCTGCGAATCCTGTGGGTGAAGACTTCACCCGGGCCAAGCTGGAAGTCATTGGTGAGTAAAGGCGTTACTCTCGAATGCATAATACTGTGTGTGGGGAAGGGAGGAAGAGGGTAGTCTACTAACACCCTGCTCAAGACAGCCATTGATAAGCACTATGTTCATATCAATTAATTATGAGTAGTTTTATAGGCAGATAGTGTTATGGTGAAGTGGGAGACAGATAGTGTTATGGTGAGTGGGAGGCAGATAGTGTTATGGTGAGTGGTAGACAGATAGTGTTATGGTGAGTAGGAGACAGTGTTATGGTGAGTGGGAGGCAGATAATGTTATGGTGAGTGGGAGACAGTGATATTATGAGTAGGAGTCAGATAGTGTTATGGTGAGTGGGAGGCAGATAGTGTTATGGTGAGTGGGAGGCAGATAGTAGTGGAAAATGTGCAGTAAAGAAAACAGTAATTTAAGATAGAATTATTTTTTATCAGTACATGATTTTAATAATTTTGAAATTGTAATTATGTAAATAATAGAATACACATGCAGCCTACGATGCATTATAAATCATTGAACATAGTGAAAACTACATATTTTCCCATTTTCCTCAGAACTCACCTATGAAGAAAAGATGAAAGTAGAAGATGAAAGATACGCAGCCGTTCAGATTCAACACGCAGCAGAGCACATGAAGGAAAAAGAAAGGGAGCGCGCGCAGAAGCAGAGACAAGTACACCAGGAAGCGATGGAGAGACTTAAACAGAGCAAAGTGGATCGTACAGCACAACGAGAAAAAGAACTAGAAGAGGCTAAACAGAATGTTTGGAGGCCAAAGATCGAGGAAAAGAAAGTCAAGGTCTTCAAGACCCCCAAAGACCGCCGGGTTGCTGAAGTGTACACGAACTGGAAGACTCCCATTGCTCTTGAAGAACATTATCCAGAAATTCAACCAAGTGAATTTGCACCGAACCAGATTCCTGGTGTCAAGTGTTTCGTGAAGGTTTCAGAAACATCTGTCAAGGGTGAAGAAGTTGTTCGAGAAGTTGCTCCTCAGTTCTTTGAGGACGAGCAAGTTATCAATGAGTTGGCCAAAGTACATACAATGTTGAAGAATAATGTTAGGGTTAATGAAATTTGGTCAATGTTCCGAGCTGGTGAGTTTAAGGCTCTTCAGCAACCAAGCATCCAGACTGCTCTTGTTAAGATTTGTGAGCATATTGGTCACCAAAGGAATGTGTCTATTGTACTTGCCCAAGAAACTCAAGAACAGGCTGCGAAGCACCCAGTTGGTCTCAAGGCCTTCTTGCGTATGGTCAAACATGCCAAGAATATCAAACCTGAGACTCTCTTCAATGATGTTATTCCAAGGGAAATGGGCAAGTTCTCTTCAACCACTCAGGAGTTGACCAAGGTTTCTCAGATGATAAACCAAGGAATCGAGACAGAGGAGATTATCGCATACTGCGAAGCGGGCAAGCTGCCTGCGTTGAAGAAGCCGGAGACCCAGCAACCTCTTATCAACATCGTGGAGAAGCATGGACACTCCGTCATGGTTGCACAGGTGTTGGTAGAGGAGGCTTACCGTGATGCAAAGGAAGGTAAGAAATGGATACATCTTTGTGGCTCTTGGAGTATAAGAAGTTCGTGCTTTTAGTACAGTATAGAGATTGTTTACAGTCACTAGCATTGTTGTACATCATTATGCAGCAGTAAATATAAGAGATTAGACCTTATCTTTCTTACATTTACTGTGACTCATGGAGTCATGAACATATTATTACTGAAGCCTAATATTAGAACACAACAGTATTTTATTGATAAATGTGCTTGCTTTAAAAATAATAAAAAAGAAACGGACAAAATTCGCACTTGTCAAAATGGCACCCAATATATTTTATGGACCGTCCATCATTTTTTTGTTAAATATTTAGTTTTAAAATATTGATGTGAAGTTATGTATTTAAAATACATAACTTCACATCACTTTTGAGATTTCCAGTACACATCAAATTTTGTGTTCGTTAAGGATTGACAAAGAAACAGATACATAAAACATTATACTGTTTTATTCATTATTATATTCATTATATAATATATACTATATATTCATTAATATAGAAAAAATACGGTCATTACTGCTCAAAAAATAGTCATGTACAATAAATAGTAAAGTTATAGATAGTAACAACAATTTGACGAGAATTAGCATAGTGAGTAGATAAACAGTAGCTGATTACCTGGTAGAGTAGAGAGAGGGGGAATCTGTAAGTTAAACCCATGATGCCAGTTTTGACTGGAGGTGCACGCCTCGCCCCAACAGATAGAGTGTTGGCACAGAAAGCGTGGCAGGTGATCCATGAGCAGGAGATGGAGATCGCTCAGGTATCCGAGACTAAGACAGGTAAGCTCCATCCACCTCACACCTTAAGGTTCTTCTTCTCTTACATCTTCACTGAGTCTAAATATCTACACATTCAGTTCCTGATTATCTAATTATCATACCATTGGGACTTGATGCATGACATGAATGAACAAAGAATTACAAAACTAAAATGTAATCATGACATATAATTGTGTCGCAAGAATGCACCCATATGGTACAATATGGGTTTAGAAACTACTACCATATGCTTTACGGAAAGGTCAAACAGGAGAGGGGTAAGGAACAAGGTTGGATGAAAGGGGTTTGCAAAGAGACAGTGGATGTATTTTGTATACTGAAATTCACGAGGAGTACTGTACACCTGGTCCTGTACAGTGGTGGATGCTGGTGTTTGGATGACTGCTGGAGTGTGGTGGTGCACAAGAAGCACTGTACACCTGGTCCTGTACAGTGATGGATGCTGGTGTGGATGACTGCTGGAGTGTGGTGGTGCTTCTTTATGACTGATGGCGTCTGCTGTATTCATGGTCAGCTGTAACGAATGAACGAAGGGTATATATCTCTAACGTCTATAACCTTCTGTAACTATATTATTCAAGTTCTAAAATAACATTTACAGTTGTTACCAAGACTAAAAGTTATTTATCTAGTTCTCATCAGTTTTTGGTTCTGATGCTCATTCTCACAGTCAGGTATTACAGAGCTAAACTGTTAATGTAAAACGTGTGAGTTGTAAATTTAATCCTATAAAACCCTTGCAAATGATTCTTCATCCTTATAGCAATCAATATAAGAGTAATGTAAACTACCTCTTTTACCTTACTCTGTCCATTTGGGTAATCTTGAATTTCGCCTTGAAAGGTAAGTTAATTATTTTCATAATACTGTGTGTGTGTGCTTTGTTTATAAACATATGACTTTATATAAATTCCTAATGATCGTGGCTGTGATAATGTGAACTAGTTACAACATTCACGGTGGTATAATAATAATGATGAGACTGATATGAAGGAACTGAATGCTGTGAAAATAATAATATACGACCTCACATAGCACTAACTGCAGCACAATACGTTAAGGTACTTTGGGTTTGAAACAATTTCTAAAAAAACAAACAAGTACAGTACAAGACACTGCATGGAGAAAATTAAATGGTATTTGATTCTTTGGTTAAAATTCGTTCCTTATTTGGTATTTTTATTTTAACATTAAAATACATTGCATTATGACATTACAGTTTAAAAAAATTCTTAACGAGAACTTGACTCTTCACAGTTATTGAACAATACCTGAGTATTAGGAAAATATATATCAATACTCTCGAATTGTGTATACAGATGAGACTTATTTTTTTTGGTATAATATTCAAAGCATAACTAACAAGTTATACCATTAACAAAAGGATATACAGAATTAGAATTATCTCCCATTGCTCCACAGGATGCTACTATTTAAGTAGTGCTGTCAAAATAATTAAACTGTATTTATCGTAGTAGATTTATCAAAATATTGAAACATTTACCAAACTCTTCCTCCATGAATATTGGCAAGTCAGTTATAGTTCCCCACAAACGTATTTGTTCGATTCATAAGCTTTAATAATAATTCGGGATGTTAATTAAGTCTCTTCTGTTCCATACATGTATAGTTTATTGTGTGTGTGTGTGTGTGTGTGTGTGTGTGTGTGTGTGTGTGTGTGGGTGTGTGTGTGTGTGTGTGTGTGTGTATACATACACTGTATGGGTCATTGTGTATACATGCTCAGTATGATGCATTGTGTACTCACCTAGTTGTGCTTGCGGGGGAGGGGAGGGGGTTCAGTTTTGACTCTTTAGTCCACTTTATACATGTGTGTATGAATACACTGTATGTCTCATAGTGTATATATATATGCTCCATATGACGCATTGTGTATTTTCGTGCACTACAAAGCTCATTGAGTGTATACATACATTGTATGGTTCAATGTGTGTACATATGCATATGCATTGTATGGTTCATTATATGTACATATGCACCGTATGTCCAATTATATGTTTACATTTCACTGTATGGCTTATCGTGTATTCATGCACAGTATGGCTTATTGAGTATGATTAATGCACTCTATGATGGCTCATTATGTGTAAGAATGATTTATATACAGTATGTCTCATTGTGTGTATATGTGCTCTGTATTAGTCTTTGTATGTATACATGCATTGTATGGCTCATTTTATGTAAACATGCATTGATATAATGTACGTATACATTATGTGTATAAGTACTGTATGGCTCTGTGTTGTATACATAATTGCATGTATACCTGCACTACACAGTTTATTGTGAGTACATACATGCTCTGTTTGGTTCTCTGTCTCTATACATACTCTATGATACTTTGTGTGTGTGTATATACCTTCTTTGTATGGTTCTTTCTGTTTATACATACTGTATGGCTCTTTGGGTATATACATGCATTGTATGGCCCATTGTGCTTATACATGGACTGCATGGTTCATTGTGTGTATACAGATGTATGATTCTTTGTATGTATGCATGGAGTATATGGTTCAATGTACACATAAGTACTATGCATGTATTCATAACCCACTTGGGTCACTCGAGCTGGTGGCCAGCTGGCTTTTTAGACTGGCCAGATGACTCTTTAGACTGGCCAGATGACTCTTTAGACTGGCCAGATGACTCTTTAGACTGGCCAGATGACTCTTTAGATTGGTCAGATGACTCTTTAGATTGGTCAGATGGCTCTTTAGATTGGCCAGATGACTCTTTAGATTGGTCAGATGACTCTTTAGATTGGTCAGATGGCTCTTTAGATTGGTCAGATGGATCTTTAGATTGGCCAGTTGGCTATTTAGATTGACCAGAATTGGGTTGTGAATACAGCGATGTATGCTATATAGGAACTGGTTATACAATCATACATGTAAAAACTTAAACCATTTGACCTTATTTTAAACGGTGTTATTTCTGTTTTCTTTTTTTACTTACATTATTGATTCAATTCTTTTGTTTTATATATACAATAAATACTAATCATTTGTTCACAGCTTTAAATCTATACTCCACAGGACATTTATAAATTTATGAATTAGTTACAGTATTATCAATTATTTTACATTTTATTTCTGTTTTAAAAGGTATCTTTTTTCAGCATTTGCATCCATGTTACACACACACACACACACCAATACACTGTGTTGAGGGTGTTGACATATTGATATTGTGAAGACACTATACACTTCAAAACACAGGCATGAGACAAAATGACACACTATAAATTTACCAATACATGGATACTGTGACGGCACTATACACCTCAAAACACAGGTATGAGGCAAAATAATACACTATAAATTTACCTACACACACATTGATATTGTGAAGGCACTATACACTTCAAAACACAGGTATGAGACAAACTGATACACTATGAATTTACCCACTATGGAGAGAGAGCACATTAACACATCTGTATACTAGAGGAGACCAGTGGTATTGACTCGTGCTAAAACACCTTAACACAACACCTCCTCGTTGCTGGAGGTCCCAGAAACTACACCACTATACAGGTGTAGGTGGCCACTTCCTGCACCAAACTAGACCATAGGGGCATTAGAAAGAATTTTTTCACTGTCAGAGTAGTAGGCAAATGGAATGCATTAGGAAGTGAGGTGGTGGAGGCAGACTCCATTACACAGTTTCAAGTGTAGATATGATAGAGTCCAATAGGTTCAGGAACCTGTACACCAGTTGATTGACAGTTGACAGGCGGGACCAAAGAGCCACAGCTCAACCCCCGCAAGCAGAACTTAGTAAGTACACAACACACACACACACACACACACACACACACACACACACACACACACACACACACACACACACACACACACACACACACACAATTCCATAAAAAAGGAATTTAAGTTAACATTTAGTTCAGCAGAAACTAGACAATCTGAACACAATCATAGAAAGTTTCAACACCATTCAATAGGGACGCAAACCTTACACACATTATAGATAAATATACATTTGCACGTGCTCCATCATATTCTTAATTATACTCTACACTTATTCCAGAAAAAACTACAACTTCTCCATCTCAAGTAAAACTTAAACCAAGACCCACACATGCTACAGAAGAAATTAAACCCACACCAGGTGTAGTAGAATATAAACCAGTACATGTTACAGAAGAAATTAAACCCACACCAGGTGTAGTAGAATATAAACCAGTACATGTTACAGAAGAAACTAAACCCACACCAGGTGTAGCAGAATATAAACCAGTTCATGTTACAGAAGAAATTAAACTCACACCAGGTGTAGCAGAATATAAACCATTAGATGTTATAGAAGAAATTAAACCCACACCAACTCCTGTTAAATTTAAACTAAAACCCACAGTTGTTTCAGAAAAAACTGCGCCGACACTTTCTCTAGAAGCAGAGAGTACACATACACCTGCTGTAACCATGGAGGCAGAGAGTACACTTACACCTGCTGTAACCATGGAGGCAGAGAGTACACTAACACCTGCTGTAACCATGGCAGCAGAGAGTACACATACACCTGCTGTAACAATGGAAGCAGAGAGTACACTTACACCTGCTGTAACCATGGAAGTAGAGAGTACACATACACCTGCTGTAAATATGGAAGCAGAGAGTATACTTACACCTGCTGTAACCATGGAAGCAGACAATACACTTACTCCTGCTGTAACCATGGAAGCAGACAATACACTTACACCTGCTGTAACCATGGAAGCAGAGAGTACACTTACACCTGCTGTAACTATGGAAGCAGAGAGTACACATACACCTGCTGTAAATATGGAAGCAGAGAGTATACTTACACCTGCTGTAACCATGGAAGCAGAGAGTACACATACAACTGCTGTAACCATGGAAGCAGAGAGTACACATACACCTGCTGTAAATATGGAAGCAGAGAGTACACTTACACCTGCTGTAACCATGGAAGCAGAGAGTACACATACAACTGCTGTAACCATGGAAGCAGAGAGTACACTTACACCTGCTGTAACTACAGAAGCAGAGAGTACACTAACACCTGCTGTATCCACGGAAGCAGAGAGTACACTTACACCTGCTGTAACCATGGAAGCAGAGAGTACACATGCAACTGCTGTAACCATGGAAGCAGAGAGTACACTTACACCTGCTGTAACTACAGAAGCAGAGAGTACACTTACACCTGCTGCAACCGTGGAAGCAGAGAGTACACTTACACCTGCTGTAACCATGGAAGCAGAGAGTACACTTACACCTGCTGTAACCGTGGAAGCAGAGAGTACACTTACACCTGCTGTAACCATGGAAGCAGAGAGTACACATGCAACTGCTGTAACCATGGAAGCAGAGAGTACACTTACACCTGCTGTAACTACAGAAGCAGAGAGTACACTTACACCTGCTGTAACCATGGAAGCAGAGAGTACACTTACACCTGCTGTAACCATGGAAGCAGAGAGTACACTTACACCTGCTGTAACTTTGGAAGCAGAGAGTACAGTAATACCTGCTGTAACCTTGGAAGCAGAGAGTACACTTACACCTGCTGTGACCTTGGAAGCAGAGAGTAAACATACACCTGCTGTAAACATGGAAGCAGAGAGTACACTTACACCTGCTGTAACCATGGAAGCAGAGAGTACACTTACACCTGCTGTAACCATGGAAGCAGAGAGTACACTTACACCTGCTGTAACCATGGAAGCAGAGAGTACACTAACACCTGCTGTAACCATGGAAGCAGAGAGTACACTTACACCTGCTGTAACCATGGAAGCTGAGAGTACACTTACACCTGCTGTAACCGTGGAAGCAGAGAGTACACTTACTCCTGCTGTAACCATGGAAGCAGAGAGTACACTTACACCTGCTGTAACCGTGGAAGCAGAGAGTACACTTACACCTGCTGTAACCGTGGAAGCAGAGAGTACACCCACACTTGCTGCTCTTCAAGTTTCACGCGAAGGTATTGAACTTACAGCCGTTTTGGCAGGTAAAAGTACACAGCCAGCAGAAACAAAAGCAACACCTGCACCAACAAAGGCAAAAACAACACCTGTACCATCAGAAACAAAAATAACATTTACTTCAGCAGAAACAAAAGCAACACCTGCACCAACACAAACAAAATCAACACCTGTGCCATCGGAAACAAAAGCAACACCTACAACAGCAGAAACAATAGAAACATCTGCACCAACAGAAATAACAGCAACATTAGCTTTAGCAAAAACTAAAGATATACATGTAACAACTGAAATAAAATCAATACTTCTTCCAGCAGAACCAAAACCAGCACCTGTACCAACAGAAACAAGAACAACACCTGCACCAGCAGAAACAAAAGTAACACCAGAACCAACAGAATCCAAACCAACACCTGCTCCAGCAGAAACCAAACCAACACCTGCACCAGCAGAAACAAAAGTAACACTAGAACCAACAGAAACCAAACCAACACCTGCACCAGCAGAAACAAAAGTAACACCAGAACCAACAGAAACCAAACCAACACCTGCACCAGCAGAAACAAAAGCAACACCTCCACCAGCAGAAACAAAAGCAACACCTGCACCAGCAGAAATAAAACCAACACCTGCACCAGCAGAAACAAAAACAACACCTGCACCAGCAGAAACCAAGCCAACACCTGCACCAGCAGAAACAAAACCAACACCTGCACCAGCAGAAACCAAACCAACACCTGCACCAGCAGAAACCAAACCAACACCTGCACCAGCAGAAACAAAAGCAACACCAGAACCAACAGAAACCAAACCAACACCTGCACCAGTAGAAACAAAAGCAACACCTGCACCAGCAGAAACAAAAGCAACACCAGAACCAACAGAAACCAAACCAACACCTGCACCAGCAGAAACAAAAGCAACACCAGAACCAACAGAAACCAAACCAACACCTGCACCAGTAGAAACAAAACCAACACCTGCACCAGCAGAAACAAAAGCAACACCAGAACCAACAGAAACCAAACCAACACCTGCACCAGTAGAATCAAAAGCAACACCTGCACCAGCAGAAACAAAAGCAACACCTGCACCAGCAGAAACAAAAGCAACACCTGCACCAGCAGAAACAAAAGCAACACCTGCACCAACAGAAACAAGAACAACACCTGCACCAGCAGAAACAAAAGTAACACCAGAACCAACAGAAACCAAACCAACACCTGCACCAGTAGAAACAAAAGCAACACCTGCACCAGCAGAAACAAAACCAACACCTGCACCAGCAGAAACAAAACCAACACCTGTTCCAGCAGAAACAAAAGCAGCACCTGCACCAGCAGAAACAAAACCAACACCTGCACCAGCAGAAACAAGACCAACACCTGTTCCAGCAGAAACAAAAGCAACACCTGCACCAGCAGAAACCAAACCAACACCTGCACCAGCAGAAACAAAAGCAACACCTGCACCTGCAGAAACAAAAGCAACACCTGCACCAGCAGAAACAAAAGCAACTCCTGCACCAGCAGAAACCGAACCACCACCTGCACCAGCAGAAACCAAACCAACACCTGCACCAGCAGAAACCAAGCCAACACCTGTTCCAGCAGAAACAAAAGCAACACCTGCACCAGCAGAAACAAAACCAACACCTGCTCCTGCAGGAGCAAAAGCAACACCTGCACCAGCAGAAACACGAACAACACCTGCACCAGCCGGAACAAAGGCAACACTAGAACCAACAGAAACCAAACCAACACCTGCACCAGCAGAAACAAAAGTAACACCTGCACCAGCAGAAACAAGAACAACACCTGCGCCAGCAGAAACTAAACCAACACCTGCACCAACAGAAACAAAACCAACACCTGCACCAGCAGAAACAAAAGCAACACTAGAACCAACAGAAACCAAACCAACACCTACACCAGCAGAAATAATACCTGTGATTATACCAACAGAGAGAAAGTCAACACCTGCACCAGCAGAAACCAAACCAACACCTGCATTTGCAGAAACAAGAACAACATCTGCCCCTGCAGAAACAAAAGTAACACCTACACCAGCAGAAACCAAACCAACACCTGCACCAGCAGAAACAATAGCAATACCTGCCCCTGTAGAAACCAAACCAACACCTGCACCAGCAGAAACAATAGCAATACTTGCCCCTGTAGAAACAAAAGTAACACTTGTCCCAGAAGAAACAAAAGTAACACCTGCAACAGCAGGAACAAAAGCAACACCTGCACCAGAAGAAACAAAAGTAACACCTGCACCAGCAGAAACAAAAGCAACACCTGCACCAGCAGAAACAAAAGTAACACCTGCACCAGCAGAAACAAAAGCAACACCAGAACCAACAGAAACCAAACAAACACCTGCACCAGCAGAAACCAAACCAACACCTGCAACAGCAGAAACAAAAGTAACACCTGCACCAGCAGAAACAAAAGTAACACCTGCACCAGCAGAAACCAAACCAACACCTGCACCAGCAGAAACAAAAGTAACACCTGCACCAGCAGAAACAAAAGCAACACCTGCACCAGCAGAAACAAAAGCAACACCTGCACCAGCAGAAACAAGAACAACACAAAAACTAACAGAAACCAAACCAACACCTGTACCAGCAGAAGTAATACCTGTGATTATTCCAACAGAGATAAAGTCAACACCTGTCCCTGCAGAAACAAAAGCAACACCTGCACCAGCAGAAACAAAAGCAACACCTGCACCAGCAGAAACCACACCAACACCTGCACCAGCAGAAACAAAAGCAACACCTGCACCAGCAGAAACAAAAGTAACACCTGCACCAGCAGAAACCAAAGTAACACCTGCACCAGCAGAAACCAAAGTAACACCTGCACCAGCAGAAACAAAAGCAAAACCAGAACCAACAGAGGCCAAACCAACACCTTCACCAGCAGAAACCAAACCAACACCCGCACCAGCAGAAACCAAACCAACACCTGCACCAGCAGAAACAAAAGCAACACCTGCACCAGCAGAAACAAA
Organism: Procambarus clarkii; assembly: GCF_040958095.1. NCBI lineage: Eukaryota > Metazoa > Arthropoda > Malacostraca > Decapoda > Cambaridae > Procambarus > Procambarus clarkii. Next base: position 8,369,205 of record NC_091235.1, read on the forward strand.
AGTAACACTTGCCCCAGAAGAAATAAAAGTAACACCTGCACCAGCAGAAACCAAACCAACACCTGCACCAGCAGAAACAAAAGCAACACCTGCACCAGCAGAAACAAAAGTAACACTTGCCCCAGAAGAAACAAAAGTAACACCTGCACCAGCAGAAACCAAACCAACACCTGCACCAGCAGAAACAAAAGCAGCACCTGCCCCTGCAGAAACAAAAGTAACACTTGCCCCAGAAGAAACAAAAGTAACACCTGCACCAGCAGAACCAAAACCTGCACCAGCAGAAGTAATACCGGTTATTAAACCAACAGAGAGAAAATCAACACCTGCACCAGTAGAAAAAACACCAACACCTGCAAGAGCAGAAACAGAGCCAACACCTGTAACAACAGAAATAATACCAGTTCTTGAACCAGCAGAAATAATACAAAAACCTACACCTTCCGAAACAAAGTCAACACCTGTATTAACAGAAGTAACGCCAACACCTGCGCCAGTAGAAACAAAACCAATGCCTTCATCAACACCATTAAAACCAACAGCTCCTCTTGCAGAAACAAAAACAACACCTGCACCAGCAGAGATACAGGCAACACTTTCACCAGGAGAGATAAGACCAACACCTGCACTAACAGAGATAAAGCCAACACCTGCATCACCAGAGACAGAGCCAACACCTGCATCACCAAAGACAGGGCCAACACCATCACCTGCACAAACAAAACCAACATCTGCACAAGCAGAAGTAAAACCAACACCTGTACCTGCTGAAATAAAAACAACACTAGCAGAATCAATAATCAAAACACCTCCATCAGCAGAAACCAAACCTACACCACCAACCCTGGCAGAAATACAGACAGTGCTGGAGCCAGCAAAGACAACACTAATACCTGAACTAACAAAAACTGAGCCAAAACCAAAAGCTGAAATAAAACCAACACCTGTGCCAGCAGATATAGAGGCAACACTTAGACCAGCAGAAATAAAGCCAACACCTGCTCCTGCTGAAACACCATCCACTATTAAACTTAAACGAAAGCCAGCATCTGTACACCCTAAATCAACACCTGTGCCTACTGAATTTAAACTAAAACCTGCTCCAACAGAGGCAAAACCGACACCTGAACAAGATCAAGCAAAACCAACACCTGCTCCAGCAGAATCTAAACCAACACCTGCTCCAGCAGAAACTAAACCAACACCTGCTCCAGCAGAAACTAAACCAACACCTGCTCCAGCAGAAACTAAACCAACACCTGCTCCAGCAGAAACTAAACCAACACCTGCTCCAGTAGAATCTAACTTAGGCGGTCCAAGTATGCCAGAAGAGACTAAGCAAATTCCAGCAGAATTTAAACCAGTTGCAGCTAAACCAACACCTGCTCCAGCGGAACCCAAACCAACACCTGCTCCAGCAGAACCTAAACCAACACCTGCTCCAGCGGAACCTAAACCAACACCTGCTCCAGCAGAACCTAAACCAACACCTGTTCCAGCAGAACCTAAACCAACACCTGCTCCAGCAGAACCTAAACCAACTCCTGTTCCAGCAGAACCTAAACCAACACCTGCTCCAGCAGAACCTAAACCAACACCTGCTCCAGCAGAACCTAAACCAACACCTGTTCCAGCAGAACCTAAACCAACACATGTTCGAGCAAAACCTAAACCAACACCTGCTCCAGCAGAACCTAAACCAACACCTGCTCTAACGAAACCTAAGCCAATAACTCCCCAAGCAGAAACAAAATCAACACCTGTTCCAGCAGAACCAAAACCAACACCCGTTTCAGTAGAGCCAAAACCAACACCTGCTCAACCAGAACCAAAACCAACACCTGCTCTACCTGAACCAAAACCAACACCTGTTCCAATAGAACTGAAACATAAACCAACCCCTGTTCCAGTTGAACACAAACCAGCATCTGCTAAACCATCTGAATCAAAACCCGCACTTGTTCCAACAGAGCCAAAACCAACACCTGTTCCAGAATTAGCTAAACCAACCCCAGCTCCAGTAGAACCAAAACCAACACCTGCCGCAGCAGAACCAAAGCCGACACCTGTTCCAGAAGAACAAAAACCAACACCTGTTCCACTAGAACCAACACCTGTTCCAGAAGAACAAAAACCAACACCTGTTCCACTAGAACCAACACCTGTTCCAGAAGAACCAAAACCAACACCTGTTCCAGAAGAACAAAAACCAACACCTGTTCCACTAGAACCAACACCTGTTCCAGAAGAACCAAAACCAACACCTGTTCCACTAGAACCAACACCTGTTCCACTAGAACCAATACCTATTCCACTAGAACCCAAACCAACACCTGTTCCAGAAGAACACAAACCAACACCAGTTCCACTAGAACCAACACCTGTTCCAGTTGAACCCAAACCAACACATGTTCCAGAAGAACAAAAACCAATACCTGTTCCACTAGAACCAACACCTGTTCCACTAGAACCAACACCTGTTCCAGAAGAAACAAAACCAACACCTGTTCCACTAGAACCCAAACCAACACCTATTTCAGAAGAACAAAAACCAACACCTGTTCCAGTTGAACCAAAACCAACACCTGTTCCACTACAACCAACACCTGTGCCAGTAGAACCAAAACCAACACCTGTTCCAGAAGAGCCAAAACCAACACCTGTTCCAGCAGAACCAAAACCAACACCTGTTCCAGCAGAACCAAAACCAACACCTGTTCCTGTAGAACCAAAACCAACACCTGTTCCAAAGGAACCAAAACCAACACCAACTCCAGTAGAACCAAAACCAACACCTGTTCATGTAGAGCAAAAACCAACACCTGCTCCAGCAGAACCAAAACCAACACCTGTTCCATTAGAACTAAAACCATCACCTGCTCCAGCAGAAACCAAACCAACACCTGCTCCAGTAGAACCAAAACCAACACCAGTTCCAGAAGAGCCAAAACCAACACCTGTACAAGAAGAACCAAAACCAACACCTGTACAAGCAGAACCAAAACCAACACCTGTTCCTGAAGAACCAAAACCAACACCTGTAAAAGCAGAACCAAAACCAACACCTGTTCCAGAAGAGCCAAAACCAACACCTGTACGAGCAGAACCAAAACCAACACCTGTTCCAGAAGAACCAAAACCAACACCTGTAAAAGCAGAACCAAAACCAACACCTGTTCCAGAAGAACCAAAACCAACACCTGTAAAAGCAGAACAAAAACCAACACCTGTTCTAGAAGAGCCAAAACCAACACCTGTACAAGCAGAACCAAAACCAACACCTGTTCCAGAAGAGCCAAAACCAACACCTGTACAAGCAGAACCCAAACCAACAGTTGAAGTTGAGCCTAAACCAACAACACCTGCTCCGGCAGAGCCCAAAGAAACACCAAAACCAGCAGCAAAACCAACACGTAAGGTCAAAACTAAACCAAAGAGTAAGCCTGTTCAGATTCCACAGGAACCCAAAGACCAGGAAGACAAACAAACAGAACAGGCAGACGTTGTTATACTTGAACAGATGGAACAAATTAAACAAACAATGGAACAGATTCTAGGTGAGACACAACCAACACAGCAGCAGAAGCCCCAAGAAGAATATACTCAATTAATACAGACTCAACATATTGATGAATATACTCAACCTACAACTATTCCAGAGTATCAAGAACGTCAGGTGACACAGGAGACGACACAGATTATCCAAGAACAGCCCATTCAAGTTATCCAACAAATTACACCTCAGGTTATTCAGGAAACGACACAGCAGATTACACAGCCGTTCCAACAAGAAGAAGTTGTCACGAAAACAGTTACCACGGAAGAAATTATTGAACCTAAACGCAAAGTGATTAAAAAGAAAACTGTGACCAAGGTAAAGCCTCAGGTCACTGTGGAACATAAAGAGGAAGTCACTGTGTTCCAGCAGCCTCAGGAAAGCAGGCAAGAGGTTGTTACCTCTGAACATTCGGAAGTTATAAAACAAGTCACTGTGCAACGCCCTCAAGTTATACAACAAGAGGAAGTGACCTTGCAGGAACCTCAAGTTACACAACAAGTAACTGAGGTCACGAGCCATGTTGTGCAAGAAATTGCAAAAGTATCTGAAATCCCCGAAGTCGTGCAGAAAACAACAGTTATCCAACAGCCCACCCTCGTACAGCAAGAGATAATAGCAGAACAGAAACCTGAAGTAATAAAAGAAGTCATAACTACAGTGCAGACAGACAAGGCTCAAGAAATTTGTGAACCAGAAGTTTTGCAAACTACAACACTCGTTCAAAGACCAGTCTTTATCCATGAAGAGACTGTTGTTACACAGCTCCCAGAATCCGTTGAAGAAGTTACTACTAAGGTGGTAACTAAGAAGACAGAGATTGTACAAGAACCTGAGAAGGTTACCAAGGTAGTAACAAAGGAGGCTGAGATTGTACAAAAACCTGAGGAGGTTACTAAGGTGGTAACAAAGGAGGCTGAGGAAGTTACTAAGGTGGTAACAAAGAAGAAGAAAAAGGTAGTAAAAGAACCTAAATTAATTGAGAAAACAGTCGAGGAGGCTGAGGTTGTACAGAAACCTGAGGAAGTTACTAAGGTGGTAACAAAGGAGACTGAGGAAATTACTAAGGTTATAACAAAGGAGGATGAGGTTGTAAAGAAACCTGAGGAAGTTACTAAGGTAGTAACAAAGGAGACTGAGGTTATAAAAGAACCTGAGGAGGTTACTAAGGTGGTAACAAAGGAGACTGAGGAAGTTACAAAGGTGGTAGCGAAGGAGGCTGAGGTTGTACAAAAACCTGAGGAGGTGACTAAGGTAGTAACAAAGGAGACTGAGGTTATAGAAAAACCTGAGGAAGTTACTAAGGTGGTAACAAAGGAGGCTGAGGAAGTTACTAAGGTGGTAACAAAGAAGAAGAAAAAGGTAGTAAAAGAACCTAAATTAATTGAGAAAACAGTCGAGGAGGCTGAGGTTGTACAGAAACCTGAGGAAGTTACTAAGGTAGTAACAAAGGAGACTGAGGAAGTTACTAAAGTGGTAACAAAGGAGGATGAGGTTGTACAAAAACCTGAGGAAGTTACTAAGGTGGTAACAAAAGAGACTGAGGTTATAGAAAAGCCTGAGGAAGTTACTAAGGTGGTAACAAAGGAGCCTGAGGTTGTACAAAAACCTGAGGAAGTTACTAAGGTAGTAACAAAGGAGACTGAGGAAGTTACTAAAGTGGTAACAAAGGAAACTGTGGTTATAGAAAAGCCTGAGGAAGTTACTAAGGTGGTAACAAAAGAGGCTGAGGTTGTACAAAAACCTGAGGAGGTTACTAAGGTGGTAACAAAAGAGACTGAGGTTATAGAAGAACCTGAGCAAGTTACTAAAGTGGTAACAAAGAAGAAGAAAAAGGTAGTAAAAGAACCTAAATCATTTGAGAAAACAGCCGAGGAACAGGTGACGACTGTTGAGCAACACACACAACAGCAAGCTGTGCTGCAGCAACAGGAGATACAAATAACACAAACTGTTCAGAGAGAGGCTGCTGTTATGCAGCAAGAACAGGTGACCAAACAAACGGAACAAACACAACAAGTGACTCAGCTCATCCAACAAACACAACAGGCAGTTGAGGAAGTGTCACAAGTCACAGTACAGAAACAAAAACGCGTAAAGCAGATGACACCACAGGCGGAGACCGAGACACAGCAACAGACCATTGAACAGCAGAAACTGACTACTGTTACCCGTAAGTGAACAACAGGCTCTGACATATATTATACTTGTAGTATGCCAAAGGTTGTATACATGCATCTATCTCACAGCTCGAAGAACACTGCACGTAGCCTGAAGACCCGCATATTGTACTCTTTATTTACAAAACAGTCACGTCCAGAATACTAACACAGATGGTGGCATTTTTTGTTATTTTCGTGCCTTATTTTATGGCTCCTAATTTTGTATGTGTAATTTCTCTATTTTTGTTGCTCTTTTCTTATTCATAATTTATCTTAATTTCTTTACTTTTTTGTAATGTTACTTTCTGCTTATCGCCTAATAGTATTTTTTGGGCAGTAAATTTTATTTTATATTTTTTAACCAGTTTATTTTGATGGCTCTTTAACCTTGTTAGTGATTTTCTTTGTGCTAGATGTTAGTGTAGTGAATATGGTATCCTGCTTCATTTGCTATATGATTGACAACTATTCTGCATGTCCACATGTCAAGATTCCTTAGTTAGTTACTTAGTTTTTATGCTTCAATAATTTATGTTAGCATTTGTTTCTTCTTCGTGTGCATTATGCGTTTCGCTAATTTGTTTCGTAAAGCATTAGCTTTATTTAAGTTCTTGTGATCATTTAGCCAGTATGCAGTTTGTTGGTTTTATATTGAACAGTAAACAAGATCATTGATATTCAGTACATGAACATAATTTTCAATATATTCTAGGTTCACACTTGTGTATACTGCATTTACCCATCAACATTATTTTGAATTCTTAAGTTTGACTAAAACATAAAATTGGACTTGATTTCAGTTTAAAACCCTTTATTTCCTTAAATTATTAACATCTCCCCACTGTATGAATAAGCAAAAGAAAAGAGGTAAATATAGCAGAAGTAATCTTAAGTAACAGGTACAGTATAGCATTTTGATATGTAACCTGTGTAATATTATTACAAAATTGTTGTTGTAAATATGAGCTAACCAATTAGACTAATTATGCTCATCTTTTAAATGTGAGGAAATTACCACAATCCTTCATTCTCCTACTAAATAAAAATACGTACAATTTCTTTTAAACACAAATTATATTGATTGTATTAATTTAAACTTTCTGTAATATTTTAATTTTTTGTCACTATTACAAAAAACTAAATATCAACACAGTATCATAAATGTGATTTTAGGTTAATATACTTTGAAACATCATTAAAACCCTTTGTTTAAAACTAGTACCATTATCTTTAAATAAATTATGCTTATTTCTTAACAGTAAACTAACCATCGGTATTAATACAAAAAATAATAATTAGTTTATTATCATTAAAATACAGTAATTCCATTTTAATACAGGACATGTAATGAACTAACAATTCTAAATGCAGTAACATGTTAATCTCCTTAACAAGTTTTCATATATAAAACCTTTACCTCTCCCATAGTGGTTTTCATTCAAAATAATAATTTCTGCATATGTTTTATTTTACAGCATTTTCCCACACTAGAACAAGTTTCAGAAATTATCTTATCATTATTTCAAAATATTTCTCTCACATCTCATTTAAATGAATTTCTCAGGGCACATGAACTTGCAGAACTCTTGCTCATGCCAAGACACTCACATGTCATTACTATTTTCAGAAGCCCCACTCACATTGCTCACGGAAACGTCTCAAGAAGAAACTGTTCCAGAATACAAGGCAGACACACTACAGCTAGGTCGGTCCTTTAACCAGAATGGCAAAGATTCTGAAACATGTATGCTAGACACTGAAGTATAAATGTCATTCAATAATGTGCCTTATAAAATCCTGATTAGTTGATAAATATTGGAGCTATGAAAAGAGCAAGCAAATTACATGCATGCTTTCATTCTATTAGAGATGGTCGATTACAAATGTATATAATATAAAAAATGTCAACAATTAAAAAATACACGTGTCTAAATCTATTTAACCTCACGGAAAGGCACTTGCAAAATTCAGAATCTGGGTCATTGTGTTCTAAGGAGTTTAAATTTTAATTTAATATATGTATACAAAAGTAAAAGAGTAGTTAATATAGATGAAGATTTCAACAATAATACACTAAAAGCAGCCAATAAAGTCACATTGCTCAAAATATTTAGTAATGAAAAAGTACAGTAGTCTACTCTCATTTGAATAGCATCTACAGAATATTAGTGGAATGTCACACAGAAATTCGACCAATTTATGAATACAGTACTTTTCAACAATCCAATTTAATTTACTACTTAAACAGTCATCACATTGAGACTCCATTAGATAATGAGATTATATGTGTCCAGTGTATTTATTCTTTAACTTTAGCCATTGGTTACACATCCACAGCACCCACGCCAACACCTTCACAGGCTGAGGAAATCAAGGAGGTGGCTGAACCCATACACAAGGCTGAAGCCACACAGGTTCACACAGGTAACTCTTGGAGCATTTGATGCCCATCTCAGACACTGCTGACAATGGCATTAAACTCTGCACAGTATAACCAAGGCAATATTTGACTTAAATAAAGATCTGCACAAATTACTGTTAATAGTATGGAGATCGGCTGGTTTACAATTAATTACAGAAGTGATTACAATTTGTATGACTGGATGTGCTGGAAATATAATAGCTATAACATTTGGAATGAAATATAATTATACAGTAATCATATTTATTGCATTCTAATCAATTATATCACCTCAATATATAAGATTATCACATTGCAGCTTAATCTCTGTTAATTATTGTTGAGTGAGGTGCATTTTTTATTCAAGAAAAGAAAAAGAAACTAGCTTAGAAGTTATTTTTATGTGAAATACCATGCCAGTACAGTGCCTACATATTCTGGGGTGGGTCCTGTCACCGACGGTTATATCCTGACATGTAAAATACTTTTTTGTATTCATTTCCACTCATGAAAGATGACATCTTACCCTGACAAAAGTCAACATCAGTCAGTATATACAGTACAGTATATATATATCCCTTGACAATTTTTTCGAGTATACAATATGCCAGTTTTCATTTCTTTCCTTTATTTTTATTTTTCAGCTGCTGAATATGAATTTCTTCCACCCCTTTAAAATAATATATCTTTTATTTTTGTTCTGGTTAAACTTCCCAACCCATTAATATGATGACTAAACAAGTGTAAACAATTAATATAGTTCTATGTAATCAATGAGATCCCAAGTAATTTTCCCAGTCTTGGAGTGTTTTTTCATGTACTCGGAAGATGTTGCAACTTATGTGTCTGGTGTATGGTTACAGAAATGTGTGTTCCGGGCTTTAAGGCTTTGATTCGCTTAGCCACGGACAACCAAGTAGACCTTGAGACTGTTGAGCTGAAACCCACTGAGAAGACAACGTTTTCTAAAGATATAGCAAAGTTGAGCTTCCACTTGAAGAAAGGGGTGCAAGTTAATGAACTTCTGACCATGATGAAAGAGGGCGAGTTTGTCGCTCTTAAGCGCACAGAACACCAGGCCAAACTACTCGAAGTGGCAGACCGTCTGGAACATGCCACGGTGCACAAGGTGCTGGTACAGGAGGCTAAAGACAGATGCGATAGCAATGTTGGTCTAAAGTCGGTAATGCGTACGATTGAAACTGGCAAAGAATCAATGGAACAAGTGATAATGGATGTTTCCAAGGAATTTGGGCCATCTTCAGAGCCAGTAAAAGAGATCGCTGCAATTGGACACCTTCTACAAGAGGGTGTAAAATGTAGCGAAGTTATCTCATTGGTTGAATCTGGTTTATTGCCTAGTTTAAAGAAGCCCGAATCACAGGTGCCTCTTGTGTCTATGGTAGCTGATAAAGGTCACATTGGCAGTATTTGTGAAGTGTTAGTGGGAGAATCAGTGAAGGATATACACAAATTAAAGCCTAAAGAAGAAGCTGCTCGTATGTCCGAGGTCAAGGAAATGCTCAAGAAGGCCAAAATTGAAACAGTGGATGTAAAGAGTAAGTTTTGATTTCATCCTTGATTGTAGATTATATTTGGAAACGATCAGTAGTTTTTTGACTGAGGAGAGAAGACCTGTCAGCTTGTTCATATAAGATATATATATTGCATTTTGAATATGCATTGCTTACATCGTCTGATATATAAATTCACATTTGTCCAGATATAAAATACTGTATTTAAATATACTACTAGTTTTGCATTAAGAATATGTTTCCTTAATACTGTCCTGTGCTAATTATATTATCCAGCCTGATGATCATTAGCAAGTGACATGTTATTTATCTTTGATTTGTCTTATAGTACTGATGAGTTTAGTGATCTACATTAATAGAAGTATTATTCGGTATAATTACGTCATTAAGAACTTTGATATGCATTGGCTCAAATTAGTATTATATAATAATTTCAAAAACACAAATAATTTTATTTTATTTTACTAAGATATTGAGTATCCAGAATGTATATATTTATATACAGTATACATTTATATATATTCTAATGCAAAACTAGAAACAAACAATCTCCCTCAGGTTATATCATAGGCTTTCCCCCCCCCCACCACCCCAAAAAAAAAAATTAGGATTTGTAACATTCTTCACCCCCACTTACCTTGATTTGTGCCTAATGTGACCCCCCTCCACCCATTAAGCATTCGCATCGGAGATGGTACCAGGCGTGAAGGCCTATGTGCGTATGGCTCAAGAGGATACTGTCAACATTGATGAGGTTGTCCAGAAGGCCAACTTGGAGCCCAAACTGAGGGAAGAAGTAGCCAAAATTGGCATGATGGTAAAACATGGGGTGATGGCCCAGGATGTGATCGCTCTCATGGAAGCTGGCGATTTCCCCGAGCTTATGAAGCAAGAAGCTCAAGCTAAACTTTTGACTGTTGTTGAGGAATTTGGTTTTAAAGCATTGGTCAACCAGGTTATGACTGAACAAGTGGAGCAGGCCATCCAGAAGACTGATAAAACCATCGGAGTTAAGACCTTCATGCGCATGCTTGAGCAAGCTGATGTTAACGTGGAGGAGATAATATCAGAACAATTCCCCAAGGAATTTGATTCTGAAACACAAACACCGGTATCTAAAGAGATGGCCAAAGTTAGTCTAATGCTCAAGGAAGGAGTTCAATCCCAAGAAATACTGTCTATGATAGACGCTGGAGAACTACCAAATCTGGGTCGCCCTGAAGCGCAGATGCCTCTCATTCATATGGTCGAAGAGCAGGGACACACTGCATTAATCTGCCAGGTTCTGATTGAAGACTCAGTCAGAGACATCATACAAGGTGATAACAAGCTTACAGCTTCATTAGCATCTTCAGTAGTCAGCAACTATAGTGTGCAGCCATAGCTACAAACATAGAACAATATTAGATCCTTAGGAATGAATGAAAAAAAGGCGCAGATGAGCTATACAAATTAATCGTTGCAAATTGATGCAAATAAATGCAAATAAATGCTGAAATGAATGTAGATTACAAATTAGTTTCCATTATAATTTATTATAACATAGTAGCATGTATATTAACACTTTTTTCCCTAACTACATAACTACATTTGTAGGAGAGAATTTCTCTCCAGTTCATACAAAGTTTATTTTCTAACTATTTAACTGCTTAATATATTTATTACTACATCTACTCAGACGACAAAGTAGACAGTCTAAATATATTCTTCCTTTACTTAATTTTATACATGCAAACTCCATAAATATCCCTTAATAAACTTGTGATGTCTATTTTATTTATTTCAAAACTGAAATCAGACAATACCTGTACTTATTATATGACACCAGAAACAGACAGTCTTTTTTAATATCTATAAAGTGAACCATTTAAAAATATTGAACATATTATTAAACATTTTAACCCCCCTTACAAAACATTCAACTTTTTCCAGCTGTGAAAGGTTCTCTGTTGTTGTTGTTAAAAGAATGGGATATTAAGAAAGACAATATTTTTCAGAACTTCCCAAGGTAGACGTAGCAACTGTATCTTCAGTTGAGATCCTCCAGTCGGCAACTACATCTAAGGTTGAAGTCAAAGGTAAGGTAAAAACAGTGGTTATATTGCTATTAAGCTTATGATCTTTTTCAGGATAAATTTGTTTGATAAAAGCTGCATTGTTTTTAGTATATGGAAAAGTATTAATACGGTGCATTTCTGTTTATGTTGAGATGTTTCGTAGCAAAACCATATTGTAATATGCTGCAAAATTAGTTGGAATCTGCTACAAAATAAGTTGCAACATATTGCAAAATACGTTGTAATATGTTGCAAACTAAACTGCAGCATATTCCACAAATTTGTAACATGCAGCAGAGTAGACAGATTAATAAAGTTTCTGCAGAGGAAAGTTTAAATACAGCAAAATAATATTTTATCACTCATTAGAGAAAAGGAAATTAGTTTGTAATTTTGTTTGATTTGTGTGACTAATATTTGTTCCGCTTAATAAACAAAGAAAATATAAACTCAGATACCCCTTAAATAAATATATATATAAATACTGTATTGTAATTTAGTTTAAATATAATCAATTAACATTTTGCCTGAATAGAGAGCATGGAATTTATCTATTGTGTAGCATTTAAAACCTGTATTGTGTTTGTAACATATTTGTAGCTGAGAATAATATTACTCAAAGATGTAGCTGAGTATCTCTTTTGTGGTGTGAGAGTAGTTAGTAATTGTCATTTATATTTTTAACAGTAACCTCCAGATGTACTTCTGAGCCGACTTAACCCCCAGCATCATCCCTCATCTACCCCCTAGTTTATGTCTGTCCTTGTCTATGTATGTCTCGGCTGCCATTCATTTCATTGAAATCTATTGATGTAACTTTCCGACAAAATCTACATTTTTTTCTTCAAATTTGTTTGGTAGTTCTCAACACTAAAAGTATGTAGATGCTCATTGGCTGAAATATTTTTTTTTAGAGAGTCTGTATCTCTAAGAGATACAGAATCTGATTTCTGTAGAGATATTATTTTGAAATATAAGAGATATTTCTGATTCTGTATTTAAGAGATACCTCTTAAATAGGCACGGAATCACAAAAGAAATAGATGAACAAATTCCCTTTAATGCACTTATTTGATATACAAGAACATTTTTTGCTGCTTTGGAATACAAAGTATTATTGAGATAAAATGACTGGCAGCTTGACATCAAGAAATGGTAATGATCTTGTGAGAGTATCTGTGGTGTGCCTAAAGATATGTACAGTATTGTAATTAGTGTTCAGTGAGTGACTCCACCCGTCACATAATCCAGCATTGTTTGTGTCCTTTACAATGATTGTACAGTAACTTTTGAAAATATAGCAGATGCATGTGAGTTTATAAATAGTTACTGTCATTTAATGATAAATCTTCAGACTTCATAGTAATAAGCAAAAATGAATGTAATAGAAGTGTATGAATCGAGTACTACCATTTCTTGAACAATACACTTTTAAGTACAGTTTAAGATTTATCATATTAACTCGAGAAAATATGAAGACCAAAACCTAATGAGAAGTATTATTGCATAATACTTATGCAAATTATCTCGTCATCATTCTGTATGAACTTAGTATATGTACTGCATTAGCAAAATTGATACATGTTGCACACTGACCTGTTTATCCACTACATTTTTGCAAGATTAATTTCATAGCCTAAAATCATAAAACAAGGTTATTGGTTACAACCAATAATCATTTTACAAGTGCAGGTTGTTGAGTAAACCCCCAAACTAGAATGATATTATGTTTTCACTCTCGAGATATTGTCATAGTCTTCATGTGCTCGAGCAGGAGTACGTGTGATCTCCAACCCTGGTGCTTAAAGAATGTGTCTTTGACGTGATGGCATGTGATGAGTCTCTAGATTGATGAGTGCTGTAGTTATAGCATTATGTTGTTGAACTTCATGTGTAGTTGTAATGTGGTGACCTTTCTGATGAGCTAATGATGGAGATTGTCTGCGTAAAATTGTATTACATCACAAAGGCACAAAGTCGTCCATTTGTCTGTGTTATAATGATGCATGTTTTGCACTTACCATTGTTGAGTGATATTAATATTGGTTTCCTTTTCTCATGTACTGTAGAGTTTTAAATATTTATTTTTATATCTGAATAAAACATTATGTAGAATGCTTAGTTTGTACGGTAATTTGTTATATAACTCATGGTTTAAGACTTTTTTAATAAAAAATAATTGAATTCTAAGAAATTAAATACCTTGTGGCTTATATCGAATTGGAAGGCAGATGAGGTAAGTTTTATAGTGAATAAATGCACTTCAAATTGACGTATGTATTATTTTTTGTATATATAAAAGACATAGCGGATTGTTATTTGACCATTCATGGTCAAGGCTACAGAAGCAATTACTGATCATTCATTTTCATAGAAATTATTCATTTTGCATCTCTCAAAAACAATGCATCTTTTCAGGCTTAATACCATATGAAATCCCTCGCTAAACTCATCTAGAACTATTAATAAACAAAATAAAATATGTGCTGCACTAATATATAAAACCAATTTCAGAGGACACTTGTCCCATTTAAACCAATTTCCTACTAATGATGTACAGTATGTGAACTTTGTGAAAAAGGCATTTGTTGTCCATAACCACATAACTTCATTTCCAGCTAAGGAAAGACGGCAAGTCCAGGAGATCATTGAATCCACTCAAGGTTGGCACCAAGATTTTGGTTAAATTTATAAAGTAACAACAAAACATAATAAGCTGATATTCTATTAACTGGTACAATAATGGATAATTAACCAGAAAAACAATTATCCAAACACACAAAACTGCCGTCGTTGGTGATGTAGAGGTGGCGTCATAACACCCTTTAACGTGCATTGTAAATGCAACCAACCATACTCTCTAATTAACCTTAAGCTGTAACACTTCCTCGTAAATGATACAAAGTTAGTGTATGAGAAGCTGGGGGGGTGGGGGGCCGCTGCTAACTGTAATGCAATATCAAAGGCTCATTAACACGGCTAACCATAACAGAGTAACACCCGCAGTGTTAATTCACGTCGTGATTGTTAACAGTATGATGACGTAAGCTTTATTGAGCTATGCTTTCATTAAACAAAGCTTTTACTGAAGGGAATATCACAGGTAAAGAGACTAGGTTAAGCAATTCAGGAGTAATTGTAATATCATCAGATATGACGGAGTAAGCTAAAGGGGTTTAGCTCCAAGACAACAATTACATACACTAACAAGTGAATGATACTAATTAAGTAATCAATACTTTTGTCAAAGAACTATTTTTGGACATAACGATTTTGTTATGAAGCTTGTAATTAGAGTAAAGTCAGTACAGAAATTATTCATAAATGAATAAATCAAGTCTCATTTAATGTACTAGTTTGAACTTTAAAAATTAATAGCACTTTAAAATAGTGTATTAAATATTTGGCAGACTGTGAATTAGAAAGAATTCAAAGTTAAACATAATTAATTTACAGCTGTCATGTAGATAAATGCACATTTATACACATCTACAAACCACACACCTTTCCTTAATAACCCATTTTGGATTTCAGCTGGTTTGGCTTCTACTTAATATTGTAATGTATTTTTTCGATGAAATAAAATGACACGTTTGAGTGTATGACAAATATATAAGGTGAATTAATCAGAAAAGAACAAACGAACATTTACTGCTAATATCCAGAAGAAAATTAATATTACATCATCAAGACATAATGAAACAAATGAACAACTGACAAACAAGTCCAACACAAATAGAAAATTAATGCCAGTAACATCTGGCTGTTATCAGTGGGTCATGAAGAAACAGGAATTTTTGTTCTTCCGGTTAATTTTTGCAGCTTCCTTTTGGCTGGCACTGACCAATTTGGAAGGCAGCAAATGTAATCTGATCAACTATTTTTGCTACTCTTCAGGTAAGGCTGAATCTAGTGACTTCTGTCACTCATTTTTTCTCTTACCTGAAGGTGAGCGATTTATAATTGGTTTAGACACTGCAGCAATTCTTACATTTTATCATAACATTAACCTTGGAAGTAACTATAGTTCTCATGAGTGTAAGGATCTGTGATGGTAATCGTTCTTTAATTAAACCTGCATATACTTATTTTCTTTAAATAAGCAAGCTTTTGACGTTTCCCTTCATAGATACCAGATTCCACCACAGAGCAAGATACTTCCTGGGTTTTCACACTGCAGCTTACATTATCAATAAATATAATTTACTTGCCAGTACTCTGCCAAAAACTCACACAACTCACATCTCTCAAAAGGCTACTACTCTGCACTTTACATGTATATTTTAGCGCCAGCAGTTTAACATTTAAAATTACAATTGCTACAATATATACCACTGCTAATACACTGTACTGTGAACCACCTACATAAAAAAATATCCCTCCAAATTCATGTTATTTGGTCTTCCACAAATTTCTAATTATATCTAGTTCCCTCTACAAGGTGGCCTCAGGCACAGCAATAATTGCAAATATGATTTTATCCTGTAACATCTGCAAATGCCATATTTCGCACATTACTTTTCATTTTTGTTTTTGCAGCATTTATACACTTTCTCTTTATAATACAAAGCAACTAACTTGTGCAGCACTAGCATTATTTTTGGTTAATGGTTACTTGCTATCAGCTGCTATGATAACAGTAATATAAGGTTTAATGAATTTTATTTTCATATTTGATTTGATTTTTGTTATGCTATTTTATATATAATGGGATTGAATATAGTTATATAAACCAGGGGTTTAAAGTATCTGTCCATCAAGTTTACATTAAGTAATCAAAAAGTTGGCATGTAATGACCAAAGTGCAAAATTGCATTACAATATATTGCAATTTATTAAACATACTGTTTATGAGCTGAATATAAAGTATACATTTATGCTACAGTAATTGATAATTGAAATATTTGCATGGTTACATTATTTACATGCACTTTGAAAATAATTTACGACTAAGGATCGTAATGATAATAGTGTCAACCAATGCAGGTTATTGACGATATTCAATAATATCGTTTTATTTATTGACGATTGTCAATAGTGTTATTATTCGTATGAAGAAGTTTAAAGAAATGTTTCTAAGAGCAGTGTTCAAAGTCTAAGTTGAAATGACATAGGTATATAGCAGTCAAAAGCTAGTTTTGAGTACTATAGCAATTCTAGTTTCAGAAGTTAGGTTGGCGTGAAAGGTGTATCTTCATGATGAGTCTTCAGTTGGGGAAAGTTTTATTCCTTTTAGGATCCTAAATTATTTATCATGATAAAATATTTCACTCGAAAATCTTAGATAAAATTTCCTAATATATAACCAATTAATGCGTGAAGCAGACGGTGTACCAGAGAGCACCCTCATAACTTTTGTGTTTGTTATTTTGTCTTATTAAGCTAGGAATAAACAGGAAAGGAATTAATAAACTCTGATTTCTGATCTACTTAACCTTTAAACCCTAAAAATTTTTGACGAGAATGGATTTTTGTCCTTAAAGTTGTGAATTAATGTCTGGTGATCAACCAGCCTTTCCTCTCTCATTCTCACGGACTATTTAAATGATGTACTAAAATGCGTGAGTGAATCCTAACCAAACCTACCGACCTTCGCATACAAAACGTGACTGTTCCCTAACCGCTATGATTAGTACGCCATTATTTGTCCGTTGGGGATTTTGACTTCAGTATGTGATTCGCGATATGACTTCACTTTCCTTTCACTTAATTAAGCTCTGGCACAGAGAAGGAATGGCGAGACGGTGTGCTCTGGCCTGGTGCAGGGTGAGGCTTCTTAGGTCCTTCAAGGAAGGTACCGCATAAAACCAAATCTAACTTAGTGGTTTTAAAATTAATCTGATTATTGTAATTTCCCGTATCATCTGTGAATGTAATGTAATTACTCATTCTCTTTGAGAAGAGATTTACATTTAAGTAAATTACGATCATAACTGCGACTTAACTAGTGAGTATTCTCGTTTTGGTATGAGATTACAAGTTTAAAGCCTATCCAATTCATTACCGTGCTTTTAACTCACCAATATACGTTTTGTTTTTTATTTTTTAAAAGTAATTTGCGAGGAATTCATTAGAAGGCTTTTTTAACTCCTCACATTCATTATTGTTTTAATAACTTTAGTAATTACTTAGAAGTATGGAGATCTGATGTAAAGAATTTTTCCAGGGCCTAAATCCAAATTGTTTGTGCGTTAATAAATAGTTTTCGCCTAGAGCAGAGATTTCAACCTTTTCTTAACTCCCGGCTAGCTGGACAAAGTGCGGAAATTGTTAAAACACCGTAGAATTTTTTTAAATAAAAGAAAAGTCTATATATAAAAAGAGTATTAATATTGTGTTTGAAGTTTAATAGCTAAAATTCTAATCACGGTTTAATCTGTTTAAATATTTAATGTTGATAATGGATTTAATTTTTTTTTTTTTTTTTAAATATTCATATATCTCATTATTTTCAATATTTCCCTAATAGTAAACTTCCCCCCGCCGATTCTAAAATATTGCTAAGGGTTTTCTCATAGTCATGGTCATAGACAATGAGATAGTGAGCAAAAGAATTACAGTAATTGTAATTCAAAGGCTGAACTAGCCCTTAAGCGGCCACATTGTAATCAAAACACAGCTGGCCACGAGGCACTTCTGGTTCAGCCTTGACGACGAGCAGACGTCTTGAGACACAGTCTCCGCCTGGGAGACGCCGGATCATGTTCTCTTTCGCGATTTTGGAGTATGATACTTCCGTTTGGCATTCCTGTTCGACGGTAAGGATTGTTACGACGTGTGACGCACATATCGCCTTGGGTCACGGGATTGTTGGTAGATTTTGAATGTTTTCTGGCGTGGTGACGGTGCCTGGCGCCGGCTTGGCCAAGAGTCGGTGGGTCTTGGTGGGGCTCCTGGTGTGTCCTCACACGTGGTGAGGCTCCTGGTGTGTCCTCACACGTGGTGAGGCTCCTGGTGTGTCCTCACATGTGGTGAGGCCTCCTGGTGTGCCCCTCACACATGGTGAGGCCTCCTGGTGTGCCCCTCACGCGTGGTGAGGGCTCCTGGTGTGTCCTCGCACGTGGTGAGGCCTCCTGGTGTGTCCTCACACGTGGTGGGGCTCCTGGTGTGTCCTCACACGTGGTGGGGCTCCAGGTGTGTCCTCACACGTGGTGGGGCTCCTGGTGTGTCCTCTCACGTGGTGAGGGCTCCTGGTGTGTCCTCACACGTGGTGGGGCCCCTGGTGTGTCCTCACACGTGGTGGGGCTCCTGGTGTGTCCTCACACGTGGTGGGGCTCCTGGTGTGTCCTCACACGTGGTGTGGGTTCCTGGTGTGTCCTCACACGTGGTGTGGGCTCCTGGTGTGTCCTCACATGTGGTGAGGGCTCCTGGTGTGTCCTCACATGTGGTGGGGCTCCTGGTGTGTCCTCACACGTGGTGAGGCCTGGTGTGCCCCTCACACGTGGTGAGAGCTCCTGGTGTGCCCCTCACACGTGGTGAGAGCTCCTGGTGTGCCCCTCACACGTGGTGAGGCCTCCTGGTGTGTCCTCACATGTGGTGGGGCTCTTGGTGTGTCCTCACATGTGGTGGGCTTCCTGGTGTGTCCTCACACGTGGTGAGGGCTCCTGGTGTGTCCTCACATGTGGTGAGGCCTCCTGGTGTGCCCCTCACACGTGGTGAGGGCTCCTGGTGCGCCCCTCACACGTGGTGAGGCCTCCTGGTGTGCCCCTCACACGTGGTGAGGCCTCCTGGTGTGTCCTCACACGTGGTGAGGCCTCCTGGTGTGCCCTCACACGTGGTGAGGCCTCCTGGTGTGCCCCTCACACGTGGTGAGGCCTCCTGGTGTGCTCCTCACACGTGGTGAGGGCTCCTGGTGTGTCCTCACACGTGGTGAGGGCTCCTAGTGTGCCCCTCACACGTGGTGAGGGCTCCTGGTGTGCCCCTCACACGTGGTGAGGGCTCCTGGTATGCCCTTCACACGTGGTGAGGGCTCCTGGTGTGCCCCTCACACGTGGTGTGGGCTCCTGGTGTGTCCTCACATGTGGTGAGGCCTCCTGATGTGCCCCTCACACGTGGTGAGGCCTCCTGGTGTGCCCCTCACACGTGGTGAGGCCTCCTGGTGTGCCCCTCACACGTGGTGAGGCCTCCTGGTGTGTCCTCACACGTGGTGAGGCCTCCTGGTGTGCCCTCACACGTGGTGAGGCCTCCTGGTGTGCTCCTCACACGTGGTGAGGCCTCCTGGTGTGCTCCTCACACGTGGTGAGGGCTCCTGGTGTGTCCTCACACGTGGTGAGGGCTCCTAGTGTGCCCCTCACACGTGGTGAGGGCTCCTGGTGTGCCCCTCACACGTGGTGAGGGCTCCTGGTATGCCCTTCACACGTGGTGAGGGCTCCTGGTGTGCCCCTCACACGTGGTGTGGGCTCCTGGTGTGTCCTCACATGTGGTGAGGCCTCCTGATGTGCCCCTCACACGTGGTGAGGCCTCCTGGTGTGCCCCTCACACGTGGTGAGGCCTCCTGGTGTGCCCCTCACACGTGGTGAGGCCTCCTGGTGTGCCCCTCACACGTGGTGAGGCCTCCTGGTGTGCCCCTCACACGTGGTGAGGCCTCCTGGTGTGCCCCTCACACGTGGTGAGGCCTCCTGGTGTGCCCCTCACACGTGGTGAGGCCTCCTGGTGTGTCCTCACACGTGGTGAGGCCTCCTGGTGTGCCCTCACACGTGGTGAGGCCTCCTGGTGTGCTCCTCACACGTGGTGAGGCCTCCTGGTGTGCTCCTCACACGTGGTGAGGGCTCCTGGTGTGTCCTCACACGTGGTGAGGGCTCCTAGTGTGCCCCTCACACGTGGTGAGGGCTCCTGGTGTGCCCCTCACACGTGGTGAGGGCTCCTGGTGTGCCCCTCACACGTGGTGAGGGCTCCTGGTATGCCCTTCACACGTGGTGAGGGCTCCTGGTGTGCCCCTCACACGTGGTGTGGGCTCCTGGTGTGTCCTCACATGTGGTGAGGCCTCCTGATGTGCCCCTCACACGTGGTGAGGCCTCCTGGTGTGCCCCTCACACGTGGTGAGGCCTCCTGGTGTGCCCCTCACACGTGGTGAGGCCTCCTGGTGTGCCCCTCACACGTGGTGAGGCCTCCTGGTGTGCCCCTCACTCGTGGTGAGGCCTCCTCGTGTGCCCCTCACACGTAAATTATGAAAACAAAACCTTATAACCCACCCGTCCTCAAGCCAGGCTTTAACATTCCTGGCATAGTGTAAATTTCTCACTTCACGGAAGTTATGATCTCAGCAATGTTATCAGAATCAGTCTAAATGGCGCTGAGAAATAAAATTCGTTAGGCGAAATTTGCGTTCAGAGGTAAATTATTGTTGTGCATCCAGTGTTATGATCATCCTGGTTTAGTGATTTCCTTTAATGATAATTACTTTGTGTACACGTTATCACCAGTGTGAACTAAAACATTAGAGGAACGTGGTAGCCCCATCTCAGCTGCCAAAGCAAGAAAATTAACGAAACGCTAATTATTTGTTAACTTTATGTGAACAAATATTTATGAGGCTATGAGAGCGTCGGTTTAGGCTTTAAAGTGAAGCTTTCAGTTTTCGTTATATTTTCTGATCGAAATTATAATAATTCACGTTTACTGTTTAACAACTTTTGAATTAACTTTATACTTTTTTATAGTTGTATTTATTTTAAATATATTGATATTAGGGAAATTTCAATAGGACGTCATATATTTATTATTTTGTTAAGGAATGCTTTGCCATATTTTATGACGTATTTTTGCTATTAGATGATGGCATTATGAGGACATTTTGGACAAGGTTCCGCAAGTTTGGTTTTATACATAAAGGTTCTGTAGCCTTTAAAAGTATGATAACTCCCGTGTTTGGTTAAGGCGTGAACCTGGTTGAGTAACCACGTGTGAAAAGCCTCAGGTTTTTGTTAAGGGAAACCTCGCTATGGTATATTGATACCATTCCTGTTCTAAGGAATGAGAAGTTACATTATTTTGTATTGAGCATTTTAAGAAGTTTAGTGTATATATGAAGAAATCCACAAGGGCCATAACGAGGATTCGAACCTACGTCCGAGAGCCTACGAGAGCCTTTAACCCAACGTCCGTCCATTATTTCATTTGATACATCACGCTATTGTGATTTCTGTATTGTAGTGTATATTTATATCATGATCTTAGATAAAATATAATTTCGTCATTGTTAAACACAAGACGGTGTTTTATCGGTAAATCAACTTTAACTTTACGTCTTTAATGTAAATTTGAATTAATCTAAGCTAAAAGCGAGTTACCGTTTAATATAACATTCTTGGTTAAAGCAACGCCTAGTGTCTGCTGGAAATAAATTAATTCTGGTGCCATCATGTAATTATATTTGGATCAATAAATAAAATAGGAATTATATAATGCCAGAATTTTTAAACACACTTCATACAAGATCTGTTCAACCCCACTCACAAACATAAGAATCAAAAAAATTCTTCTGTTTAAAAATTCAAACATAAGAATAAATAGATGGTTTTAAAATATGCAGCGAATATTTGAATTTTTCTAACGTTTTTGTAAAATTATTTCAATTTATAAATCCAATCGGTATCAGTAAATTATTCTAAAGTTAGTGGGGACTGCAATTTTTAGGGTATACATCTCACCTGCCATAATTGGTGTTTAAAATTCGATAATGTAATAATTTGGTTGCATGCAGGAAATTTTACCCCTCATCCAAGACTCGTACATGTAGAAATATCCAAGAGGTTCATGTCACTGAAAATTGCAAATTTTCCCACCCAAAACTGTAAAAATTCACTAAACAAGAAGGAATGTTTTAATAAAGAATGCCCAACATTTCATGCCAAAGGAACCAAGCGACTAAAGTGAAAAGAATGCCATTATGAATTAGCCTAAAGCTGTCGAAGTAGCAATAATTTGTATATGGTCTACAAGGTCACAAAGATGGGCTTGTGAAGCTTGCTTCTGGACGAATTGTTATAATCGGCTTTTGGTTACGTATTAATCATTACAATTCCGAATATTAAAATGTCATCGTTTGGAGAAAGGTTGACTTTCTTTGACAACGTTCGATCTGGATGTGCCTTATTTAATTTAGAAATGTTTCATTTTACATGATAAATTATTCACTTATTATTATTATTAACGTGTTAGAGTATTACAGTGCTTGTTTGGGCGTAACTTATGGCTGCTTTAATTTTGTTTCGATTCGATATTCATATCTTCCGATCTGACCCAACTTTGCTGAAGAAAGTCCATCAGTTTTAGAAATTGTTAGAAATGACACAGTTGTCTGAATGACATATCCTCCCGCTTGATGACTAAAACATTGTAAGTCACATTTACTATCACGACTGTCGATAAATTTTCACTCTCCATGTCACTGTTTTGGCCATGTGGATATATGACTCGTCTCTCAGTCCGGTTAGGCATCGTAGCATTTACCTAGTGACTGGATAGGTGATCACTTAGATATAACATCATCTTTTGCTAAAGTAAGCTCGAAAAACCGTGCACGCGCAAACCGTCCTTAAACTTAATGCACCTCAGTCAGGGCGTTATCAGCACTACTATCCAAACTGGGGTGCTTTATTGTAATGAATTCACTTGAGTTTGTATGTTGACTTGGACTAATGAGCATTAGCTTCGCTTGATTATGTGTGTGATTTGTGTTCACGCACTTATGGATAAGCAAAAGCACTTACATGCTTTTATTTAGATGTACCAAAACACAGATTAGATGTTTTTTATTCACTAAAACAGGCAGGTTGGTGCTCAGGCTTCACATTCTGATCGCAAGTTTCCTTCTAAAATACAAAAATCCGGTAAACTGTTAATCTTAGATTGACAATAATAACAAAACATTGTTTGCCACTGAGCTGTGGTAGGCTAGGTTCTCAGAAAGGAAATAAGAATTGTGTTTCATTGAACATATCGGTATTCATTCCCATTTTTACTGATGGCTTTAAATCTGGAGCTGGAATGTGGCTTTCGGGTATATTAAGACGTAATGTGTGTATATCACCTCTACCAGAAGACGATTTTATTCTCATGTGATTGTATATGCTTTTATAAAGGTGATATTACAGCTATAATACATTAAGTTATGCATTTACACCCGATAACACACCAAGCAATAAATACATATATTTACAGCAGATAATACATTAAGCCATATTTACGCGACAAAGAGACATGGTTAGGTATATCCAGTAATAAACTCAAAGCCATTAAATATAACGTGCGTCATTGGCTTGTGTGTGTCAATAGAACTGAAAATGGGAAATTTTAATATTTGTAAAATTTAATATTTGTAAAATTAATATTTGTAAGGGAAGGTAATGGGAGTAGTTTTATTTCTGGACGTGAGAGGTGAGCTGCTTTGTTTGGAGTGAGAATGGGACTTTTTTTTTTTTTGGTCGGTTAGTATACAAGATTGTTTTATTCAGGCTATCATAAGATATCACGTGTGTGTGTGTGTGTGTACTTCGTACAGCTGTCAGCGAGAAAAAAATTGTGCTGTAACAAGGAAAAGATTGTGTAGTATATTTTTTCATAGCTCAAAAATATAGTATTTTGAAGTAGAGATATATTGATCCGGATATTGAATATGTGATAAAAGTCAAAAGCTAGAACACCGTAATATTTATTATAAATATCTTATTGTTTACTATATAAGTAAGTTCTTAGTGTCTAAGAAATTACAGCCATATCCTAGATTCGAGTATATTGACAAATTTGATTTTATATAGGGTTCTTACGGCATTTTATGATTGCTTCATATTCCTGTTGTGGATTGTTAGTTTGATAATTTTTAACTACTTCCTCCGTTGGAATATGTAACTCTCATACATAGCGATTTAAATATGAAAAGTTGGTAGAAATGCGGAACTTTCTTTATGGATAATGGTTAACTTGATGGACCAAGATACTAAAACCAACCCCTGTAAGAAAATGATTACATTTTGAATGGACAATCGAGTAAGATCAATTGTACAAATTTTGTTTAACTAGATATGTGAAATGATGTTGCTTTAGTTCCAGAATTGATCAGGTTGACGAGACGTGTCATTCCTAAGATGTTTCCAAGAGAATTATTCATGATGACTCCAAGTTATTTTATGTTGCACACAAGATAGATAAGATCACTGAAATTTTGTGATAATACAAATTTCATTTCAGAAATGTTTAAAAGTATATCAGCTGTGTCTGAGGCCAAACCAGCGAATCCTGATGGTACATTTTGTACATGATTATGCAGATCTCAGTGGTATTAATGCTGACGAATTATCTTGGCAATGGCCAGAGTTTCTGCATAACCGTGTCCTTCTGTCTATATTTCCTCCCCTTCTTTATGTCCATGTATTTGTGTATTATTGTGCCCCATGTGTTTATTTTCAACCTAAAGTCATATCTATTGCGAGGTGAGTTGGCGTCACTTCAGTGGGAGAGGCGGCAGTTGATGGTCCTTATGAGTGACAACTGCAAGCTCACAACTATTGCAGTGACCAGATTCATCCCACAATTTGCATGTCTTTAGCCTTCATCCTGTCATTCCATCCTAAACATCCTCACTACACCAGTCTTACAGGCGGGCCCGTCTAGTGTCGACTGTAAAATATAAACCTCGATGACCTACACAAACACGCGACAATACGGTTAGTGACTCCAGTCATTGACAGATACTGATAACCAATTTGAGACTTGACTGATAGACAAGCGGGAGACACGAGTCACGATGCCACTGTGACCTGTACTTCAACTTTCGATCACACATTGAGAAAGAAACGAGATGGTGACATCTTATTTCAATCTGCATTGACACTTTATTCCTAAATTCCAGACCCTTAGGTTCCTTGATTGCAATACTCAATCATTACCACATATATTGTAATTCATTTACCTTATTTTGGTAATGTTTCCGATGTCCAACGGCTTACGGCTAAATTATGTTTAATGTCCCTTTGGTAATCACAATTATTAGTTTTATTATTGTTTTATTGAATGTGCTTCAGAGCTGGAGTAGATCACTTTTTGCTATGTGCTTTTACATTCAAATTATTTTAACATAAGACCCAAGTTTCTCAGTAATGTATAATTAAATAATTCGTGTAATCATCCCAGATTTGTGACATTTGTTAACGTGTGTAATATTAATATATATATATATATATATATATATATATATATATATATATATATATATATATATATATTTGTATATATATATTTGTATATATATATTTGTATATATATATTTGTATATATATATTTGTATATATATATTTGTATATATATATTTGTATATATATATATATATATATATATATATATATATATATATATATATATATATATATATATATATATATATATGTATATGTATATTAACGGCTCTTACCATTCGTAGACATGGAAGGAGCCGACTGATATTAATACAAAATTGCATTTCTTGGTCTTTTAAGCCTAGGACATCGGAAAAAAAATAGTATAGTTGTCTGCATTAAAAACACAGTTTAGCCTCCAAGTACCATGTGATTGTATTTGTTCTTGAACCGTTGCATGACTTAGGCAAGGCCTGTGTCACACACACTGTGGAATAACATAATCATTAGACATTTCATCTTGACATCACATCTGAATCTTGTATATAATGTCTCTCAAATACAAAACTATTGATGTGATACATTAGCTGATCATATCGATACATCTTTTTCAGAAGAGGAGAAACCCTCTACATCAATACAAGAACAGGAATCAGAAATACAAACATTGAAACATGAATTATTACACGAAACTATGCATATATTATCAGATGTAGAGATGGAGCAGAGCAACATACTGAACATTACACCCTTCACAAGTGATTCTGCTTCACAGACTGTCATACCTGCTTCAGATTTGGAGTTCGTCTCGATTTTACCCTTGGCTGTTGTGTCAGAGGCAGGCTTCATCACTGTGTTCCCGTCCACATCTCCTCTGGAAAAGTATATCACTACAACAGAGTTAATTACACACATGCCTGAGGCAGTTTATGCCACATCACTTTCAGTCCCTGATCTTGACAATGCTACAATATTGCCTGTAACACTTGTATCTGAAATAGGTCAGAAGATAGTATATCCTACTGTGTCTTCCTATAAACATGAACTCACAACAGAATTCCTTGTACATGTCCCGGAAAAAGCACAACCAACCTTACTGTTTGTTCCTGAACTGGATTATGCCTCTACCCAATGTGTTACACTTGTGTCTGAGGCTGGCCAGACAGTGAGATATCCTACCTTGTCCGTCCTTAAACACGACACAACAGAGGAATTCGTTCCTTATATCCCAGAGAAAGTGTATGCAACAGCACAGTTTATTCCTGAACTGGACTATGCTTCTGTCCAGCCAATTACACTTGTGTCTGAAGTTGGACAGACTGTGAGGTATCCTACCTTGACTGTCCATAAACACGAAGACACAACAGAGGAATTCGTTCCTTATATCTCCGAGCAAGTGCATGCAACTGTACAGTTTGTTCCTGAACTGGACTATGCTTCTGTCCAGCCAATTACACTTGTGTCTGAAGTTGGACAGACTGTGAGATATCCTACCTTGTCTGTCCATAAACATGAAGACACAACAGAGGAACAAGTTCCTTATATCCCAGAGAAAGTGTATGCAACTGCACAGTTTATTCCTGAACTGAACTATGCTTCTGTCCAGCCAATTACACTTGTGTCTGAAGTTGGACAGACTGTGAGATATCCTACCTTGTCTGTCCATAAACATGAAGACACAACAGAGGAACAAGTTCCTTATATCCCAGAGAAAGTGTATGCAACTGCACAGTTTATTCCTGAACTGGACTATGCTTCTGTCCAGCCAATTACACTTGTGTCTGAAGTTGGACAGACTGTGAGGTATCCTACCTTGTCTGTCCATAAACATGAAGACACAACAGAGGAACAAGTTCCTTATATCCCAGAGAAAGTGTATGCAACTGCACAGTTTATTCCTGAACTGGACTATGCTTCTGTCCAGCCAATTACACTTGTGTCTGAAGTTGGACAGACTGTGAGGTATCCTACCTTGTCTGTCCATAAACACGAAGACACAACAGAGGAATTCGTTCCTTACAGCTATGAGAAAGTGCATGCCACTGTACAGTCTATTCCTGAACTGGACTATGCTTCTGTCCAGCCAATTACACTTGTGTCTGAAGTTGGACAGACTGTGAGGTATCCTACCTTGTCTGTCCATAAACACGAAGACACAACTGAGGAATTCGTTCCTTATAGTTCAGAGGAAGTGTATGCAACTGCACAGTCTATTCCTGAACTGGACTATGCTTCTGTCCAGCCAATTACACTTGTGTCTGAAGCTGGACAGACTGTGAGGTATCCTACCTTGACTGTCCATAAACACGAAGACACAACTGAGGAATTCGTTCCTTATATCTCTGAGAAAGTACATGTAACTGTACTGTCTATTCCTGAACTGGATTATGCGTCTGTCCAGCCAATTACACTTGTGTCTGAAGCTGGACAGACTGTGAGGTATCCTACCTTGACTGTCCATAAACACGAAGACACAACTGAGGAATTCGTTCCTTATATCTCTGAGAAAGTACATGTAACTGTACTGTCTATTCCTGAACTGGATTATGTGTCTGTCCAGCCAATTACACTTGTGTCTGAAGCTGGACAGACTGTGAGGTATCCTACCTTGTCTGTCCATAAACACGAAGACACAACAGAAGAATTAACTCTTTGTTTCCCAGAGAAACTTGATGTAGTGTCACAATGTATTCCTGAACTGGACTATGCAACTGTCCAGCCTGTTACCTTTGTGTCTGAAGCCGGCCTGACTGTCGTGTATCCTTCTTCGTCTGTCTGTGAACACGACCACATTACAGAGGAATTTACTCCTTCTATCCTAGAGAAAGTGCATGCAACTACACAGTGTATTCCTGAACTGGACTATGCAACTGTCCAGCCTGTTACCTTTGTGTCTGAAGCCGGCCTGACTGTAATGTATCCTTCTTCGTCTGTCTGTGAACACAAACACACAACAGAGGAACTCGTTTCCTATAGCCCAGAGAAAGTGCATGCAACTACACAATGTATTCCTGAACTGGACTATGCAACTGTCCAGCCTGTTACCCTTGTGTCTGAAGTAGGCCAACACATTATGTATCCTTCAGCATCCGTCATTCATCAACACGAACATTCAGGAGAATTTACTACGCATGCTCCAGAAATGGCTCATGCAACCACCACAGAACATGATCTCCAACTGGGATTTGCAACTACCCAGCCATTAACACTCGTTTCTGAGACAGGTCTTGCTATCATGTTCCCAACCACATCTGTGTTTGAACCAGATCATAAAACAGAGCTCATTGATGATACACTAGAATCTGCCATGTTATCTACAGCAACACAAGACTTCCAACCTGAGCTTGACCTTGGTTTTGCAACTGTTCAACCGATTACTTTATTATCACAGGAGGATCTCGCATCTACACAGCCTCGTACATCTCTCAAAGAACTGGACAAACTCCCTACACATCCCGTCACTCTCACTCCTTCACGTGATGATTCCCGCATGTCTCCTATAACCCATACCTCTGTACCACTCCATACAGGCATACCAACAGCAGGACCGGCTCCCACAGTCACCTCCACAACATCTGAAACGAAGACGGAGGACGTACAATACAGTGAAGTAGATCAAGACATTAAACAGACTGAGGTAACCCAGAAACACTCTGCTGTGACGGCAACACAACACACTGGGTGGGGGGAAATTTCAGAAGAAACGGAAACCCAAAAATCCTCCATTACTTTCATACCAGATCAAAAGGCTAAGCGTCCTATTGAGAAAATTAGCAGTACGTCTATTGTTGAGACTGTGAGCGTTGATCAAACTGAGGTGGACGTTTCTGAAGACCAAGAAACTTCAGCACGACAGGTTTCACTTAGGACTGTTAAACAACGAGTCATTGAACAAAGTGATGAAGATGAGCTAACTCACGAGGTTATGGTAGGCATTGGTGTAGAGGCCGGGAGTGTCAGAGTGCCCCAGGAAACTTTAGTCAGTACTATTGGTGTGCGTGTCGAACCCAAAGAAGTTTTTGAATCTTCATTTCATATTCCCGTTGTTCATGCTCCTGAGGTGGAATCTGATACTCGATCCCTTGAAAAAACCACAATTGAAATTGAGGAATTAGAGGAGAAAGAGGATGAATTAAAGAGGGAATTAGGTATTCAAAAACCAAAGTCAGGCGAGTCAGAAGATGATAGCATTGTCGAATATATAGAGGAGATAACAGCTGTGAGAGCTCAGCCAACGGTTGAGCCAAGTGATGCTAAAGATTTCGCACAGGCTAGCTACCCTATTGTCTACTCTGAAGATACCTCACCCCATATCCGCGTTACTCAGACTCGTGAGAGTGTCATTTTAAAAGATGGAGTATTTTCTCAACAAAAAATTACTATCATATCTAGCACAGAAGATGTCGAACAGAGTTCAGTTAAACCAGAACTGGAAATTGTAGAGATTGACGATTCAGTGGAGAGTCCGGCTTCTGAGTGTAAGGTATCCTTCCCAGAAGGCCACCGCGGTTCCTTAGATAGTACCACGCCAGAGGACGTTCAAATAGCTCCCGTACCGCACACTAAAGAGGAATCTGACGTGGAAAAAGTTACACAGGAAGAGAAAGATCTTTTCGAAATGTTTCCGGAATGTGTGCTCATGCCTCTTCCACAGGTGGTAGAATGTAAAGCCCAACAGTCCAAATTTGAATATGAGAGAGCTTCCGTTACTGAAACTCTGTCGTTCATTGGTCCATCTCCTACGAAATCTCTAAGCAAATCTCGCACTATTAAAGTAGAGGAAGATGTCGAAGAAGAGAGGAAAGATACTCGTTTCGTTAAGTTAGGCGATGAGGATTTACACCGCACAGATGTAACAACAACACTGGCTCAGACAGACTTGACATCCACATCTCCCTTGCAATTTGTCCCTGTGTCCAGTGTTATCCAGGAACATACTTCTATACATGAACATGACACTTCTCAAGACGATAAAGTAACATCCATTCTTGTGCCTTCCATGACATCCACAGAATCTGAGGTAATATCCTCAGAGTCCATTACCACTCCATCGACAGAATGGAGCGAAACCACAGAAATAACACTGGAGCAAACTTCCCTCCTTGAAAAGAGCGAACCTAGAACAGAACAAGCCAAAGCAATTATAGCTGACGATGTTAAAGATTCATTGACAATAATAGAAAGTCATCCAGAAGAACAACCAGCACCTTGGGTTAGAGGAGAAAAGATTCACTTGAAAAAGCAAATCAGTATTACTCCTGATGTAGTTGCTTCTGAGTCGATTCAGGTAACAGACGTAAAGGTTGAAGATTCTTTTGTTACTTTGAAACCCGAGAAAGGAGAAGAAGCTAAGGCAACGGTTACCGAAGAACTAAAAGACTCTGTAACCATAACTGAAAAATTACCGGAGGAGCAGCCAATGCCTTGGCGACAAGGTGAGAAAGTACCATTCCGAACAGAAAGCATCCAGCCGGAATTAATTCCTTCAGAATCACTTCAGGTAACTGATACAAAAGTAGAAGACGCATATGTAGCTCTTCAAATTGAAAAGGGCGAACAAGTCAAGGCTACAGTTACAGAAGAACTTAAAGATTCCATTACAGTAACTGAAAAGATACCAGAGGAACAACCAACTCCTTGGAGACAAGGTGAGAAGGTGCCATTCAGAACAGAGAGTATCGAACCTGAATTGGTTCACTCAGAGCCAATTCAGGTAACTCTCACGAAAGTAGAAGATACATATGAAACTCTTACCACAGAAAAGGGAGAGGCGGTAAAAGCTACAGTTACAGAGGAACTTAAAGATTCCATTACAGTAACTGAAAAGATACCAGAAGAACAACCAACTCCTTGGAGACAAGGTGAGAAGGTACCATTCAGAACAGAGAGTATCGAACCTGAATTGGTTCACTCAGAGCCAATTCAGGTAACTCACACGAAAGTAGAAGATACATATGAAACTCTTACCACAGAAATGGGAGAGCAAGTCAAGGCTACAGTTACAGAAGATCTCAAGGATTCTGTTACAGTAACTGAAAAGATATCAGAAGAACAACCAACTCCTTGGAGACAAGGTGAGAAGGTACCATTCAGAACAGAGAGTATCGAACCAGAGTTGGTTCACTCAGAGCCAATTCAGGTAACTCACACGAAAGTAGAAGATACATATGAAACTCTTACCACAGAAAAGGGCGAACAAGTCAAGGCTACAGTTACAGAAGAACTTAAAGATTCCATTACAGTAACTGAAAAAATATCAGAAGAACAACCAACTCCTTGGAGACAAGGTGAGAAGGTACCATTCAGAACAGAGAGTATCGAACCTGAATTGGTTCACTCAGAGCCAATTCAGGTAACTCACACGAAAGTAGAAGATACATATGAAACTCTTACCACAGAAAAGGGCGAACAAGTCAAGGCTACAGTTACAGAAGAACTTAAAGATTCCATTACAGTAACTGAAAAAATATCAGAAGAACAACCAACTCCTTGGAGACAAGGTGAGAAGGTACCATTCAGAACAGAGAGTATCGAACCAGAATTGGTTCACTTAGAGCCAATTCAGGTAACTCACACGAAAGTAGAAGATACATATGAAACTCTTACCACAGAAAAGGGAGAGGAGGTAAAAGCTACTGTTACAGAGGAACTTAAAGATTCCATTACAGTAACTGAAAAGATACCAGAAGAACAACCAACTCCTTGGAGGCAAGGTGAGAAAGTACCATTCAGAACAGAGAGTATTGAACCTGAATTGGTTCACTCAGAGCCAATTCAGGTAACTCACACGAAAGTAGAAGATACATATGAAACTCTTACCACAGAAAAGGGAGAGGAGGTAAAAGCTACAGTTACAGAGGAACTTAAAGATTCCATTACAGTAACTGAAAAGATACCAGAAGAACAACCAACACCTTGGCAACAGGGTGAAAAGGTACCATTCAGAACTGAGAGCATTAAGCCTGAGTTAATACCATCAGAACCTATCCAAGTAACAGACACAAAGACCGTTGATACATGCGTTACTTTCCAGGATGAAAAAAGTGAAGAAGTTAAAGCAATTATTACTAAGGATCTAAAGGATTCTATTACTGTTACTGAGAGACTTTCAGAGGAGCAACCATATCCACTGAAGAAACCACAAAGAGTAACAGCAGATGCCGCTCATCATATGCTCATGGTAATGGAACATGACTCAATTTCCGTGTCTGAAGTTTATGCTAAAGAAGGGGGTACTCAGTTTGAGTCGGAGAAAGCAGAAGTACAGAAGGCCACCGGGAAATTAGAACCGCTAGAAGCTCTGACCACGACTGATCAACGCAGTGAGGAATACTTCTCTCAGCTCTCGGATATGCTCAAGACGACAGAAAAAGCTACTCTTTTGGATCAAGATGCAAAACATACACTAGAGATTACAGAGCAAGTCCCTCATGAAACTATTGTTGATTTGAAGAAAGCACAGCGTGTATATGAGAACCTCAAGTGTGGCCTCATTGAACAAAATGCTGCTCTGACACAGGAAATTTTGGTTCATGATGCAGAGGATACTTATGAATCAAAGGCACCTAAAGTTGCTTTCACAAAACAAACAACTGTAACAAAAGAATCTGAAGCTGTGATCGTTGCAGAGCAAAAACTAGAAGAAGATTCAGTTCAGTGGGAAAAACATCCAGATTTGTTAGAACGAGCCAAGCCAAACGTTCAAGAATTGAGGCACATCCAAGTTTCTGAAACCTTTAAATCGGACAAAGAGGACATTTTCACACAACCCACAGCTTTGAAACAACAAGGAAAGCCTTCGGAAGTCCAGCCATTAGAAGCCCTTACAGTTCTGGGTCATGACGTACAAGAAGATGCCGCCTCGTGGAAGTCTCGCGTAGACAAGGAACAGACAGCTAGAGCATCAATTCTTGAAAACATGTCACTAAGTGTCTTGGAAACACAGCAACATGATTCATTTAAAGAATATAAAGTGGATAAACCATTGGAAGCACATGCGACCCAAATGGAAGGAAAACGAGAAGCTTTGGCGGTGTCCGAAGTTAAGGCTGTGTCTCCTATTCGTGAGATATCAAAAGCAGAAACAAAGGAAGAACATGCAGAGGTTATTCATGCAAAAAATACATCTGTGGTTATTTCATCCTCTGAAGTTCGAGAGAGTGAGGCACCTTTGAAAATCCAGCGCCCATTGGAAATGCATGCAGAGGGATTAAGCTTTGATGCTTACCATCCTTTAACAGTTGCTGATACCGAGGTTCAATTACCAGTTGACATTTTAAGCAAGCCAGAGATATTAACAGGGACAGCAAAAACAAGTTTCATTCCACAAAAAGCACTCGAAGTTCTCGAATCTCAGACTCACCAAAAAGAGAAAGAATTCCTCCCAGCGAAGACGGCAGATATGAAGTTGGAGGGACAGGTTGAATGCAGCGAGTATTCCCTTGAAGTTAGAGAAACCAAGGCTCAATCGCCCATAAGGGACCTGAAAGAAAGCAAGCCTTCTTTAGACATGGCTAGTGCATCATTGATTCCACAGAAGTCTGTGAATGTTTCAGAAGTTTCAGTAAGCTACAAAGAAGAAGAGTTTAAAGAAACTCCCAGATATTCACACGTAGCAACATCAGAACAGCTTCCCGGCCATGAGCCTCTCCATATAACTCAGAGCAACGTTCAGGACAGCACACAAGAATTCAAGCCTATTGCTCCTCAAGAAGAAGTTGCATCTGTGGATCTTAAGGGTTTCCATGCAGCATCTGTGACTGAAGTTCACGCTGAACAAGGTGAAGAGGTATATCAACCTGACAAGCTGCCCGTCACCACTGCCAAAACCGATTTGGTAGAGGGTATGCCGTCCATTATAACTCAAGAAGTCTGTGTTTCGTCATCTGTTCAGGAATTATCTGTTCCTGACATGCCAAAGACCAGAGAAGCTACCACAGGATTTGAGGAAAAGAAAGCTGTATCCATTCATGAAACTGATACTCATGAAAAGGAAGAAACATTTACTGAAGCAAAACCTTTACAATTACAGTTGCAGTCCAAGATCAATGGCGGGCTAGAGCCACTTCTCATAACCGAAGTAGAGAGTGAAGAGTTTACAGGTAAAGTACCACTAGACACGGTGCCCACCATGGAAAGTGCAAAGATTGAACTGACACATGCTACGAAGGTGGCATTGTCATCCGGTGTCCTCATAAATGAACGAGAGGGCTGGCACGAGGAAGATAAACCTGATATCCAAAAGGCCGAAGGTAGTATCAGTGCAGACGAGGCTATTACAGTTTCAGAAACACTTCCACAGTCAGGAACTGAAGAACTTAAGATAGCGCCTCTACCAAAGACTGAGGAGGGAACAGGCTCGCTGGTGTCATCCAAAACGGCAATGATCTCAGAAGTTATCCTTCATGAGAAAGAAGGAATACATAAATCCAGCACTTTCCCGACAATCTCTATACCAGGCCAAACACAGCCTCCAAACTTACCATTAATCGTGCAAGAAACGCGCACTGAATCTAGTTTAGTAGAAATGGTGGACCAAAAGATTCAGCCTTCCGAGTCTGCATCTGTGTCCCTTATTGCACATCAGATCGCCTCTGCTTCAGATGTTGGAGTGAGTGAGAAAGAAGGTATATATAAACATGATAAACCAAAAGAAGATCTTGCTAATGTGGAATATGAAAGCGAGAAGGCTCCCATCCAGGTAAGTGAAACTAGAGCGGAATCGCCCGTCAAAGATTTTACAGATAAGAAGCCACAAGATGCACAGGCCAAGCCATATATCATACCTCAGAAAGCTGTTGCTGTGTCTGAAACAGACACAAAAGATAAGGAAGGAATACTGAAAATGGAGAAACCAGCAACAGTTACTCTGGAGTCTGATATGACCCAGCCTTTGCATCCAGTGACAGTGTCTGAGGTAACAGCTGATTCCAGCATCAGCAAGCTGTCTATTGATAAAGTAAATGAAGAGCAAGCAGAAGCAAGTCATATTCCTCATCGTGCCGCAGCTGTTAGTGAGGCAATGGTTCACTTCAAAGAAGATGATTACGATGAGTTTAAACCCACTCTCGTTGCACCCAAAGAATTCCACACTCCAGGCCACGAGTCCGTCCTTGTAACAGAAACCCGTCCTGAATCTCCCGTTCTAAGGCGCGAAGAAAAGGAAGTTCCGAAGAGTAAAGCCAAAAGTGAGGTCATTTCACAAGATACAGTTCAAGTGCAGGAAATCCGAGTTCATGAATCCGAGAGTGATTTTGAAACCGTCGCACCTGTGCATTCAGTAGGAGAGTCACACAGAATTCCGGAACATATTTTGGCAATATCTACTAACATCGAACCATCTGACTGCCTCCAGAAATTAGCTGAAGCAGATAAAATCGTAGGTAAAACTGCAACCCTTACAGTTAACGCCCAACAAGCAGCAGAAGTATTACAACACGATGTAAGTGAAGCAGGAAATATATTGATTGACGAGAAATTGGAAAGCAAAAAAGCATATCCAAGTGTTGAAGAAATGCAGTCTGTTTCCGTGTCAGAAGTTAGTGCTGAAACGAAAGAACAAAATTACATTGCGGAGAAACCATACGAACACAACGTGGAAGCCAAACCAGTCCTTACTCCCCTCCACCTTGCGAATGTCGCCCATCCTGACATTGCAGAACAGGAGGGTAGCATTCCTAAACTCGACATCCCTAGTACCACCCACGCTAAACTTCACTTTACCCCACACACATCTAAACAAATAAGCGAACAGCAACCAGATATACTTCCAGGCATATTTAAACCGGAACAACCTATTCTGGCTACAGGTAACATTGTATTGGAACAAGCTACACATGTCTCTGGCTCTCAGGAAGTCGTTGTCGAGACTGTAGCTGAAGAGGTCATCAAGCAGACTCCACAGACAAAACAAGCACACCCATTATTTGATACGCAAGAAACTATTTCTGTGACGCAAGTGTCCGTTCTTAACCAAACAGAGCTCTTGGATGACGTTACCAAGCCTATGCCTGTAGTCGCACAGCCAGGACACGTGACCCAGCAGAGCATTCACGTGGAGGAGGCTGATTTACGTGAATCTTCCTCATCCGTTACGTTTGAGAAAACAACTGAACGAACAGCTACGACAGTGTTTGAT
Organism: Procambarus clarkii; assembly: GCF_040958095.1. NCBI lineage: Eukaryota > Metazoa > Arthropoda > Malacostraca > Decapoda > Cambaridae > Procambarus > Procambarus clarkii. The sequence goes on from NC_091235.1 coordinate 8,406,164, forward strand.
GAAAGAGAGCATGTTACTGTTTCAGAAGTCAAATCGAATGAACTTCCAATGGATCTGTACGAGAAAATTGTTGAAGGAAAAGCGATACCTGTTATAAAGCCTCTTGAAACTGTCACTGTCTCCTCTGTAACTCTAGCTGAACAGTATGAAGAAACTGAGAGTCATAAACCAAAATTGGAGAAAGCTGAACCTATTACAACGCCACAACAGTGTGCTTCTACTGAAGAGACCGAAGTTCATGAAAGTTCTGGAATAATAGAAATCAAACGTCCAACAGAAGAAAAGGCTACAACTCATGTATCAAAACGTGAATCTGTCATGGTCTCAGAGGTGAAAGCAGAAGAAAAGCCAATTTCACTAAGAGATAGAACACCTTCTCAAGAGAGAGCAAAGAGAGTTATGTCTAAACAAAAGCATGTTATTGTATCAGAAACGTCAACTTCAGAAGCTCCAGGATTTGTCCAGCATATCAAACCTATTGAAGATAAAGCTAAAACAGTTTTATCTCAAAGGGTATCGGTTATAGTATCAGAGGTACGACCTGAGGAGGGTACACGGACAGCCAAACCAAGAACACCGTCTCAGGAACGAGCTCGAAAGGTACTTTCTCAAAAAGAATCTTTCGTCGTTGAGGAAGTCAAAGTCCACGAGGTGCCTAAAGATCTCCCTAAAGGTAAACCTAAGACTGATAAAGCAAAGAAGGTAATGCCACAACAGGAATCTATCACAGTTCAGGAAACAAGAGTTGAGGCACATGCAGGTGACCTTTCACACACAATGCCTAAAGAGGAGAAGGCCATGCAAATCCTACTTAACCAGTCATCTTTATCTGTATCCGAAATCTCAAGTCAAGAAATGCCTGTGCAAATGCCCGAATACAAGCCAGAGAAAACACAATCTGCGAAGACCAAAATAGACCACAGGGAAGTAGTTACAATCTCTGAGGTGACAGCTGATGAAGTGCCTCATATTGTCCCTGAGGAAAAGCGGAAAACAGAAACGGCAAATATGATTCTACCAGACACAAGAGAAACAATCCAGATTTCTGAAGTTTCAGCTCAAGAATCATCAGAAAGTGTCGTACAAGTAAAGACAAAAGAAGAATATGCTCAAGTGGTTGTTAAGCCGACTGAGTCCATCAGTGTTTCACAGACACAGGTTCATGAGTCAGTTGATGACGTTCGTGTAGCAAAACTTAAGGAAGAAAAAGCTTTAACAATCCTTCCACAACAAGATTCCATTACAGTGCAGGAGATAAGTGTTAAGGAGGCCCCACAAGATATTAAAGACCACAAACCTAAAACTGAACAGGCTAAGTCCATATTGTCACCACGAGAGTCAATTGCAGTTGAGGAGATCAACGTCAAAGAAAGCCCTGTATCAGTAGATGACGTGAAGCCAAAAACAGAACAAGCAAAATCTATTATTTCGCCTCATGAATCACTTACTGTTGAAGAAGTAACAGTAAAGGAAACTCCAAAAGATATTAGCGAGGTGAAACCTAAATCACAGACAGCCAAGTCAATTTGGTCTGAGCAGGAGTCCATTTCTGTTCAAGAAGTTACAGTAAAGGATGCTCCAGGATCAGTGAAAGATGACAAGCCAAAAACAGAGACAGCAACATCAATTATTTCGCCCCACGAGTCACTTACTGTCCAAGAGGTGTCTGTCAAAGAAGCGCCAGGAGATATTAAAGATGACAAGCCAAAAGAAGAACGAGCTACTTCAATCTTGTCTCCTCAGGAATCGATCGCTGTTCAAGAGGTATCTGTTAGAGAAGCTCCTGGGTCAGTGAAGGATAGTATTCCAAAGAAGGAACAAGCTACGTCTATTATTTCTACTCATGAATCGGTCACTGTTCATGAAGTGACAGTGAAAGAGGAACCAAAAGATATATCAGATAAGAAGCCAAAGACAGAAAAGGCAACTTCAATTTTATCAGAACAGGAGTCCATTTCTGTGGAAGAAGTCTCTGTAAAAGAGGCTCCTGGCTCGGTGAAAGATTTGAAACTGAAGACAGAACAAGCAGCCTCAATTATTTCCCCGCACGAGTCACTAACTGTTCAAGAAGTAACAGTGAAGGAAGCTCCAGTAGAAATTACTGACAAAAAGCCAAAGGAGGAAAAAGCGACTTCAATATTGTCTCAACAAGAATCGATTGCTGTGCAGGAGGTTTCAGTGAAAGAAGCTCCTTATTCGATGGAGGAAGACAAACCAAAGGCTGAGAAAGCCACATCAATCATTTCTCCACATCAGTCGCTTACCATCGAGGAGGTCACAGTAAAAGAAGCTTCAGGAAATATAAGTGATAAGAAACCTAAAACAGAGAAAGCAATTTCAATATTGTCTGAACAGGAATCCATATCTGTCCAAGAAGTCTCAGTGAAAGAAGCTCCGGGATCAGTTAAGGAAACAAAACCCAAAACAGAGCAAGCAACCTCAGTTATATCACCACATGAATCCCTTACTGTTCATGAGGTGTCTGTTGGAGAAGCCCATCAGGACTTAAGTGACCAAAAGCTTAAGACTGAAAAGGCAACTTCAGTTCTCTCTGAACAAGAGTCTATTTCTATTCAAGAGATTTTGGTAAAAGATGCTCCGGGCTCGGTAAAAGATATTAAGCCAAAGTCAGAGCAAGCAACATCTATTATTTCTCCTCACGAATCATTGACAGTCCAGGAAGTATCAGTTAAGGAATCTCCATCAGAGATCAGTGATAAAAGACCAAAGTCAGAAAAGGCAACATCCATATTATCTGAACAGGAATCTATCTCTGTTCATGAAATATCTGTGAAAGACGCTCCTGGATCAATGAAAGATGCAAAGCCTAAGACTGAGCAAGCAACATCTGTCATTTCTCCTCACGAATCACTGACTGTCCAGGAAGTATCAGTTAAGGAATCTTCAACAGAGATCAGTGATAAAAAACCAAAGTCAGAAAAGGCAACTTCCATATTGTCTGAACAAGAGTCCATCTCTGTTCAAGAAATCTCAGTTAAAGATGCTCCGGGATCAATAAAAGATGCAAAGCCTAAGACGGAGCAAGCTACCTCTATCATTTCTCCACACGAGTCGCTCACTATTCAAGAAGTATCAGTTAAAGAAACACCAACAGACATTAGTGACCGAAAACCAAAAACGGAGAAAGCAACTTCAATATTATCTGAACAAGAATCTATTTCTGTTCAAGAAGTATCAGTAAAAGAAGCTCCTGGTACAGTGGAAACTGCCAAGCCAAAGACCGAGCAAGCAACATCAATTATTTCTCCACACGAATCAATTTCCATTCAAGAAATATCTGTGAAGGAAGCTCCCACTGACATATGTGACAAAAAGCCAAAATCCGAGAAAGCGACATCAATTTTGTCAGAACAAGAATCGATTGCTGTGCAGGAGGTGTCTGTGAAAGAAGCCCCAGGCTCGATAGAAGAAGCAAAGCCTAAAACGGAATACGCAAAATCCTCCATTTCTCCACACGAATCGCTTACAGTTCAAGAAGTGTTAGTGAAGGAAGCGTCAGCAGACATCAGTGACAAGAAGCCACAGACAGGAAAAGCAACTTCCATATTGTCTGAGCAGGAATCAATTGCAGTACAAGAAGTGTCCGTTAAAGAGGCGCCTGGAAGAGTGGAAGATGTTAAACCCAAAACTGAGCAAGCAACATCTATTCTTTCTGAACACCAGTCACTTACTGTTCAAGAGGTCACAGTGAAGGGAGACTCTGCTGAAATAAGTGATAAAAAACCAAAGACTGAGAAAGCAATTTCAATTTTATCTGAACAGCAGTCTATTTCAGTCCAGGAAATCACTGTGAAAGAAGCTCCTGGATCTGTGAAAGAAGACAAGCTGAAACCAGAACAAGCAACATCGGTCATATCACCACTTGAATCACTCACTGTTCAAGAGGTATCAGTGAAAGAATCTTCTGGAGACATAAGTGATAGAAGACCAAAAACAGAGAAAGCAACGTCAATATTCTCAGAACAGGAATCAATTTCTGTTCAAGAAATTTCCGTGAAGGAAGCTCCAGGAACCGTGGCAGATGTCAAGCCCAAAGAAGAGCAGGCAACGTCTATCATTTCTGAACACCAGTCGCTTACTGTTCAGGAGGTAACAGTTAAAGAAATTCCAACAGACATAAGTGACAAAAAGCCTAAGTCAGAGAAGGCAACTTCCATATTGTCTGAACAGGAGTCCATCTCTGTCCACGAAGTGTCGGTAAAAGACGCTCCTGGTTCCATGAAAGATGCTAAGCCAAAGACTGAGCAAGCAACATCTGTCATTTCTCCTCACGAATCACTGACTGTCCAGGAAGTATCGGTTAGGGAAGTTCCAACAGAGATCAGTGACAAAAAACCAAAGTCAGAAAAGGCAACATCCATATTGTCTGAACAAGAGTCCATCTCTGTTCAAGAAATATCTGTGAAAGAAGCTCCAGGTTCCATGAAAGATGCGAAGCCAAAAACTGAGCAAGCAACATCTGTCATTTCTCCTCACGAATCACTGACAGTCCAGGAAGTGTCTGTTAAGGAAGCTCCAACAGAATTAAGTGACAGAAAACCCAAAGAAGAGAAAGCAACTTCAATATTATCTGAACAGGAATCCATCTCTGTCCAAGAAGTATCGGTGAAAGAAGCTCCTGGATCTGTAAAAGATTTAAAACTAAAGACGGAACAAGCCACTTCTGTCATTTCTCCTCACGAATCACTGACCGTCCAAGAGGTATCTGTTAAAGAAGCTCCAACAGAGATCAGTGACAAAAAGCCAAAGACAGAACAAGCAACATCTATATTATCTGAACAGGAATCCATTTCCATCCAGGAAATATCTGTGAAAGAAGCGCCTGGTTCCCTGAAAGATGAGAAGCCCAAGTCAGAGCAAGCAACATCCATCCTTTCTGAACATCAGTCACTCACTGTTCAAGAAGTTACGGTGAAGGAAGCTCCGGCAGATATAAGTGATGTGAAGCCCAAGACTGAAAAAGCAACATCAATTTTGTCTGAACAAGAGTCCATCTCTGTTCAAGAAATATCTGTGAAAGAAGCTCCAGGTTCAATGAAAGATGCAAAGCCTAAGACTGAGCAAGCAACATCTGTCATTTCTCCTCACGAATCACTGACTGTCCAGGAAGTGTCGGTTAAGGAAGTTCCAACAGAGATCAGTGACAAAAAACCAAAGTCAGAAAAGGCAACTTCAATATTGTCAGAACAAGAATCCATCTCTGTCCACGAAGTGTCGGTGAAAGAATCTCCTGGTTCCATGAAAGATGCTAAGCCAAAGACTGAGCAAGCAACATCTGTAATTTCTCCTCACGAGTCACTGACTGTCCAGGAAGTGTCTGTTAAGGAATCTCCAACAGAATTAAGTGACAAAAAGCCTAAGGAAGAGAAAGCAACTTCAATTTTGTCTGAACAGGAATCCATTTCTATTCAAGAAGTGTCTGTGAAAGAAGTTCCTGAATCGATGAAAGATCTGAAACCAAAGACAGAACAAGCAACATCTGTTATTTCAGAACTCTTGTCCCTTTCTGTTCAAGAGGTATCAGTGAAAGAATCCCCTGGAGATCTTAGTGATAAAAAACCAAAGACAGAAAAGGCAACTTCCATTCTGTCCGAACAGGAGTCTATCTCTGTCCAGGAAATATCTGTTAAAGAAGCTCCTGGTTCAGTGGAAGAAGTTAAGCCAAAGACTGAACAAGCAACATCCATTATTTCCCCACATATGTCATTAACAGTTCAGGAGGTAACAGTAAAGGAAGTTCCAGCAGATATAAGTGATGTAAAACCAAAGTCAGAAAAGGCAACTTCAATATTGTCTGAACAAGAGTCCATCTCTGTTCAAGAAATATCTGTGAAAGAAGCTCCTGGTTCAATGAAAGATGCCAAGCCAAAGACTGAACAAGCAACATCTGTCATTTCTCCTCACGAATCACTTACTGTCCAGGAAGTGTCGGTTAGGGAAGTTCCAACAGAGATCAGTGACAAAAAACCAAAATCAGAAAAGGCAACTTCTATATTGTCGGAACAGGAGTCCATCTCTGTTCAAGAAATCTCTGTGAAAGAAGCTCCAGAATCAATGAAAGATGCAAAGCCAAAGACTGAGCAAGCAACATCTGTAATTTCTCCTCACGAATCACTGACAGTCCAGGAAGTGTCTGTTAAGGAAGTTCCAACAGAGATCAGTGACAAAAAACCAAAGACAGAGAAGGCAACTTCCATATTATCTGAACAAGAATCCATCTCTGTCCAAGAAGTATCGGTGAAAGAAGCTCCTGGATCTGTAAAAGACTTAAAACCAAAGACGGAACAAGCCACTTCTGTCATTTCTCCTCACGAATCACTGACCGTCCAAGAGGTATCTGTTAAAGAAGCTCCGACAGAGATCAGTGACAAAAAGCCAAAGACAGAACAAGCAACATCTGTATTATCTGAACAGGAATCCATTTCCATCCAGGAAATATCTGTGAAAGAAGCGCCTGGTTCCCTGAAAGATGAGAAGCCCAAGTCAGAGCAAGCAACATCCATCCTTTCTGAACATCAGTCACTCACTGTTCAAGAGGTTACGGTGAAGGAAGCTCCAGCAGATATAAGTGATGTGAAGCCCAAGACAGAAAAAGCAACATCAATTTTGTCTGAACAAGAGTCCATCTCTGTTCAAGAAATATCTGTGAAAGAAGCTCCAGGTTCAATGAAAGATGCTAAGCCAAAGACTGAGCAAGCAACATCTGTCATTTCTCCTCACGAATCACTAACTGTCCAGGAAGTGTCGGTTAGAGAAGTTCCAACAGAGATCAGTGACAAAAAACCAAAGTCAGAAAAGGCAACATCCATATTGTCTGAACAAGAGTCCATCTCTGTTCAAGAAATATCTGTGAAAGAAGCTCCAGGTTCAATGAAAGATGCCAAGCCAAAGACTGAACAAGCAACATCTGTCATTTCTCCTCACGAATCACTGACAGTCCAGGAAGTGTCTGTTAAGGAAGCTCCAACAGAATTAAGTGACAGAAAACCCAAAGAAGAGAAAGCAACTTCAATATTATCTGAACAGGAATCCATTTCTGTTCAAGAAGTGTCAGTGAAAGAAGCTCCTGAATCGATGAAAGAGGCAAAACCAAGGACAGAACAAGCAACATCTGTTATTTCAGAACTTCTGTCCCTTTCTGTCCAGGAAGTATCGGTGAAAGAATCTCCTGAAGATTTTAGTGACAAAAAACCAAAGACAGAAAAGGCAACTTCCATTCTGTCCGAACAGGAGTCTATCTCTGTCCAGGAAATATCTGTTAAAGAAGCTCCTGGTTCAGTGGAAGAAGTTAAGCCAAAGACTGAACAAGCAACATCCATTATTTCCCCACATATGTCATTAACAGTTCAGGAGGTAACAGTAAAGGAAGTTCCAGCAGATATAAGTGATGTAAAACCAAAGTCAGAAAAAGCAACTTCCATATTGTCTGAACAAGAGTCCATCTCTGTTCAAGAAATATCTGTGAAAGAAGCTCCTGGTTCAATGAAAGATGCCAAGCCAAAGACTGAGCAAGCAACATCTGTTATTTCTCCTCACGAATCACTTACTGTCCAGGAAGTGTCGGTAAGGGAAGTTCCAACAGAGATCAGTGACAAAAAACCAAAGACAGAAAAGGCAACTTCAATATTGTCAGAACAAGAGTCTATCTCTGTTCAAGAAATATCTGTGAAAGAAGCTCCTGGTTCAATGAAAGATGCGAAGCCAAAGACTGAACAAGCAACATCTGTTATTTCTCCTCACGAATCACTTACTGTCCAGGAAGTGTCGGTTAGGGAAGTTCCAACAGAGATCAGTGACAAAAAACCAAAGTCAGAAAAGGCAACTTCCATATTGTCAGAACAAGAGTCCATCTCTGTCCAAGAAATATCTGTGAAAGAAGCTCCTGAATCGATGAAAGATGCTAAGCCAAAGACTGAGCAAGCAACATCTGTCATTTCTCCTCACGAATCACTGACCGTCCAGGAAGTGTCTGTTAAGGAACTTCCCACGGAGATCAGTGACAAAAAACCAAAGACAGAAAAGGCAACTTCTATATTGTCTGAACAGGAGTCTATCTCAGTTCAAGAAATATCTGTGAAAGAAGCTCCTGGATCAATGAAAGATGCTAAACCAAAGACTGAGCAAGCAACATCTGTCATTTCTCCTCACGAGTCACTGACTGTCCAGGAAGTGTCTGTTAAAGAAGTTCCAACTGACATAAGTGAAACAAAACCAAAAACAGAGAAAGCAACTTCAATATTATCTGAACAGGAATCCATTTCTATCCAAGAAGTGTCAGTGAAAGAAGCTACAGGATCAATGAAAGATGCAAAGCCAAAGACAGAACAAGCAACGTCTGTTATTTCTGAACTTTTGTCACTTACAGTTCAAGAAGTATCAGTGAAAGAATCTCCTGAAGATTTTAGTGATAGGAAACCAAAGACAGAGACAGCAACTTCTATTTTGTCTGAGCAGGAATCTATTTCTGTTCAAGAAATTTCTGTTAAAGAGGCTCCATGTTCAATGGAAGAAGTGAAGCCAAAAACAGAACAAGCAACAACAATTATTTCCCAGCACGAATCTTTAACAGTTCAAGAAGTAGCTGTGAAAGAGGTTCCTACTGATATAAGTGATAAAAAACCACAAACACAACAGGCAACATCAGTATTCTCTCCTCAAGAATCTATTTCTGTTCAAGAGGTTTCTGTGAAAGAGGCTCCTGGTGCAGTTAAAGATTCTAAGCCTAAAACAGAACATGCAAAATCTACCATCTCTCCACTTGAATCACTTACTGTTCAGGAAATAACAGTAAAGGAATCTCCCAGAGATATAGAGGAGTTGAAACCAAAAACTGAGAAAGCAACTTCTGTATTATCTGAGCAAGAGTCTATATCTGTTGAGGAGATTTTGGTGAAAGATGTTCCTGGATCAATGGATGATTTGAAGTTCCATACAGAACAGGCAACCTCTGTTATTTCCCCTCACCAATCACTTACTGTTGAAGAGATCACTGTAAAGGAAACTCCAAAAGATTTAGCTGATGAAAAACCTAAAACAGAGATTGCCAAATCCCTTCTGCTGCCACAGGATTCCATAGCTGTACAGGAGGTCTCGGTTAAAGAGGCTCCAGTTGATATTAAAGAACTGAAGCCAAAATCCGAAACAGCAAAACCAGTTGTGAGTACCCAGGAATCTCTTTCAGTAAGTGAGGTTCAAGTTGAAGGACAGACTCAAGAAATGGTTACTCCGAAACAGATAAGTGAAACTGCAAGGGTTAGTGTCACAAAGAAAGACTCTGTTCAGGTTCTTGAGGTGTCTTCAGAACTCGCTCCAGATGATATTCCCGAAACCAGGTTGATTGAAGACAAAGCAAAGGTTACTGTCACTGAGAATTTGCAGCGTGCAGATCAGGAAGATGTAATTGTTTTAAGAGGCCCTACAAAGGAAAAGAAAATAATAGAAGTCGTTGAAGAATCAGATGAAGAACTTGTTAAAGAAATACCTGAGGTGAAGGAAGAGGAAATTGTTGAGGAACAATTTAAGCTAAAACCCAAAACTAAAAAGAAGGTCAAAGAAGAGATCACCGAGGAAGTCATAATCAAGAAACCAGAGGAGAAAGAAGAAGTCATCGAGGAAGTAATTAAGAAGCCAGATGAGATAGAAGTCACTGAAGAGGTGATGATCAAGAAAAAACCAAAGAAAAAGACTGAAGTTACAACTGAAGAAGTTGTCGAAGAAGTCACAATAAAGAAACCAGAGGTTATTGAAGAAGTAACAGTTAAAAAACCAGAAGAAAAGATTGAGGAAATTACAGAGGAAGTGACCATCAAGAAACCAGAAGAGAAGGTTGTTGAAGAAATCACTGAGGAAGTGCAGATAAAGAAGAAGCCCAAGAAGAAACCTGAACCGAAAATTGAAGAAGTAACTGAAGAAGTTACACTAAAGAAACCAGAGGAGAAGATTGCCGAAGAAGTCACCGAAGAAATAGTCGTCAAGAAAGCAGAAGAGAAGGTTGAAGAAGTGACTGAGGAAGTACAGATCAAGAGGAAACCAAAGAAGAAACCTGAACCCAAAATTGAAGAAGTTACCGAAGAAGTCACAATTAAGAAACCAGAGGAGGTTACTGAAGAAGTAGTCATTAAAAAGCCAGAAGAGGTGGTTCATGAAGAAGTCTCTGAAGAAGTAACCATTAAGAAACCGGAGGAGAAGGTTGTCGAAGAAGTCACTGAGGAAGTGCAGATAAAGAAGAAGCCCAAGAAGACACCTGAACCAAAGATTGAAGAAGTTACTGAAGAAGTTACATTAAAGAAACCAGAGGAGAAGGTTGTTGAAGAAGTCACTGAGGAAGTGAAGATCAAGAGGAAACCAAAGAAGAAACCTGAACCAAAGATTGAAGAAGTTACTGAAGAAGTCACAATCAAGAAACCAGAGGAGAAAGTTATTGAGGAAGTCACTGAAGAGGTAGTCATCAAGAAACCAGAGGAGAAGGTTCATGAGGAGGTCTCTGAGGAAGTAACCATCAAGAAACCAGAAGAAAAGATCGTTGAAGAAGTCACTGAAGAAGTGAAGATCAAGAGAAAACCAAAGAAGAAGCCTGAACCAAAGATTGAAGAAGTTACAGAAGAAGTCACACTCAAGAAACCCGAAGAGAAGGTTATCGAAGAAGTCACTGAAGAAGTAGTAATTAGGAAGCCTGAAGAGAAGGTGGTTGAAGAAGTCTCTGAAGAAGTAACCATCAAGAAACCAGAGGAGAAGGTTGTTGAAGAAGTCACTGAAGAAGTCAAGATCAAGAGAAAACCAAAGAAGAAGCCTGAACCAAAGATTGAAGAAGTTACAGAAGAAGTCACACTCAAGAAACCCGAAGAGAAGGTTATCGAAGAAGTCACTGAAGAAGTAGTAATTAGGAAGCCTGAAGAGAAGGTGGTTGAAGAAGTCTCTGAAGAAGTAACCATCAAGAAACCAGAGGAGAAGGTTGTTGAAGAAGTCACTGAAGAAGTCAAGATCAAGAGAAAACCAAAGAAGAAGCCTGAACCAAAGATTGAAGAAGTTACAGAAGAAGTCACACTCAAGAAACCCGAAGAGAAGGTTATCGAAGAAGTCACTGAAGAAGTAGTAATTAGGAAGCCTGAAGAGAAGGTGGTTGAAGAAGTCTCTGAAGAAGTAACCATCAAGAAACCAGAGGAGAAGGTTGTTGAAGAAGTCACTGAAGAAGTGAAGATCAAGATGAAACCGAAGAAGAAACCTGAACCAAAGATTGAAGAAGTTACAGAGGAAGTCACTATCAAGAAACCAGAAGAAAAGGTTGAAGAAGTCACTGAAGAAGTGAAGATCAAGAGGAAACCAAAGAAGAAACCTGAACCAAAGATTGAAGAAGTTACAGAAGAAGTCACAATCAAAAAACCAAAGGAGAAGGTGGTTGAAGAAGTTACTGAAGAAGTAGTCATTAAGAAACCAGAAGAGAAGGTACCTGAAGAAGTGTCTGAAGACGTAACCATCAAGAAACCAGAAGAAAAGGTTGTTGAAGAAGTCACTGAAGAAGTGAAGATCAAGATGAAACCGAAGAAGAAACCTGAACCAAAGATTGAAGAAGTTACCGAAGAAGTCACTATCAAGAAACCAGAAGAGAAGATTGACGAAGAAATCACTGAGGAAGTACAAATTAAAAGAAAACCAAAAAAGAAACCTGAACCAAAGATTGAAGAAGTTACAGAAGAAGTCACAATTAAGAAACCAAAGGAGAAGGTGGTTGAAGAAATTACTGAAGAAGTAGTCATCAAGAAACCAGAGGAGAAGGTGCCTGAAGAAGTCTCTGAAGAAGTAACCATCAAGAAACCAGAAGAAAAGGTTGTTGAAGAAGTCACTGAAGAAGTGAAGATCAAGATGAAACTGAAGAAGAAACCTGAACCAAAGATTGAAGAAGTTACCGAAGAAGTCACTATCAAGAAACCAGAAGAGAAGATTGACGAAGAAATCACTGAGGAAGTACAAATTAAAAGAAAACCAAAAAAGAAACCTGAACCAAAGATTGAAGAAGTTACAGAAGAAGTGACTCTCAGAAAGCCTAAAGAAGAGGCTATTGAAGAAATAACCGAAGAGGTAACCATCAAGAAACCGGAGGAAAAGATAGAAGAGGTTTCTGAGGAAGTAACCATTAAGAAGCCAGAGGAGAAGGTTGTCGAAGTAGTTACAGAAGAAGTTAAAATCAAAATGAAACCAAAGAAAAAGCCTGAATTTAAGGTTGAGGAAGTTTCCGAAGAGATTACCATTAAGAAACCGGAAGAGGAGGTTGCTGAAGAAGTCCAGATTAGGAAACCAAAGAAAAAATCTGTCTTCAAGACCGAAGAAATTAGTGAGGAAATAACTCTCCAAAAACCAAAAGAGAAGGTTGAAGAAGTAACTGAAGAAGTGACACTTAAGAGGCCTGAAGAGAAAATCGTTGAAGAAGTGTCTGAAGAAGTGACCATTAAGAAGCCTGATGAGAAGGTTGTTGAAGAAGTAACAGAGGAAGTACAGATCAAAATGAAACCAAAGATGAAACCGAAGTATGAAGTCGAAGAAGTTACAGAGGAAATGACGATCAAACAACCAGAAGAAGAGGTTGAAGAAATTACTGAGGAGGTTAGATTCAAGCTAAAGCCTAAGAAGAAACCCGAACCTAAATATGAGGAAGTTTCTTCAGAGGTAACAATTATGAGAAAGCGTGAAGACAAAGTAGAGGAAGTTGTTGAAGATGTTCATATAAAGATGAAACCAAAAGAGAAACCTCAGGAGAAGTTTGATGATGTATCAGAAGAAATAACAATATCAAAACCTGAAACTAAAGAGCAAGTGACTGAAGAAATTACTGAAGATGTGCAGATAAAGCTGAAACCCAAAAAGAAGCCTGATATTAGGACCGAAGAAGTAACTGAGGAAGTCACAATCATAAGAAAAGAGGAACCAAGTGAGGAAGAAGAAGATATTTCCGAAACTGTTCAGATTAAGCGAAAACCAAAAAGAAAAATTACAACCAAGGAAGAAGAAGTTACGGAAGTTACGATACAGAAACCAAAGCCAAAGGAGGAGCCTGTTGAAGAAGTTACCGAGGAGTTTATGCTCAAGAGGCCAAAACCAAAGAAACCAGAGGAGCCTCAGCAGGAGGTGTCGGAAGAGGTAACCATAAAGCAAGAGTCTCCTGAGCCAACTGTAACAGAAGAGGTGACAGAAGAAGTGAGCTTTAGGGTGAAACCCAAAAGGAAGAAGCCAATTGTTACTGAAGAAATCAGTGAGGAGTTTACCTTGAGGAAACCGAAGGAGCCAGAGGAAGAAGGGCCTTACGAAGTGAGCGAAGAAGTTACTATAAAGAGAAAACCAAAGCCCTTCATAAGAGAAACTCAAGAAATATCAGAAGAAGTTGAAATGAAATTAACAGAACCTGAAGATTTCACACATGAAGAAACAACCGAAGATGTGAAAATTAAAATGAAGCGACCTAAGAAGAAATATTCAGTGACAGAGGAAACCATAGACTCAAAGATGGTGATCCAGGAGTCTGATGAAGAGGAACCAGAGGTTATATATGAGGAATTAGAAGATGTGGTATATCAAAAGAAAATAATCAAAGATGGCACTGAAATTGCACAGGAATTTGTTCAGCTTAGAAAGAAAAAGCCCAAAAAATCGGTGACAGTTCGAGATGAAGGGGAAGAAACTGTGGTTATCAAAAAATCGATCACAGACGAGACTGATGCGGGTCCAAAACACGAAGATATTGAAGAGTCGTTCCAATTAAGGCTGCCAAGAAAAAAGAAGTACAAAGTGGAGGAAGAGGAGGAGGTTGAGGTAGGTGTCAAAATCAGAAGAGAACCAACATTCGAGGTTCGGGAAGATGTAGAAGAAAGCTTCAGAATAAAAACTATGGAGCCCGAAGAGGAGCCAGAGGAGGAATACGAGGAGCGCGACGTTGAGGGTAAATTCACCTTTGATCTGCCTAGGAAAAAAATACAGAAGCGAACCGAGGAAATTGAATACACCCAAAAGGTCAAGCTTCCTCCCCTACCCAAACAACCTCCCGTCTTCACCCAAGGTTAGAGATCCTGAAGGAGTCTTGTATTACTCCTAATATACTCACAATCCAATTAATCTCATCTCTACTCTTTATTTACTTGTATATATTTATATATGTATTTACATATATGATTTGCCTTTTTTTTTATTTGCCCATGCAAAACTTTCCTTTCCTGTACCGTAGACAGTTTACCTAACATAAGCATAACCCACTACAATATTTCCCGCGCCTGTTTCTACGCATTTCAGTTGATTCTCTATAATTATGCATCTGTTTATCGCCATGACTGGCACGTGTTGATACTTGCGTGAGACGTGACGTTGCTTGCCTTGAAGGTGCTATAGCCTCTGCCAAGGCGAGACAAGCCACCCTCACTCGGGCACTCAGCATGAGTCCTGTAGTCCACTCGTCACAAGGAGTGACGGCCTTGTTTACAAATATTCTCATATTTCTATGCTAAGCTTTTTTATATATATATTTTATCATTATGTTCGGCTTCCACTGTGTGACGTTTGTCGCATTACGGTATTATTTGAGTTGCTTTTGTTTTATGGTTTATTTATATTTTGATTTACAGGTAATGCAGGTTAATACAAATCTTTTAGTTACAGGATTTATTTAATGCATTTGCCCTAATGAAAGAATCTCATGTGAATAATACATATTTCCCCTATGTGATAAATGGAATTCTCCCATCTTAAAATCCCAAAAATGTATAGCCTTACTCTATATAGTTTTGAATTTATCTTTCTTAAAAGAACTCCATAATAGGTTATCTCCAGGGTTCAAATCACATGTATAGCAATGTGTTCACTGACATCTCGCAATTTACAGAGGACGTCCAAATGCAAATACAGGTTGCCGCACAGTCGCCAACTGAAGGTAAACACAGTGACACTAACATGTAGCCTCACACCCAGGATGCTAATGTTTTATTTCTGCTCTAAAACATTTCTTCGCCATCACCTTTACAGTAACTTTTAACATGCAGCCTCACACTTGAGAAGCTAATGTTTTATCTCTGCTCTAAAACATTTCTTCACCATTACCTTTACAGTAACACTTAACATGCAGCTTCATACTTGAGATGCTAATGTTTTATCTCTGCTCTAAATATTTCTTCATCGTCACTTGTACCGTTGTTTGACAGTGATGCGTTACGTGTATTTACAAGACGACATTTCTGTCTTATTTCTGTCTTCCTGTGAGCGATAAATAATGACATGATACTTGCAGGAAGGAGTATAATAAGGCTGGGAGATCGGGGACTTTTTATTGTATATACACTGAGCCAACTATCTCTAAACGCACACTACTGTAACTCTGTACAGGCGATAGCTATCCTGCTTTTTTCTGTGCAACACAGCTGCATTACTTGACTAGCACATGATGCAATGTGAGCAGTCAGCTGCAAAACCTTTCTTAGAACAAACTTAGAATAGTAAATAACTATAATTTGCGTCTACTCACCAATCTGCGATTCATGTCACACACTTCACCTGCTTTTCTACATAAGGGAGTTCAGTACTTAGTGAACTCGTTTTGACTCACAAAAACCATATATATATAAAAAACAATGATAACTAAACACAAAACTTGTGTTTAGATAATCATTATCTACTGAAGAGTCCTTCAGTAGATAATATAGGATATACCAGCCAAATATCCAAAGATATCAACACAGTATAGTGATCAATGAACTTCAGAATATCAACTGTATCTCTCTGGTAAGCCCGTTGTGGTGAGCTACAGTTATTTTATCTCTGTATTAAATCACAGCAGGCCAGCAGGCTCACTCTACCTCTTGTAGTTTCTAATGACTTGCCTGCCCTACACTAGCTCTGGAGATAGCCCCGCCCCTCTTGGTCAAACCTGGAGACCAACTGCGCGCCACAGTCACCTACGTGGCCGACACTACGCAGGAGAACGCAATGCATCTGGTGGAGGGTGAACGCGTCTATATTCAGGGTAGGTGCATTCATACTTTAATATAAGGAGAAGTGTCTATATATTCGTATGTTTGAAGTCGTAGGATATCAAATTGTGTTATAACAAAGAAAGCGTACATTTACTAGGCTATATTGTTATACTAACTTTGTTTGCTGATCTATTAATTTGTTTGGTTACACGGATTAAATCGTTATATAGATTTATGTGCACTAATACAGTAATTTTTGTAATTGTTAACCTGGTATTGGTTAGTTTCTATAATGACTCATAAATTTTTCGTCACTTCATCATTATTCGACCTCATATTATCTGCTTCCGAAACCTTATCATCTGTGCTCGATTCCATGCCATCCGTGTTTGAGCCATTATCACCTGTCCTCTATCCCTTATCTTGTGTTCGAACCTTCATAACCAGTTTTCGAGTCCTTATTACCTGTGTTCTTAATCTATCTTCGCAAGGATGATTCGATACTGAAGATTGACTCTGATATCCTTCTCTGTATGCTTTCAAAAGATTTTATCTATCCTCAATTCTTCTAATCTTCCTTCGTATGGAAAGGTCTCGATACTGGGAATTAACTCTTGTCATCCTTCTCTGTATGTTTTCCAGAGATTTTATGTCCGCTCTGTAGTGCGGTGCCCAAACATTGTCCAAGTGAGGTCTCACTAGAGCAAGGTAAAGTTGCTGGGTCACATTAGTAATCCTATTACTAACGCCAGATATAAAACGAAGAACCCCGTCTTATTTTGCCCGTTCACTTACTCTTGCCTTGAATTTAGGCCTTCATCAATCTTTACTCAAAGATCCCTCTTGCAGTCGGATTTACTAATACCTGCATTGTTCAGCTTATATCACGTGTTACCTTTTTTTCCCCAACAGCATTTGTCACCTTTCAAACCTGAAGCCTATCGAAGTCATCCTTCAGTTACCTCGAATCATTTTATTAAATTTATAGTGCGCACGATTTTAGTATTACATATTGCTTTTCACATTAGTGTCAAGATCGTTTATGGATCTTACAATAATAAAAGAACCAGGACCGACCCCTGAAGCACTCCAAATGTGACTGTTACCACCCTTGTGTTTGTTGACAAAACCACGCACTAGAAAGTGAAGAGACCGTCCTGGACCATTACCAAGTCGATTGTCGACTTGGTTCATTATCTAGTGTGTGATTTGGTCAATATTTTTCAGCCACGTTATTGTGACTCATCATCTGCACCTTTGTTTGCCCCATTCCTGCTAATTGTGTTTTCTATTCGTCAACTAAGACCTAATCCAGTTTAGTAGCCTACTTCATCTCAGCGCCATGAAGTTCAACTTTCCTCACCAACCTCTCCAGCATAGAAATCCTTGTTATGATCAAGATAATATAATCATTATCACTATCTACTACGAATACATTTGAATAAAGATACAATTCATAAGGCAAGAACACCATCTGGTAAGTCTGCACTGGGAGTCTTATTAAATTGTGTTTTTCAGTGTTGCAACCATTTGTATTTATTTTTACCATATAGCCTTCTTGAATATTTTCCACACCTAATGTAGTACTAATTGGGCAGCAGGGACCTGTTCATTTTAAGAATTGGTGTTATGCTGGCAAACCTCAATACTTCTGGAACAACTCTTCAGTTTAGGAATTATATGAAAGAGTCTTATGAGATGGCCACTGAGCTCTTCCTTTCATTCCTTTAAAATTTTAACAGTTGTCGAGGCTTGGAAACCTATTTGGTTGTATGCTTCCATTTGTTTTCAAGGTTCTACTTTTTATCTTTTACTTTACATAACTAATTTTCTGCATTTCTGTAAATAGCCTTTTCAATGTGAATATAATATAGTTTTTCTCTTTGGGATTCAATTGTCTTAAATTTAATTTCAGTGTTCCAGTCTTCTCGTGCACTCTTTGTTTTATTTATTTTATATTCAGAGTATATACCATTTGACCACTAAATAAATAATCTCATTTTTTTCTATCTGTCTGTCTTTACGTTTTTTACCCAGTTACATGTGTTTTCAAGAGTTACAGCCTTCTCATATTTTTTTATTGTTTTGCCTTAATAGATTACAAACTTTAAACTTTATTATTGATCATTCTCGAGCTACTTATACATAATTCATAAATGTGTTGTGTTCATGTGCCGTGGGCCATTTTTCTTCCCTGAATCCTTGCCTTAAGCCAGCATCATCTCCCAAAACTCTGTATTCTATTAGAACTTCTTCATGGAATTGAACAACTTGTGTTCTTATGCAGTGTGCTCTTATGTAACATTATTGATTATGTTCTCTTTGTTAGCTAGGACCAAATCTGAATATTGTTCTTCCATATGAATTTAGTAGCAGTTGGTTTAAGAAAGCAGTCTTTTATGACTTACAAGAAATTCCGTTCATCAGTATTCCTTAATGATACTCTACTATCATACATTAAAGTCTTTATTATCTATTCTCAACATAATTTCAATTTCATAATTTCATAGTTTTTCATAATTTCAATTTGTCGCCATATAAATAAGTTGCTATATGCGATTATGTATCCTATACAATGTGCTCCTTGCTTTGTATACGCCTACGTGAATTTCTGTGGCATACACGATAGTGTACAGTGTAATACCCTTGTTGTACAGAGTCGACCAATAGCGACTGGTGGTTTGTGAGGAAGCACCTCACGCTGGAACAGGGCTACGTGCCGGCCAAGCTGCTGGCCGATGAGGTCTCCTATACACACTACGTCCAGAACAAACTCCAGGAGAAAATCAACAAGCTGCCTGTCTTCGATAGTAAGTTGAATAGGTTTCCCTACAACTCTTATGTTATACTTTTTAAATATCGTAGGCCAAAAATGTTTTAATGGAATGTTGATTTTCCTTATTAAATTAAATTTTTAATTAATATAATTTTTGCTAACTCATAAAGACATATATATATGCAACGAAATCACAATGACGATATATCAGTTAAAATCATTTTGAGTCAATGGAGTGACTTAAACTATCGTTGCTGAGTCGGTTACTGCATTTGTCTGGGAATCACCAGAACGCTGGTTCAAGTCACTCCAATGCCTTAAAAGGATTTCCATATATATATGTACATACATATACATACACGAAGTAATATTGCAGAGTTGAAGAAGGGACAGAAGTCTGAGCCACCGAAAATGGTCTCCAGAATTGAACCATTGATAGTTGTGGATGGCCAGGAAGCACAGTTTGTGTGCAAGATCCAGGGAACTCCAAGACCCAACATCACCTGGTTCAGGCAGACTGCTATCATCAAGCCTTCAGAAGAGTTCCAGGTAAGTAACTGTGAATTATAAAAGTAACAAGTGTAACTGGCATGGAAAAATCTAGGCTTCATTTCTAAATTATATCATCATGCCCATCAAATTTATATTTCAAACAATTTTATGAAATTTAAGATTTGTATTGTTTATAAATCAATCATTCTTGAGGATTTTGTTTTAAATAATTTGTATTTTGTTACAGGTGTTCTACTCTGATGACAACACAGCCACGTTAGTTGTGAAGGAAGTGTTCCCTGAAGACGCTGGCATGTTCACCTGCGTGGCCAAGAACCAAGCTGGCTATGCTTCCTGTAGCGCCGAACTGGTCGTCGAGGGCCCCATCAGTGACCACGGCTCCGACTCCATGGTAGCCTCACGCCGCAGCCTCAGCAGAGAGTCATCTGTCTGTGACATTATGGAAGGCATTCCTCCAACTTTCGCCAATAAGCCAACTGTAAAGACTGTCGAAGAAGGCACTCAACTGGAAATGGATGTGCGCTTGGTGGCTATTCCAGAACCTGAGATCATCTGGAAGAAAGATGGACAGGTAAGACACTTGGGGAAACCCAAGCTACAATTTTAATATTTATCTTATGTGGGTTTCCTGTGCAAACACACAGATCAGAAAGCTCCAGGATTATCTTATCATTATTTAGGTTGTGGTGTACGATTGAGGCGCGCAAGTAGTGTCCCACATACTATGAATACACCAAGATCACGTAATAGAAGGCGGAGAGTTATGAATATTAAAAAAAATATACAAATCTGGGAAATTTAGAGCAAGGGCTACCAGAAGCAGACGATAATCATAACTATGGCGGAGTTGACTGAACCTGTCGAAACCTGAATTATATGTAGTAGTAACTGGGATAAGTTACTATTTTTTGGGTTTGTCGAACGGATTAATTCAGTATACATTTTTCTTACTCGGTGTACGAATATTCGGTTTATGATCCATCTCTTGGGATGGATTAAATTAGAAGACCGAAGTTTCACTATAATGTATATAAAAAAAAAAAAAATATATATATATATATATATATATATATATATATATATATATATATATATATATATATATATATATATATATATATATATATATATATATATATGAATGAATCATTCATTCCTTCTGAAGAAAGTACTTAAGGAAATTCCTGTTTCAATTCTTGTTCCGTGGTCTGATATATATATATATATATATATATATATATATATATATATATATATATATATATATATATATATATATTTTCGGTATATATATATATATATATATATATATATATATATATATATATATATATATATATATATACCGAAAAAGTAAGATTAATAATATATTTAATAATATATGTCTACAGGAAAGACTGCTACCAAAATATACTAATATATATATATATATATATATATATATATATATATATATATATATATATATATATATATATATATATATATACCTACGCTATTTGTGTATTTAAATTAATTAAATTGCATTCTTATTTATATGGCCATTTTTGTTGTCATGACTCAGGTGGTGGTGGAGTCCCAACGTGTGCGTATTGTCAGGCAAAAGGACGTCCACGCCTACCGCTCCGTAGTCATCATTAAGAATGCCAAGAAAGAAGATGAGGGTTCATATGAAATCTTGGTGAAGAATCGTGAAGGAGAGGCTAAGAACCACATTACTCTCAAAGTAACAGTAAGTTTTGGCGACTTTCTTGCCTTGTGTTTCATTCCTTATAGTATATGCAATCTAGTTTCAGTTTAATTAATGACGTGAAAAATGTTGTTTAATTATCATTTATGAGACGAATGAGAAATGAATTCTCATTACTTGCATATTTGTTCCACTTGTAATAGGATGTTGTGATTATTCCCACAGGCACCACAAGCTCCGACGTTCGAGGAGAAGTTCGAGGACCAGACGGTGGAGTCTGAGGGCACCATCCGTCTTGTGGCCAGAATCCGTGGCGTTCCTGCGCCGGACGTCACTTGGAGCAGGTCAGTAGGCGGGAGACTTCTCTTACAGTTCCATTTCTTAGTACCTGCTTATGACTAAGTGAACTACCAAACAGTCAGTCGACCCTCTACTAAACTAGCCTCGGTTAAGGGTCAAGTGCTCTTTTTTTTTTACAAATTGCAAATGCTTGACTTATACCTTTCCCGCATTTTGGATTTTATTTCTTAACATTTTCAGATTTATTTTCTTTGAATCGTTTAAACCTTACAGTTTTTACTTATATACAGAAATAGCCCGTTTTTAGTTTGCCTAACTTTAAACCTTTTAATAATTACATATACAGTATCAGATATGCTATGCTTGCCACTATTTATTTATCTTTAAACAGTTCTTTCAATTTATTTTGCTTTAAGGCAACTATAACAAAAAAACAACATAAGATACTCCCTTAAACCACCCCTGCAC
Organism: Procambarus clarkii; assembly: GCF_040958095.1. Classification (NCBI taxonomy): domain Eukaryota; kingdom Metazoa; phylum Arthropoda; class Malacostraca; order Decapoda; family Cambaridae; genus Procambarus; species Procambarus clarkii. The sequence goes on from NC_091235.1 coordinate 8,427,876, forward strand.
ATTAACTAAATTAAAGAATTGTCACAAATGACTGAATACGGAACCTACCCACGTGAAATGACTTAGTTAACCTCCCATGCTAATGTTGCTGCGACGGCGCCTCCCACCTCGTCGCCTCCAGGAACGGCAAGAAACTCAAGGTGGAGAAGAATGTGGTCATGACCTTCCAAGAGGAATTGGCTGTGCTTGAAATACGCAGCGTCTTACCCAACGAAGACTCTGGCAAATACACATGCACAGCCACTAACAAAGTCGGCAAGTCCTCCCACTCTGCCAATATTACCGTGGGGGTCGACATTGTGTGAGTATCCGCTTATGTATTCAACCCGCACTTGCTTTCTCCTACTACACCACGATTTTGATACCCATAATTTATTGACTGGGTTTGCTTTTTTTTATATTATCATTTATATTATTATATTTTTAGATTATAATTGGCGTTTTTGGAGATATAGATTCTCTCCTAACACTACGAAATATATATACCTATTTTGTTTTTTTTGGCATGGAATAGTGTAAGGTATTTTTCATCCATCTCTGGTCTATTGTTGAATCACTAGCCTGCTCAGCTACTGTAAATTATTTATGGCTAATTTCTAGGCTGCTTTATCAAACATGTTAATTTACGAAAAAGCAGGCCATCCTGACGAAAATGCTATAAAATTTTAAATAATTAGTAAAATTAATATATATATATATATATATATATATATATGTATATATATATATATATATATATATATATACATATATATATATATATATATACATATATATATATATATATATATATATATATATATATATATATATATATATATATATATATATATATATATATATATATATATATATCCCTTACACTTCATTTGCAATTTTTAAATTACAACATTAATTTTATTAATTTCATCTTTTATTTCTAATTTCCATTATGACTGGAATAAGGCTGCTGCTGCAACCTAGGCCTTATTATGTATTAGTGTGCAACAGAGGATAGACTGCAAGCAGTTTATAGTAGCTGACTCCATCATATATCACTCACCTTGCACTATAACAAATAAATTGATTATTTAATGCACTCCAATACACACATCATTGATATCATGAACTGTATACCCATTATTCTCCCAATGGTCCTCATTCTTGCTCTTTATAGTCATCATCGTTTTATCAGACGCAATTTGGATCAAATATTTTCATGTTCTTAATTGTATTGCAGTACCTTCAAGCGTGGTCTCGAGTCTTGTGTAGTCGAGGAGAACTCGGAGGTGGTACTTGAGTGCCGCACCTCCAAGGAGAAGCAAGTAAGATTGAAATTACATTTGGAATTCAAATTAGGAAATAATGTCCTAGAATATTTTTTGAAAAGTAATATCCTTATAAAAGTCTTGTGATCAATGACATTTTCAATCTTATGACATGTTATTTTTTATTGTTTTGTCCAGTTTGAGGTATGAGGGAAATTTTCTACCCATCTGGTGAGGTAATTCATATTTATAGGTGATGTTATTGTTTATCAGTTCTGATTGCGAAATATTATCTTTCTGCTTGTCAGAGTTAAGAGATATTGTTCATCTTGTAAACGTAGAAAGAAAGATATTATATATATATTCTTTGACAGATACTTGATATCTTGGTCTTAGTGACAGAACCTGCTACCTAGAATGTCTTAGAGAGATACCCTGGCTCCTTGAACATTTATTGGGAAATGCTGACAAATTAGAGAATTACTATGAATTATTTTATACAGTAATAATCGATTCCAGACATCATTTGTAAATTTTCTTACAGCGTACATATTTTGTTTATTTATTTATTTGTTGTTTCAGTGCAAGTGGTTTAAGGGACCTAAAGAGGTGAAGCCGAGCAAGAACGTCGTGGTGGAGCAGGAGGGCCTCACCCACCGTCTGGTCATCCACTCAGCCACCCCCAGTGACACTGGCAAATACAAGTGTACCTTCGACGACCAGTCCACCTTCTGTAACCTCACCGTCAAAAGTAAGAGGCATTGTGCTCTACATGCATTTTCAGCCTAATGTAGATGTTTATATGTTCGGATGGATGTTTTGTTATATATGTGTTTTGTTGGGGAAAATTTTGCGCGCACTGAGATGTGTTTTATATAGCTGTCTTCTAAGTTTATCACACCACTTGAACAGCTTCTTGAGAACAGTTGAGAATGTGAAAGAAGAAAGATTTTTGTATTGTGTACAAACGAGACTGTGGAGCAGTTAGGTCCGTGTGTGCAATCTGTCCTCTAGACTAATATCTCATTTTGTGTGATCTGGCTCCCAAACCAGCCCGTCCTCCTAAGGTTTCCCAATGTCAAGAAACTGTCCTACTAAAGTGCCCTTATCCTAACCTACCAGAGGACCCAAAACAGAAAACGGGACAGTATGTCAATTTCGCGAGCCACTACCATTTTCTAGTTAGAAGATTTTTTACCTTAGGTAGAGTATACGTCAAAATGCGACGTTCTATTAGGAAGACGGGTTGTTGTTAAGTTCGTTTGAAAAAAAAAATACTGCGAGGAAGCCATTTCCTCATCATGTTCCACCTTTCTTAAAATCATAGCATATGACTTTTGTTATAAATCTGGTGCGTTACGATAAGTGTAATGTGAGAAATTTTAAGATGACATCCACAAGCCCGCTCTCCTTCACCAGGCCTTGATGACTTCGTGGAGAAGCTTCAGGACGAGGAGGTTCAAGAAAGAGAACAAGCTATCCTGCAAGTGGAAGTCACCAATGAAAAGGCTACTGTCACTTGGCATAAGGTAAATATCATTTTGTTTACGTATTTGCCTATGAATAATGACTTGTATCTTTAGACTAATTATAACATATTCAGTTTTATATCTTCCTATAATTATATGACTATGCAAATTTGAATTATTTTAGAACCATTTCCTATGTTCATCGCAAACAGTAAAAGTTGAATAAGTTGTTTTATACAGACGAGGAGTCACAATAACGTGGCTGAAATATGTTGACCAAACCACACACTAGAAAGTGAAGGGACGAAGACGTTTCGGTCCGTCCTGGACCATTCTCAAGTCGACTGTGACTTGACAACGTCGTCGTCCCTTTACTTTCTAGTGTGTGGTTTGTTCAACAGCCTAGTTATGGTTATAACAGTGCTGTTTGTAAGCCCATTTTCTTTTTACTGGCTTCGTGACTGAATTTGAAATCTATTTTTGTATAACTCACATGATGCATTCAACTGATGGTGACTAAAGTACATCATAACGGAACTGAATAAGTTATAGTTTGGTGCATAAAATATCTAAGTATTAACCTGTATAGTATAAATTTATAAATATTCATTGTTAACGTATAATATTTTCGTACTCAAGAAGTATTTACGATATATATATATATATATATATATATATATATATATATATATATATATATATATATATATATATATATATATATATATATATATATATATATATGTGTGTGTGTGTGTGTGGGAGTTCATTAATTGTATATAATGTTACATAAAATTATATTACATTTCTTTGCTAATGATGTGTGCCACTATAATCCTTATAGAAAATGAGTAGTAGCATCTAAGGAGAAACATTTTTGCTGGATTCATGTCTTTTTATTATTGACACACTGAATGAATACCTTTTCTTAGGATGGCGAGGAGATTACCGAGCACCATGAGCGTTTCAAGCTGGTTTCGCAAGGTAAGACTCGTAAGCTGGTCTTGATGGAGGCCACACTCTCTGACGAAGGGGAGTACACGTGTGTGCTGGGCGACCAGGAGTGCACAGCAGAACTCACCGTCAGGGAACTGCCTGCAGAGATCGTCAGGAAGATGAAGGACCAGGTCGTTTCCAAGGGCGACAGGGCCACCATGGAGGTATGCTTGGCCCGTCATTCAATTTTAGTTACCGTATTTTCCGGCATCTAAGACCGTAGTTTATCGTATTTTACTAGAAAATATACCGTATTTTACTAGAAAAAATTGTGGGGGTGTTTTATGTTGTATGTTTTATCATACATTTACTGAAAGTGATGTTCTTGTCATTTTGAAAGAAACGAATAGGATTTTGTCATGTACAAATACATATTCAGTTGGTGGTGGACCTAAAACATGTGTCCTATTTACCGGATAATACGGTAATTAATTTGTAAAGTTTCTAACCAACTGGTGTTAATACTTCTGTTATAAGAGCAGGGGGACGTCTGCATATTTGTTATACCCTTAACATGTTCAGCGGACTGTTAGCTGCACTGATTGTGAACTGAATGCAAACTTGTAAATTTCAGGTGGAGTTGACCAAGGGTGATGCAGTCATTACTTGGTATAAGGACGAAGTTGAAATCAGATTCTCTGATCATTACCAACTCTCGATTGATGGCAAGGTGAGTTTTCAGGTTTATCTAAAACGTCAGAAATTAAACTGATATCGAACGGTTAGATTTTAAAATGTTGACTGAAATTTATAGTTAATGAACAAAGCCACAAGGGACGTGATGAGGATTCGAACCTGCGTCTGGGATGATCCCAGACCCGCCTACTTCGGAGAAGCTGCAGGATCCTCGTGAGGGCAGTAGCACTCCAGGTTGCAATTCTTTTCCATGTGGTGCAATCGACTAAGGCGCGTCTGTGATCATCACGGCTTTTGTGGATTTGTTCATATAATATATTACGCTTTTGTGATTTCTGTGTGTACTATAGTTAATATTTTGTTCTGAACCAAACTTATAACTAAAATAAATGAATTAAATATGTGTTAGGCCTGTAAATGACAAGTGCGTAATTCTTGGTATGGCGGTACACAGGTACAAAGACTCATGGTGTACAACTGCCAGTTTGAGGACAGCGGCACCTACCGGGCCGTGGTGGGCAAGAGTGAATGCTCTGCCACGCTCAAGGTACGTTTTGCTTTTATTCATTCAATTGTATTTGTACGCACTATCTATTAACGTAAAATTTGCCACTTAAAAAGTCCATTGTCAAGTATAGCTTTTCTTTGGTTCTTATTCTCTGAGACAAACTTGTTATTGCCAAAACTGTGTGCGTTTGTGATGGTAAAAAGAATCAAGTGGCAATATTTCCTATACAAGTGCATGTTTTTGCTGTTTTAATTTGAGACGTTTGGTTCGTTCATAGCAAATAATACATATCAATTATATCCAGGTTGAGCTTCAGGTAGAAGGTGACTTCTCGAAGAAGCTGCCAGCTCAGATGGACGTCAACTTTAAGACAGATGCCACCTTTGTTGTTGAAATTACAAAAGACTATGAAGTCAAATGGTTAAGGTAAGCAATCGTCATAATTCAAAAGCCAACTAAAACACGTGAAAAATAACTATTGATTTATATCTCGGATACAGAGCTAGTGATATATACATAATTTCCTCATGTAAGTTTCTTGAGCACCAATCTTAATGAATGATGGTGCGAATGGCTTACAACAGGGAGGGTGCTGAGCTGAGTTCCTCTGAGAAGTATGTTATTAAGAAAGAGGCCAAGAAGAGGATCTTGATAGTCAAGTCCGTATCTCAAACTGACGCCTGTGAATATTCCTGTGTCCTTGGAAATCTCAAGACGTCGTGTGTACTGCACGTTGTCCGTAAGTATAAAGAAAGCCTCCAAGACTTTCAACCAAGAAACCTGTAACATTTAGATTTTTTATATCTGTAGATATTTTAAAAAATCCATATACAGACATATGGTAAGACAGGATTGCATTAGATTTTAAGAATATATATATAAATTACAGGTATGGAGACAGCACCTAAGATCCCGAAGGAACACCAGAAGGTGGAAGTCATAGTCACAAAGGGTAAAGATGCTGTACTCAAGGTTCCATTCACTGCTACTCCAACACCCAAAGTCTTCTGGTACCACAAAGGCCAACTCCTAAACACAGAAAACACAGAAAAAGTAAGTATATATATATATATATATATATATATATGTGTGTGTGTGTGTATTTATTTGCATGGTGTTTGTGTCTAAATAAATGGGAGTTTGCTTTATACAAAATTTAGTTTTAATTGAATTTGATATATCAGAACCACTTGAACTTTCTTGTTTAGATATAAATAAATCAATATGGTTTACTTGACACAGCTGCTGCCAACGATATCGGAACAGGAAGCATCGATCACCATCAAGCAGGTGGAGAACATCGACTGTGGCGAGTACAGACTCAAGCTGTGTAACGACTGTGGTGCGGCCTATGCTGATTTCACCCTCAAGATCCTAGGTGGGGAGGCCTATATGGCCGGTGTTTTTGTATTATGGTTCCCTGTCTTTATTCTCTCCTGGATGATAATCTCACTTACTTTTAGCTTTTTGGGAAAGACAGATATTACGCAAACAGTATAATCACGAGAACGTGATAGAGTTATGAGTACTTATTGAAGCCATACAATGGGATCGAACTCGCGTTCCTGGGCAGCCACAAGGTGGCTATTGAATTGATGTCTTGACCCGCCTTGGAATATGTCTCACTTTTATATATTTCTAAGTTATTGGTGAATTTTGACTTTTTTTCTGGGGGGGGGGGTGTCGTACTCGACCTTCCTTACTCTTTAATAAAGATTCTCATATATTATCATGGCTCTCGAATTACTATTTATGAGTTTGCTTTTGTTTTTTTTACTACATATAGTAAGAAACGAAGGAGGGAGTGAATCATCAGGAGAAAGCTCCAAGCAATTACGACTATATAGCACTTGGAAGGGGTCAGGATAATGATTTGGGGCAGGACGCAGGACGGGGGGGGGGGGGGAGGATTAGTGCCCAACCACTTATGGACGGTCGGGGATTAAACGCCGACCTGCATGAAGCGAGACCGTAGCTCCACCGTCCAGCCCAAGTGGTTGGGCTAGTAATAAACAAACTTATTGTATCTTTTTATAACTTTTTTTTTCCCCCTCTCAGACAAACCTTCACAGCCTGGCACACCAGAGCCCATGGAAGTGACCAACGTGAGTGTCACGCTGCACTGGTCCCTCCCCAAGGAGGATGGTGGACGTGCCATCACCAACTATATTGTGGAATACATGTAAGATTTACAGTATACTTGATTCAGTTGTAAATATTGTTTTCCTGTATCGCATATGCCAGTATTGAACTAACTGCGACGGCGCCATATATATTTAAAAAAATCACCCATCATCTTTATCTCATTATAACATGCATGGAATTGAGGAGGCCTCAGCCCTCAGACTATAAAAGGGTAGAGTTGGAAAAGGTTGAACATCAATAATGATATCCACCTATTTCTTATACCTTCCATCACCACGACATATCAGCCAGAGCAGCTGATCATAGGACCGTGTGTGGAGGTCTCCTCATGGATGGTTGATAGATTTGTGCCAAATTTTTATCCCATTTTTAGAAACGGCTTCCGCCAGTTCTTATTTTCTTCTGTTTCTTGTAAGCTGCTCTCACTCTTATCTTCCCTCCTTCACACTCTTATCATGTCTGTCTGTTTTTGTTAATCTTCTTTTCACACTTCTATCTCTTGAAATTGCTGGAATACCTCACCCTACCAGACCACCCTATCAGCATTCGTTATAAGATTGTTAACATCTGCATTATTTTGATTTGTTTTTTAATATAAAACGTGCATTTCTAGGAGTAAGAAGGAGCAGAGCTGGGTTGTATTCAACCAGCAAGTTAAGATAACACAGTCAACTACAGTCGTCACGAGCCTCACCACACATGAAGAATACTGCTTCAGAGTGTCTGCAGAAAATGAGATCGGAAGATCTGAGGCCTCAAATGCTTCAAGATATGTCAAGGTAAGTTAGAATATCACAAACACCTGTAAAACACTTTTCGTAATTTGTTATAGAGTGTATAAGATGTTTGTGTATTTTAGATACAACATTGTCTAATGTTTAATGTTAACTACTAAACAATTGTAAAGTATTTATGCTAATATAAAGTAATATCATGAAACGGTTATGTTTGTACTTTCATCTGATTAATGAATAAATGTATTAACAATAGCAATTACTTAAAATTATAAATTTTGTGAGAGTAATTTTTCACAATGATGTAAAGAGGTGACTAGAGAGTGTTGTTGTACAGGTGTGTGAGCCAGTGAGGGCTGAGCCACCCGTGGTCAAGGAGCAGCTACAGGCAGTAGTGACCGGCCTGCACCAAGAGGTGGTCCTCCGCTGCGTGGTCACCGCAACCCCGACACCCAAGATTGACTGGCTGAAGGATGGCAAGCCAGTCTCCGGTAACACCAGCTACGAGAACTTTACAGCCACGTTAACTATCAAAGAAACAATGGAGACCTCGGGCGGGATGTACACATGTCGGGCCAGTAATGAAGCTGGCATGGCAGAATGTTCCGCTACCGTCGTTATTCAAGGTCACTTATACTTCTAAACCAAATATGTTTCCCATTGATACATTCAAGGTCACTTATACTTCTAAACCAAATATGTTTCTCATTGATGCATTTAAGGTCACTTACACTTCTAAACCAAATATGTTTCCCATTGATGCATTCAAGGTCACTTACACCCCTAAACAAAATGTTTCCCATTGATGCATTCAAGGTCTCTTACACCCCTAAACAAAATGTTTCCCATTGATGCATTCAAGGTCACTTACACGTCTAAACCAAATATGTTTCCCATTGATACATTCTCTTGACTAAATACAGTTTTCAGACATTGTTAATACATTTTGGCTTCACTAAGCTTATATTTGATTTTGGTGTTCCATGTACTATATATCAAATATAGCTGATATATATACATTAAGTGAATGCTGGCATTTATTCAACACTATAGCGAAATGTTATTCATTTGATCATTCAGAGGCTCCCAGATTTGAGTATGACGAGAAGCAACAGTGTCAACGTCTTACCGTTGGTGAGAAGTGGCATGTACCCATCCAGGTCATTGGTCATCCCCGGCCCAAGATCACCTGGGCACGCAATGACAAGGCTCTTGTGGTAAGACGCCTTCCACCACTTATCTTAAACTGTTTATATATTCTTGATGTAGATATACTTTTTATGCAATATATTGTTCTGGCATACAGTTTTACATATTATATTTTGTTTCTATTAAATAATTTTTAATATGTAGGTTTAATAATTAGTAACTCCTTAATGATTATGCAATATTTTACGTGATTTTGTAATATTTTAACGTTCGGCTGTAATGCTGTATAATCAGATATTACGGAATTTTCATCGGTAATTTTGCTTTGGAAGCGTGCATTTAAGAATATTTTAGAGTCATTAATTAAATGTAAATATTGAAAATAATGACCCTGACACGTGGACTTGTATTATCGTCCAGTCGACCCCACATATCGTCATCCACGTTGATGAGTCGGAGGGTTCAACGGACATTGCCATCCACAAGCTGGCCCTTGAAGACTCTGCCGTCTACACACTCACCGCTCACAACTCCGCCGGGAGATCACAACTCAGCTTCAATCTCCGTGTGGTCGGTACGTTATGGGCTGCTTATCTTAGGTGTTACGTTACCTGCTGAGCCTACTCTGTATGGAATTGATGGGAATAAGTCACACGGTAACGCGGCTGAAAATAAGTAACGCAACAAAGGTGAAATGGTGATATATATATATATATATATATATATATATATATATATATATATATATATATATATATATATATATATATATATATATATATATATAGATATATATATATATATATTAATATATATATATAATATATATATATAATATATAATATATATATATATATATATATATATATATATATATATATATATATATATATATAATAATAATATATAATATTGTTCCACCTATATATAAGGGTCCACCTTATATATATTGGTGGAACCCCTATATATAAGGGTTTCCACGCCTCTGGTTGCGTTATATATAGGTTGCTTGGATCACTAATAGGGACTAATAAGAAGCTTGTTTATAGTTGTCTTAAATTGTCTTTGTGTAAATAAAATACTGTATAAGATATTGGTTCTCTAGGTACCGAGATTATAAGTGACATCACTGCTACTCTTTTTAACTAGTGCTTCATACTTCTATTTTCAAGAAACTTTCATATTATTTCTCCTGAATTCTAAAGCAATATATAATTCATAACTAACATTAATTTCTGTTAATTCTTGAGTAACAACTTCCTTTCGGAATATATATTTCCTTACTACAAAAAAAAATTATTTGACCCGTTTTTTCTTAATGGGTAACTTTAACATGACTTTCTCCTTGCACACGTCTTCACCTCCAAACAGAGGAAGAGAAGGAGTACCAAGTATGCGCTCTTGAGGTGATAGAGGAAGAAGTCAAGAGGGGTAATAAACCAACACACGTTTATACATACTATATCAGTCTTACCAACCACCACCTTATGCCACTGCTGCCAACTTAACGCTCTATCAGTTTTTGACAATTTTTGTATACTCTGTAAACTGTTTTTTTTTCACTATACATGCTATCTGCCTACATGTTTTACATATGTCATCACATATATACTTAGCTGCTGCCAGCCTAGTGGAATAACCTTCAACAGCGTGCAGATATATTCCTAACTAATTCTGGTATTCCTAAAGTGTTAATTAAATGACTTACTTCTTAAATCCTATTAAATCATTTTTATCACGAGTATTGTCAAGCGCTGAATCCATTTCCTAACTTACAGCATCAGTAAAGACGTCCATAGATTACCCAAGTTTAGTTATATATAATACATTTTCGTTGGTGTTGAAGAACCAGAAAGCCATGCTTAATCAAATATAGCTCAAGAACATCTTTATATATTTTGTTAATTCTCCCTAGCTTGTAGTAATATTTGAAACACTAGAATGCTGAGTAACATTTTTAGATTAGCATCCAAATATCTGTAAACCGCACATTACATCATCATTTTATAAATAAAATTATGTGGGAAGTTAATCTTCATGGTACGTGCAGATTGCAAAAAGTTAAGCTAAACACAAATGCATTCTGACTATTTACTTTTCAACAAAGACAATGTTCCATTCCCTTGTTTTAGCTCTGAGGAACCCCAAGAAATTTCCGAGCCTGCTTGGGGCCTTCTGCCATATTTCTCCATCCCTCCTCCCCCGTCTCCATTCACAGTACTCCCCTAAAGGCTCAAAGGGCTCCTTACACAGTCGTAATGGCTTGGCACTTTCTCTGATAATTGAATTCCCTTCCCTGAGAGCTACGTACTCGCTTCTGCACGAATTATGTGTAATAATAATCCTATGCTCGTTTACCTTTTTTTTCTTTGATTTGAAATCCCATCATAAATTTATTATTTGAATTATTTATTTTGGTAGTGTTTTTTTATTTATTTATTTGGGCTGAATTATGTGGATAATTTATTTTGACCGAGATATTTTATGATTTATTTTTAACCGAGTTATTTTGCTTATTTATTTTTTAAAGTTATTGTCGTTATTTTATGTTGACCGGATTATTTGGCTAATTTTCTTTGCTCGAATTATTTTGTCTATTTTGACCTAACTATTTTCTTTATAAATTATTTACTTCTTTAACTGCATCATGCTATTCTATTTCGTTTCCCGGTTAATTTGTTTTATCTCTTGTAAAATATGCAAAGCTCACTAATCTGCAGTCAATCTTTGTAAATTATGTGTTGTAAACTTAGAGTAGTAATTTGCTTATATTAACTTTATTCAGTATATTTCATCCAGTGTTTTGCACAATCCAACAACTTCAACTCACATATAACTAATGTTCATATTATTATTAAAAGAGAGTCAACCGTGAAGTTATTTCACATATATAACAATAATCGACACAGCTTAACTATCACACAATACTTGTTGTCACAATGCAAGTTCTGTATTGTGAGAAGCAAAATACTAGTTCTCACAAGGTCATAGAAGCCTCAGCTTGGTTTATTAACAGTATTTTCCATCGACAGAGCGACCAGCCGCACCCTTGGGCCCTCTCGTAGCCAGCGACGTGACCTCCTCTAGTCTCGTACTGACTTGGCAAGCGTCACCCTCTGACGGAGGAGTCGAGATCTCCTCCTATTATATCGAAAAGCTTGAAAAGTCACAGAAGCAGTGGCATAAGGTTGCTGAAGTTGGTCCGGATGTAAGGTCATATATGGTAACGGATCTGCTAGAGGGGCACGAGTACTTCTTCAGAGTCTTTGCCCTTAATGCTCTGGGTCTTTCAGACGCGTTGGAGGTGTCTGAGACAATCGTTCTCAAGAGTCCCTTCGGTAAGAATTTTGTGTTTACCCATTTACACTTCAGTTATATATGTGCGATATCATTACTAAATTACAATATCTATTATTCATTATATTGCCGCTACCTTCACCTTTCTCTGTAGATAAACCTGGACCTCCTATTGGTCCCTTCGATGTGAGCAACATCACCGAGACGTCACTACACCTACACTGGGATGAACCTGACCATGACGGCGGGTCTCCTATCACTCACTACATACTAGAGAAACGCGAGTCTACCAAGAAGGCCTGGGCTAAGGTTGGCCAAACGGAAGCGACAGTTACGGAAATGGAAGTCACGGGCCTTAAAAAGGGAACAGCGTACTACTTTAGGGTATATGCATATAATGCAGTCGGCCAAAGTCCACCATTGCAGCCGGAAGAGCCGATCACAGCAGGCAAGAAGATCAGTGAGTAGAGCACGTGGCTGGGGTACTGCCCACGTGGAGCTAGCCGGGACACAGCCTAGCACGCGCTCTGCCGATAATATATATATAAATGCGTGTGTGTGAGAGAGAATTTTTCAAAAATCAAAGTAAATATTACAAATTGGAGAAAGGTTGAAAAGATCGGCAGGGCGCGGGCCCCCCACATGACATATTGGTCACGTCACCAGACATAAGTGACGTCAGGACCATCACACACCACTACACACTGTAGCTGACCCGTGGCAGCACCACCGCCGTAGAGAGGCAGCATGGCCTAGGGCGAGCATGAAGACATACCGCCGAGGGAGTTACTACTACCGCCTTGGTCGACCTCAGCTGCCCTCCTTGAAACGAAAGCAGCCAGAGGACGGCCAGCGGGTGGCAGCAACTCCTTCGATCCTTTCCCCCTCCTACTTTCCCGCCATTGGTCCGCTATGAAGTTGGTACAGACATTCCACCACGGGGCTATTGTCTCCACCTTCCTCTCACTCTCATTGCTTACGTAGTTACGCTCTAGTCTTCAAGTTCCACTTGTATTAACTCTACACCATTTACATTTATTTTTAAAACAGCCATTAATTTTAAAAATGATGTGGGGTTATCTTCCTGATAAGAGAGTATACAGTTCAACGAATCTTCCGCAGTGAAGCAACAGCAAACTGAACCAGGAACACGATGATAAATGACACTTCTGGCCTCCTCCATCTCACATAAAGAATTTAAAATGGCATTTTCCCTAAATTACATCTCCTAGTAACCACCATAGATGTCTAGCATTAATATTTAGCAAAATGCAGAGCAAATTTAGATTTTTTTTACTAAATAAGGAATGTTACAACGCATGAATATTATTTCTGCGTTTCCATTGCCAAACAGAGCAATTTTGTTTATAATGAATCTAGTTTACCTTGGTTAAATGTCATATTTCTGAACCAAGCGATGATTGGATAGTATTATATATATATCAAACTTTTTTACCAAAAGGTTGACTACTGTGATTAATGAAGCAGATAGATACGTTATCTTCCCTATGCATGGAGTGACGAAAATAAACAAGTTTCAATTAAACAATTTCAAGCGTAAATTTGTAAAGTATTATCACTCTGTTGACAAACTCTGGAGAAATATATATCTTTCTAAGGTTAAGATATTTAAACTCATGAGTAATAAAAAAAGATTAAAATGTCAAGCAGTTAGATATATAAAACTAAGTCTAATATTTATTACATGAATTCATTTATTTTTCACTTTAAATCACACAAGAACCATTTAGTGTAAGCATTTACAGCAAAGAAATATTTTTTTGACTTGGAACACAAATAGGTTAAAACATTTGTAATATTTGCTTCTGGTGTGATGCACTCCTCAGAATTGTTCTGCATTTGTCCAAAATTTCGTCATATGCATCAGTCATTGGAAAGACCAAATTCAGGCTCCTTTGCTTTGCATTTCGAGTAAAGCATAACGCTAGTGACAAGGATAATAGGCACGGAAACAATACATATTACATATTTCGAAGTAGCTACGTATTATGTGACTTCCCTGAGACATACATTGCTCTTACATATCAAATCATTTAAACTAATTTAGCATATTGGAAGTCAGTGTTAAAAATACTACATTGTAATTTTCAGAGTTAATATGGCGAGGTTTTACCTAGCAAACTTGGTCCACAAGCAAGAAGGAATGCCAGCTTACGGTATCCTAAAGCTGGTTAAATTTGTTCTCAAAATGTCACATATGCCAAACTTTGATAGAGATATCTGGGTTTTTGCTATTAATGTAGACCTACTAACCCACGGAACTGTGCTACAACCCGCTAATACAGCAAGCCACCACCCACGGAGAGACACAATACGTGCACCGGTGATTTTCCATATGGGCAAGCTACCCTATTGTTTTTTTCTTCCCCCCTAGTATTTACGGTGTCTGGGCATAAGGTATCTCATCATCAGTTATCATGCGTGCCTCACCCATCTTGTAAGAGTATCCCACGATATTGAAATGTGTTTAGTAATCAGAGGGTGCTTCATGGAGCCGTGATCAAGCCATTAACACTCGTAATGAAAATCTAATTTGCATAATTCTTCGCGATATGAGTTATATTTAGCTATAACTGACATTAAATGTATCTGTCTTAACTGCTTTGCTTTCAATATTTTGTGGTTCTTTTCTGTGTTTTTATCGCTTTTGGAGCTAGAGAATTGCAGGAGTGTTTTTGCCAATATAGATAAATGTTTATAACTAATATGAGTGCTAATCAGTTGTAAAAGATGCAATACATTCAATTATAGCAGTCAGATATTGTCTAGAAGCTTACTTACCACGGAATAATCATAAATAATATGTTAGCTAAAAATCTTGGGTTGTATAATCATGTCAAGAAAATCCTTATTTGCCAAAATAACATCAATAATTCAACCTCACCATCATGGCTCCACTGTTAAGCCTTTGTCAAGTGAAACAACGAACTCATTATTTTTTTTCACTTAATCTTTTAAATAAGGTCATCCGCATGTTTTTAAGTTTCCCCCATGCCTCATCATTGGATTTTCTTTGATGTAGCTCCCCCGTCCAAGCCTAACAGTCTACAAGTGATCGATGTGACCACTAAGACGGTGACGCTGGCATGGGCACCACCCACCACAACAGGAGGAGCTGATCTCATGGGTAAGACTCACATCCGAAGGTCTGTACCTGGTTTTATATTCTGAACACTCTAATGGTCCTTAGCCTTGAACACAAGTGGAACAAATGTTATAGATATGATATGAACTTTTAATTATCTTTTAATATCCAGTACAAGAGTAGCTTCAATTCCACGGGATAAGTTATCATCTGCAAGTATTACATCAACACAGTTTCTCTGAGGGGAGTTGTAGCGTGAGTAATACCTGGAACCAAATCATCACCACAATATTCGTAATTCAAACTTAAAATGATCACATTCGATGTAAATTGCTTTAAAATTATTTGATGACATTATCAGAAAATCGTGAATATAAATTAAATTTCTACTACACTCCTCACTTTAGAAACCAAACTAGAAAGAAAACAGATTTAACCGTCTGACCTCTGCAGGTTACGTGATCGAGCGACGACTAACGACGGAGAAGAAGTGGGAGAAGGTGGACACCGTCGACGCCTCCGTCACCCTTTACTGTGTGGAGAACCTGAGGGAAAAGTCTGAGTATGAGTTCAGAGTATTCGCCGAGAACCCTGTTGGTCTCAGTTTAGAGGCCGCCCTAACAGAACAAGTCAGGCTAAAGACTCATGCCAGTAAGTGAACATGTGACAAATTGAGTTAACTTTGGTTCCCAATGAAAGCTGTTTAAAAATCACATATTATTTTTTCTTAATGAGATAGCTGACTTTAACGCATTTAATAGTTCATATCAGAATTATGAATTAACAGTATTTTCATTTCTCAATTTCTACAAGTTATATTTAGATGTGATTAACTGTAGAAATGAACATAACATAGAACAAACAACTGAAAGGCACTGCTATTGTTGACATACGGGCGGAAATACCATATGATACACTGTTGTGGTTCAGGTACTTACCATGTTGACCAGACCACACACTTAGAAGGTGTAGGGACGACGACGTTTCGACTTGAGAATGGTCCAGGACGGACCGAAACGTCGTCGTCCCTTCACCTTCTAAGTGTGTGATCTGGTCAACATACTTTAGCCACGTTATTGTGACTCATCGCCTGCGTACTTACCATTTCTCTTGTGCCTTCAGCTCCTCCATCACCACCCACTGCGCCCCTGGAGGTCCGTCCCACCGGTCCCACCAGCCTGATGATTGAGTGGGGAGCGCCCGAGAGTGACGGAGGGGCCCCTCTACTAGGCTATATCATCGCTATAAGAGATATCAAGAGAACTATGTGGATTGAAGTTGGCCAAGTCGGAGCTAACTTCACTAGGTTACACATCAAGGAACTGCAAGTGAGTTTATTCAGGATGTTTCTAGAAACTAGAAGTAAATGAAGATAGATTAGTGCGGATTTCAGAATTCAATTAGATTGTTAAAGCACGAACACATAACTTCATTAATTACGTTTCGCTGAGAAAATGTATGTGTTTTACAAATTAAACACATTTGTCCACTATACATATGTACATGACTACATCATTCTCTAATAAAAAGTTTATTGCTTTACACATTCCATCACGAAATATTTTAATGTTTATTATAAATTGTACCTGTAATATGGTAATATTCAACAGAGGGATATATATGCACCGAAAGGTATATTTCCACTTCTCGGTGTTTATTCACTTGAGAGTATACTTTAGTCCTGAACTATGTTCAGAAGTAAACTTGCTGGTTAATCAGTAATCTATTGTAGTAGCCATAAAAACCCCTCCCTCTGTTGATAGACCTTAAGCTCAACACCAAATCGAAAAAACATGTTGCTGGATCACTTAAACGTACACCTCAATGTTTAGGAGGAGCATGAGTACTTCGTGCGTGTATTCGCCCGCAACGAGGTTGGTGCCAGCGACCCGCTAGAGACCGAGGAGGCTGTCAAGATTATCAGACCAGCCGGTAAGTACATGTTTACTAGTATGCCTCCTAACACAACACGCTCTCCTCTTACACGTCTACTAGTATGCCTCCTAACAACACGCTCTCCTCTTATACGTGGTACACTTAATAAATCCCTTTTACCCCACAACACCCAACCAAAACCTGAATTTGTTTTTTAACTTTTAAAGTAGCTAGTCTATGCTTCATGTAAATCTATATACATATTTAGCCATGTTGACTTGTTTCTTCATTATTTTATTTACCATTCCATAGTATTTTCAATTTGTTTACATACACTCAAATGCTGTATTTGCATGGCTTTGTCCCAGCTCCTCTTCACTTTTAACCTTTATTAAAAGTCATATCTACTTAATAAATCATCTGTATCGTAAAATTGCACTTATCGTTGAATATATTCACTTTTGCACATGGCAGTGTTGTAGATATTTTTCCTGAGTCATTGTAATTGCATGATTACTTATTTTTTTCATCTTTAAAAAAAAATCAATAATTGTAGTGGATTTGTAATGTTGCATTTAACAATGAATTTTTGGAATGCCTTACAAGACATAATATGAACGCTTTGCGATGCTGACTCTGCTCCAATGATTAAGATAAAAGAAAATTACCTTGCACCACTCTTCCTACCCCTACAGCCTACTAGCAATAAAGGTCAAAATTACCAGCATCTTTTGATGCAGTTCACATTTAATCCTTAGATTAAAATAATTGTTGAAAATAACAGAAAATCTGTCACGTCTCCTGTCCAGTTGCTTTCACCCTCAGCTAACAAATCCAAATTCATCATCTCAAGGAAACAGTAAATGTTACGAGAGTGTGGTTGTGGCGCGTATGTAAAACATATGTAACTTGCATGCCTCTAAATTTGCTTTGCTTGTGCAGATGATAATGTCTCATATAAAATTATCCAGCTTTAAGGTCTTACTTGTGAATATATCTTCGACGTTATTTGTCGTAAGAGCTAATCACTCAACTGTTTATTGTCAGTTGTTTTATGACTTGCGAGACTTGAGCCAAGGTGGCCAATAATATACAGTTGGGTTTAAATATTCAATTAATCTGCTAAAGCAGTGATTGGCCATCTTAATGACAAGTAATAGTGTGGTTAAAGTTTCGAGTGTAGGCTCCCCCTTGTAATATACCTTGGTGATTGGCGCAGACTTCACGGAGCTGCCTGAGGACGACAACGCCCCCTCGCTCTCATACTCGACGACAGAGACACTCTCGTGGATGCGGGAGGCCGGCATGGATGCTGATATCTACTCTTATGCCCGCGGTCGTCTCCTCAATAGGGACGAGTACTTCTTCAAAGTCTGGCACCGCGGCATGGAGAAATTTGACGAGAAAAAATAACTTTGTCTTAAATATTTTTAATATAATTTTTAAATATGAATCCTTTGGTTAAGTACTGTCTTGTTAAAAATATACATTTTATTTGTTAATTTATGTTATGTATATTACCGAATATGGAGAATTCTCTCCCCATTTATGGACAGGTCACGAATTAGTGTCCACTCTCATTCCTGTTATGGAGAAAGCCCCTTTTTTTGCGAACTGAAGTTGTATTTACTATTTACTGATGAACATAAGATTTGTCAGTGATTCTCGACTATGTTTACGGTTACGACTCTAGGCATCCTCTTATATGAGGGGGTGCCGGAAGCCGCATATTTAAAGACTTGTTCGCCATAAGGTGTTCGGTCCTGGAAGTCCCAGTGGGAACCTTTCGCGCTGGTCTTACAATTACAGTGTCACCGTCATTACCCTGAGATGTTCACCTGAGCACACAGTAAGCAGAGACCCGGAAGTTTCCAGCTGGGATATTTATGGCTTATAATGTTTCCATGATGTTTGACTGCTGCCTTTATAAGCTGAGATTCCAATCCGTGGACCAAAATCTTGTGGCTGTACAACTCAACGACTTTGATATATGAATCCCTATTTTTGTTTACTGTATAAATACGTCATTATATTGTCTGACCGCGACTCAGGATTTTATATAATCATGAATAATAGTATCTGAACGCGAATGTTCATATGTTAGTGTATCTTTAATCAACAACACATTATGTCCGACCCAAGATGTTTTGTTGTGAATGTACTGTGATAAGCGAACTTACCTAAGTCGGCTGTGTGCTTGCAAAAGAAAATATCTATTGTTCTTTTTCTTGTGTTACCTTATTTATTTTCCAAAAATTTTGGTCTAGTTGGCAAGTCTGGGAGGCTTTTGTAGATCTGCGGCCACACTGCTGCTGCTGAAACTTCCATCTTTTTGACCCGACTACAACAGCCTCTGAGACTTACTGACCAGTGCCAGCATACTAAGAGTGTCAAGTGGGCCCTACTATTGGCAGGTCACGAAGCTGCTGCAACTACTTCTTACACAACCCGTCTGTGACCCAATAGCGGCTCACTTGGCAGCCATGTTTAGGCTTGTTGTGTAGATTGGCAATAAAATTTTTAGAAGACAAAGTCGTATTTTTTGTTGTTGTTTCCTTTGAGATAACTTGGTCACCTGAAAGCAACTAGATAATACGTGACATGATAAGCTAAATTGCTGAGAAGTTCTTAATATAAAAGAAATATTAAATAAGATGACCTTAGAAATTGCTTGACCAGTTGCTTTTAGGCTTGTATATACAAAATTATAATTTGCAACTGTCTTTTTTTTCAAGAGACGCTAAAGATTAAAGGAAGAGTTTACCAAAATGTTGAGCTGAGAATATGCAAACAAATACATGAAATATATATATATATATATGGAGGGTCTCTATCGACATGTATATATATGTATGTTAACTTTATAATAAGACCACAATGAAAACCAAGATACGAACTTGAAATAAATACTAATGTGCAATATGATAAACCTTACATTTGAACGAGAGGCTTGACTTATTTTGCATGATAAATATGCGCATAATAAATGTTTGTGTCCTGACTTCAATACACAGTTATAGAAAAAAATAGATTTAGAATCTGATTGTTCATAGCAGTCGAAAGCTTATTTATATAGGTAAAACACGCTGGCATTGTAGCAGGTACACAGTGTTAAGGGACTGTAGGCGAAATGCTCACAAGGAAAATATACACCGAAAGCTACACTTTTCTGTACATATTTACACCGGAGTGCACACTACATATAATGAAAGGTACAATTCTCTGTGTACGTACTTACAGCGAAGTCCACTTCTCTGTACATAAATACAGTGAGGTACTATCCTCTGTTTATACGTTTACGGTGAGAGATAACCTCTCCGTGTAACTATGTACACAAACAAGTGTGTCTTTTTAAATGTATATGGACTCCGTTAAGTACACTTTTCAATGTACATACTTACACAGAACCGCACTTCCTAACTTAAATTGCGGCACTGTCACTGTTGTTAAGATCTCGCCAGCCAGCTTCAACATGTAGTCGCGTTTACCAAATAACATGCAAAGGTTCACGCAGATTTCATGGTGGGCAAATGACCTACTATCAGACGTGATCAATCTCCGGGGCCTTCCTCTTGCCACCGTGACTGCAAGTGGCAAACCTTTCTGGCCAGGCTACCTATTAACCCGTCCTCTTAAAAATAACGTCACTTTCGCTCGTATGCGCACTATGGCCAAATTTGGACGTAATTTGAAATGAAATCAACTCACAAAAGTGACGTACTGTACCGTTTTCTGTTTGAGTCGTCCGGCTTACTCGGCAAGCTTAGAAGAGGCAAATTTCCATTAACGTTTTTCATAACATTTTGAAACTTTATGAGAATTTCCTGCCCACCTAACCTGTCAGAGGACCCATAACTTACTGTTGTTGGAAAACAAATATCCCAAATTTATTTTCATTTTTTTTTCATTTTCAAATTACGTCCATATTCGGCCGTACGAGCAAACGGCCAAAAGCGACGTTCTTTTTAAGAGAACAGGTTGCTATTGACCACATACAGTGAACTCGTGAGTATTTAATGGAACAAAGACCTGCACCTTATTCCAAGACTGACATTGTCCTGTAGTACATATATGTGCTACACTAGGCCTAGCAATATTTGTGTTTTAGTATTTTTTCTTGGACAGTATAAGATTAATAGTGTAATACGAACCGTTTTGGGGGTTACAACAGTTCATGAAGTTAATTTCGAGTAAATAGTAAATATAAGTACTATCACTTCAGAAAGGATGAGGTGAGAGTACACATGTAATAGTATGCATTATTAATACATGTTTATATATAAATTATTAGGTCAGGTTTAAATCAAATTAAATAATAAGTGAAAATTTATGAAAAATGTAATATTAAAAAAATCCGGTTTGTTGGGCAATTCTTTGTTATTAGATGCAACAGTAAATATATATAGGACCTGGGGATGCAGGTGAGTCCCAGGTTACATTACTTGTTAGCACATCGTGGTCAAGTGGATTAAGATGGATTATTTGGATTATCGTGGTCAAGTGGATTGGTGTGTGTATTCAGTGTGCAGGTTCGAATCCTCCACATGGCTCCAACTGGTTTTCTCACTGATACATCACGTTAATAATAATAATAATTCATTGTGTCGGGGGACAGGCAGCCATTGTATATATACACATTAGGCTTATATCGAACTCCCCCCCCCCCCCCAGGTCGAATTACTAACCCCGCCCAGGATGCAACCCCACAACAAGCTGACTAATTCCTACGTATCTATTTCTAAGTGAACAGATGCATTAGGTGATAGTAAACAAGCCCAACCACTTCTGTCCCACCTGGGATAACATAAAACAATATTTTATCTTATTTTGGTTAGGCCAGGTTGGGTTGTATTGGATTGGGGTTAGGTTCAGTTGGATGGAGTTGGGTTGGGTTAGGATGGCGAAATTTTGCTCAGGTCTTACACCCGACTCCTTTTGCGAGGCATGTAATGCAGGATAAATATCAACTAACGTAGATTAATTTTCTTATCTTTTCTGCTCATTCAGTGATGTGTTATAAAAATTATAATGTAATGAGAGAGTGGAATTAGGAAGAGAGTAAGTAATTTTCAAAAGAAGGCACTGAGCGAGAGATAATTGTAATTCAAATGATGATATCCCCAGTATGCGTGCTGCCCTCTGGCGGCCATAATAAGAAATACGAGGCCACATTGTAAGCAAAACACAGCTGGTCACGAGGATTGGCTCCGGGTGATTACTCGAGTTTATCTATATTTTAAGGTTACATTTTCTCAATTCACTGATATTATGATCCCGGGCGGGACAGAAATGGTTGGGCACATTTCCTTTCACCATGCAGTGAGTAGGTACACAAGTTCTTCTTGATCGTAGGTGCAGTTTGTATGAAGGGATCATCATCCTTCGGTGACTTCACGAGTACAAATGTTGAGAGACGCTTTAATGTTGAGAATGATACGGTTTCAAAAGTGTTTATTGCGTTGTGGTGGAGATAGAGGAGTGGCGACTACACAGACGCGTGTGTTAGAGGGAGACGCCGCACTATATGGCAGGATGTTGTTTGTGGCGTCAGCTGATCCGTGATGCTGCAGCCAGGCATTTGTTTTGTGTTTGGCTGTTGGTGGCGCCAGGTATAAATGTGGCCCAATTTACACACAGAATAGAGTCTATATAGTACCACTTCTGTGCCAGGTAAGTACACTACGGGCTCACCATAGCCCGTGCTACTTGGAACTTGTTCCGAGTAGCTGAATCTATAACAACAACAACACTCAGAAATCACAATAGCGTGATGCATCAAATGAACAAATCCACAAGGGCACAGTCGATTAAGGCACGTCTGGGATCCTCTCGGACGTAGGTTCGAACCCTCATCACGGCCTTTGTGGATTTGTTCATGTGGCCCAATTTCTTGGTCGACTAGTGATATTAATCCAGTGGTTTGACTATTTGATATTTTCCATGTAACGAGAGGTCGTCATCTCCTAATATATGCCCGATGGTAAAAGGTATTTTAAGTGCGATAAATACTTGTTTGAAGTTTACTCAGGCACTATGAGTTCGGAAACAGTGAAGGAGACAGTGTTCGATTGTTTCTGGCACGTGACAGAGGATGTAGAATTCGTTAATATCTGTTCTGTACTTAGAGCTGTGTGCTGCCTGTTTGGTGTGCCCCAGTCTTAATCTGGTCATCGTTACATCAATTTCTCTGCTTTTATATCTGACATATTTCCAAGCTTCCCATTTCTTTTGTTATAAACCCATCGTATAAAGACGCGCTTATCGTTTTTAATTTCATTACACGATCTTGGGTGATGCTATCTTTGAAGGCTCCTTTACGTGCAACATGAGGACTTGGATGACGGGTAATGTGAGGCGTGTTGTGCATCGCATTGTCTTGTTGATACTTCATTATGGAGTATACCACAATGCGCTGGGACCTATTGGATTGAGATCTCATAACGTCAAAAGGTTAATATTTTAGTAGCAAATTCTTTACCATGTTTTATTGAAAGTAAAATATTGCATTTTTTGCGTTTGGTCCAAACGGTAAAAACTGGGATTTTAGTAAAAATGTAAGCATCGAAATATTGAAGTTTTCTGATTCTTGATAGGCGAGGTGGGATGTGTAGGTTTGGCCGCTTCTGGCTAGGCTGCAACTGGCAAGTATAGCAATAACAAATGTCAATCGAACTTGTACTCTGATCCAGATCTATTACTGGCACCACTACCCAGTGATATATTTGGTCTTATTTAAATGAATGTGTTGTACTGAATATCTAATAATAAACGTTGTACCATCAAAGCTAATATTTCCGAATGGCCGCCCTATCACCAGAACGGGAAATGGGAAATTTCATCAAACTGCTTGTATATCGGCCAAAGTGACTCATGGTTATTGATGGAAAGGGAAAAGTGCCTCTTATTCCCCAAGTATACTCTCACACCACGTCTAATGCCTGGGGCCAGATTCATGAAGCAGTTACAAAAGCACTTACGAACGTGTACATCTTTCCACAATCTTTGACGGCTTTGGTTACATTTATTAAACGGTTTACAAGCATGAAAACTTCCCAATCAACTATTGTTGTTATTATAAACAGTCTCTTGGTGTTTCGAAGCTCATTAACTGTTGAATAATTGTAAACAAAGCTGCCAAAGATTGAGAAAAGATGTACGGGTTCGTAAGTGCTTCGTGAATTTAACCCCAGATTTAAACGTTGACCGAAACTTATGGTTCCTTTTAATCCCCTTAAATGGGATGTATATTGATACATTTTTTAATGAATCTGAAATATTTAATATAGATCAGCGTGCCTATTTGCCCTAATATCGACATCTTACGTAATAAATAAGTACTTCACTTTAAATGTAACTTGAATAGTCTTTTATTGGCTTAGCATTTTATTTTCATAATTACATTAGTCGCATTTAATTTCGATTATATTACGAATTGGACAATTTTGAAACCAATCTCAACGGGTAATAGGAGTGATTGTGGAGCCTAGCTGTCCTGTTGGCCCTCTAGTGGTGAGCAACGTGACTGACAAGAGCGTCACCCTCTCCTGGAACCCTCCCGAGAACCTTGGAGGAGGCCAGCTGACCTGCTACATCATACAGGCCACCATGGTCGCACATGCCGACATTATCAAGTGAGTGACCAATAATTTTCTGCCATTGTATGTCGATATGAAACATTAAAAAACTCATTCAATCCAATTTAAGTCCTTGGAATATAATAATTATACTACGTTCTGGTTACTATTTTCTGTGGATAGAAAAGTAGGAGGATTACTGTGTGTGGATAGGCAGGCAGGAGGGTTACTGTGTGTGGATAGGCAGGCAGGAGGGTTACTGTGTGTGTGGATAGGCAGGCAGGAGGGTTACTGTGTGTGGATAGGCAGGCTGAAGGGTTACTGTGTGTGGATAGGCAGGCAGGAGAGTTACTGTGTGAGGATAGGCAGGCAGGAGGGTTACTGTGTGTGTGGATAGGCAGGCAGGAGGGTTACTGTGTGTGGATAGGCAGGCAGGAGGGTTACTTTGTGTGTGGATAGGCAGCCAGGAGGGTTACTGTGTGTGGATAGGCAGGCTGGAGGGTTATTGTGTCTGGATAGGCAGGTAGGAGGGTTACTGTGTGTGGATAAGCAGGCAGGAGGGTTACTGTGGGTGGATAGGCAGGCAGGAGGGGTTACTGTGTGTGGATAGGCAGGCAGGAGGGTTACTGTGTGTGGATAGGCAGGCAGGAGGGGTTACTGTGTGTGGATAGGCAGGCAGGAGGGTTACTGTGGGTGGATAGGCAGGCAGGAGGGTTACTGTGTGTGGATAGGCAGGCTGGAGGGTTACTGTGTGTGGATAGATAGGCAGGAGGTTTACTGTGTGGGATAGGCAGGCAGGAGGGTTACTGTGTGTGGATAGGCAGGCAGGAGGGTTACTGTGTGTGGATAGGCAGGCTGGAGGGTTACTGTGTGTGGATAGATAGGCAGGAGGGTTACTGTGTGTAGATAGACAGGCTGGAGGGGTTACTGTGTGTGGATAGATAGGCAGGAGGGTTACTGTGAGGGGATAGGCAGGCAGGAGGGTAACTGTGTGTGGATAGGCAGGCTGGCGGGTTGCTGTGTGTGGATAGGCAGGCAGGAGGGTTACTGTGTGTGGATAGGCAGGCTGGAGGGTTACTGTGTGTGGATAGATAGGCAGGAGGTTTACTGTGTGGGGATAGGCAGGCAGGAGGGTTACTGTGTGTGGATAGGCAGGCAGGAGGGTTACTGTGTGTGGATAGGCAGGCTGGAGGGTTACTGTGTGTGGATAGATAGGCAGGAGGGTTACTGTGTGGGGATAGGCAGGCAGGAGGGTTACTGTGTGTGGATAGGCAGGCAGGAGGGTTACTGTGTGTGTGGATAGGCACGCTGGAGGGTTACTTAGTAGACATAATATTGAATTTCTTGCGAGGCAGGATCAAGTATAACATTTGGGATTTACGGCACCTGCTCGCTAATGATATGGAAAATGGGTTTACTGAAAATTATATAAAATATATATAAATGTAGCATTTTCCCTGGTAAATTGATGTAAATATGATCTTTATATTGTATATTATTTAATAAAGAACAAAAAAGTGAGTTCCCATTAACAATATTAATGTCGTGTACTTCATTGTACAGGAAACATTTACACTTTGTAAATGTACAAGGACTGAAGACTTTGTACCGCAAAGGCTTCAGACTTTGCTATCCTAGTCAAAGGGATGCCATTCTGCCATCTTTTGCCAGACTTTGCCTTTGCCTTTGTATATAGACTAGTTTATTTTTTTTAGCAACTTATTGTTTCAGTTATGTAGATATATTTATAACAATTGAATATAATTCTACATGTATTTTAAAACGTCATTTGGGAGATGAATATTTGTTTTTGTAATTATATATGTAATTTATGCTTCATTAAAAGTCATGTGAATTTGTATTTTTATAAATAGAACGTTTACATTGTGTATACATAATATTATAGAAAATTAAGTAAAATTTAGTTAATTTAATTTTTAAAGGTGAATATTAGTTTGATTAGATTAAACGCTTTATATATATATATATATATATATATATATATATATATATATATATATATATATATATATATATATATATATATATATATATATATATTATATATATATATATATATATATATATATATATATATATATATATCCTATAAAATATTTAAATCCTATCATTGTATTTAAACAAACGGCTGATTAATAAATTTAAAGTTAAATTCCTAAGCATCAATCCCAACCACTTGTGGTTGACGGTAGAGCGACAGTCTGGCTTCATGCAGGTCGGCGTTCAATCCCCGACCGTCAGTAAGTGGTTGGGCACCATTCCTTTCCCGCCTTCCCATCCCAAATCCTAATCCTGACCCGTTGCAAGTGCTATATTATATAGTCGTAATGGCTTGGCGCTTTAGGCTGATCCCCCTCTCCTAAGAATCAGTACCAAAGCTAGCTATAAGGAAATTATAATGATATACAGGAATATCGAGATCGTGGAGGCGGACAGGACGACGTACACGGTGGAGGACTTGGAGAGGGACGCTGTCTACGTCTTCAGAATCTACGCTGAAAACGAAGCTGGGATGGGCCAGGGCCTTGTCTTGAGAACCCCGGTTCGAGTCAGGAGAAACATTGGTGAGTACAAACCCTCTAAAGTTATTTAATTGGCATCTATCCCGTGGTATGTAATTGGTATATCCCTTGGAGATATACGTCAAAGCGTCGGCCTCACTCTCGTGGGGTTCAGGGTTCGAGACCCATATATAGTCCAGGGAAATGGAACCTCTAAAGAACGTTGACCAGACCACACACTAGAAGGTGAAGGGACGACGACGTTTCGGTCCGTACTAGACCATTCACAATCGACTTTAGAATGGTCCAGGACGGACCGAAACGTCGTCGTCCCTTCACCTTCTAGTGTGTGGTCTGGTCAACATTAGCCACGTTATTGTGACTCATCGCCTCTAAAGAACGCTTAAAGAAAGAAAGACAGGCTCTAAAGAACCTCTAAAGAGCGCATGTGGAAAGCGTCAACCTGATATTCCGTCTTGGTCACAATACCAAACTTTCAAATATCTGTGATGACCAAACCCAACCAACCTGAAGCGTCAGGTCATGTCATCTTCACTCTGGATATATCTTCGTATTACAACTTGGATGGCTTTATTTGCAATGCTTTATAACTGGTTGCATACTGGTCTTATTATAACATGAGGGAATAACATTAATTTCCCCCATACGCACACTCGTAGTGAACGTGTCATTTTTGTACATTGTTTCTCTTCAACGAATCTCGTATATCAGGTATATTAAAGGCCGAATTAATAGCTACATAGTGATAGACATTTAAAAATGTATTGAAAGCAATGGTACTCGTTTTTGACAGCCAATTCTTAATTTTGAATGTGCATATAACTAGGTACCATAGATTATAAAGAATGACATTTCATATAAGTACAGAATGTAACATGCTATCTTGGCAGGTGTTTAATTTGTAAGTAAAAAAAAGCGGTTTTGTTCATAGGCCTAGATTATTGTGGGTTAATTTATGTGTACTGTATTTACTTTACGAATAGGAAATGAATGAATCTCGAGTCATAGATGCGAACACAGAAAAGTTGGAAAATTAAAATATATGAATTTATAGTAAAGAAAGCAATATTGTGTACTTACACATGGTGACCCCAACTAGGAGGTTGGGCTGTATTTTCAATATGTGATAATTCCAGGTTGCAAGTATTTCTAATGTGAATAATGCTCCATTCACAGAGTATTGAATACCGTCCACTGTCGTCATTAAAAATCACATATATCAATTTCGGAAAAATGTGCATTTAGTGTCTACACAAACTTACACGCACACAACCTACCGTTTACACAGTACGTGTGTATTCCTGTATTGCTTCTCGATTTTTTTTTCATAAATATGATTGTTTGCGGCTCATTTTGACTATGTTTTGTTGTATGCACGCATGTTTATTGTTCAACACTTGAGGGACGGGTTTAACACTGGGACGAGTTGACTAGCAAACTAGGACGAGTTGACTAGAAAGTGTCACGAGTTGACTAGTAAAGTGGCACGAGTTGACCAGCAAAGTGCACGACTTGGTGTGCGAGATCACTGATCTCAGTGTTGGGATCAGTGATCTTAACACTGATCAGGGATACAGAATATAAAGCTACAAAAATTATTGCTCAAACATAGATACTGACTCACTTGATCATGAAGTTAACTGGAGAATCTCTCTATACAAATTACCCCAGTAAATTGGAAGTTATTCACTGTCCCGGGTAATCTAACGAATATCAGTATAATTCTCAGTGTTCGTCAGTTGTTCTGGTAACTTGTGTGCGTGTTGAAAACAACCCGGAGAACAGTTGTTTAGGATAAACTGTAACAAATATAGCGAGCTAAAAATAACAAGCTAAATTAGTTTAGGTGTTGAACTTTAAATCACTTTGTTATTTAGGCCACAAATAGCTTACTAGTTTGCCTACAAGCTAGTATACACTTAAGTTCATCCACTTGGACTGGTCGGTACAGCAAGGGCATCGCTTCTTGCTAGTCGGCTTTAGACCTCGATGGTCAAAGTGGTTTAGTATCGTACTTTCACTCCATCCTCACCTCCCAACACTCTTATCCCGCCCTCATATTCCTTCCTTATGTTGTGTGGTCATATGGCTTATCGCTCTCTCCTGAGAGTTACCTGACCTTACCTAAGTCCAGAACAAAGTTAAAGACCTAGAGAAAACTGTCAATGTATGTGCAGTGAGTAGCAGTAAGGTCCATATTGACAGCAACCCGTCCTCTCAACAAGTGCATTTCATTTTGTTTGTTATGGTCCTAAACGTAGAAATTACAAAGTATTATGTAAAGGAGGCGATGAGTCACAATAACGTGGCTAAAGGATGTTGACCAGACCACACACTAGAAGGTGAAGGGACGACGACGTTTCGACTCAATTGATTTGAGAATTGTTTCGACTCACAATCGACTTGAGAATGGTTCAGGACGGACCGAAACGTCGTCGTCCCTTCACCTTCTAGTGTGTGGTCTGGTCAACATCATGAAAAGGAGCTGCTTACATATATCTACGGTTTCTATGTTACCGTAGGTAAGGTTAGGTGGGTGGCTTGGGTTCGTACGCTTCTGGTTAGGTTAAGTTAGCACTTTGTATTTTGTACGTTGTGGCAAATGAAGAGCATGAGGTGCACAAACACTAGTCACTGTACGAAACACACTGTGTACGGTGGTGCTGTTTACAATATTTTTTTTTTTTTTTATTTATTTTTTTTTTTACATGCAAGCATGCGTATAATGTACAATAAAAACAGAACAAATATAACATAGAACAAAAGTACAAAGCACACACACGTACAATGACAAAGGAACAAATCAAGAGAAGACCAGCCAGAAGGGCTGATCACAAAACAAAAATGCATATACAAACATAACACAAATATAAACACAGCGTAATACAAACAGAAGGGAAACAGAGAGGCGAGAAACATACAAAACAAGTCTGCTAACACCTCACACACATAATGCACACATAACAAAGAGCACACCCCAACAGCCTGAAGGGCACACAAGATGACAAACAAGCGCACACGACATCCACAACCGAACACACAAACGCATAGGAACCGCACACCCCCCCACTAGCCATACAAGAAAACCCACAATACAAACCGGAGCACGCAGGAACCGGGAAACAATACCCACCCCACCCACTCACATACACACCCCACAACCAGGCAACACAAAATACATAGAAATCACTTGCGAGGAACCTCGTGAGAAATGTACTTCTCCGGGAAAAGATCATGAGGATATTTCGCCTTGTAAGCTTCCCAGACTAGATCTTCAAGGTCGGTAGGGTTTTTGATCCCCCGCTCTCGAGCGGGTATCATAAACTCGGGAACATCTATATCCGGCGGCATCGGCCAACGCCCAAGGTCACTGACGCAAGTCGCATAACGAGGCCGGGGAGCGCCAACCACGCCCTTCGAGGAAGCAGATGACACCGGAGAAGCGGACGAGGGTCGCCGAGCCTGCCACGCCTTCTTCATCGGAGCAGGTGCCGGACGCTGAGACGATAGCACTTCCACGGATACCGCAGGAGACACGGAAGGGACTGCAGGAAACGGAAGAGGCGGCAAGACCGCTGCCGAGGAAACGGGTAACGAGGAAGGGGCCACAGAACATCCAGAGCGAGCATCCTTTCTCAACATCACTACCAGGCCACCCCGCTCACCACCAACTGCAGCAGGGGGAACCACCGCCCACGAAGAACCGGAGCCATCCGACGCAGGCAACGCACCTGAAGCAGGACCCTCGGACACCGGACCAGAAGTTGAGGCCGAAACGCCGGCACCGGCATCCTCAGGCAAGTGTACCTCCGCCACCACCGTAGTGTGCACCACATCCGGAGCCACCCCACCGTCAACGGAAGGACGACACTCGTCGAATTCGCCAACATCAGCCCACGCAGAAGAACGCCAGGAACGCTTAGGCTCGGGCCGCACATCATCAGACCCGGAGGCAGACTCAGCGACCTGCACAGCACCAACCGAGCGAACCGACGCACGCCGCAGCACGGCAGCCTCCTCAACCACACGGGGCACCAGGCCAGGCACAGGAGGGAATGCCGGAACCACCTCATCTCCCAGCACAGCCGGAACAGACGGCGAGGGCGCAGGGACCGGGACAGACACAGCAGAGGACAAACTGGAAGACGAGGGGTCCGAGCAAACGGCAGGCGGAAGAGGCTCAGGGACACCAGCTGGAGCACTAGGCGAGGACCCAACCTCCGGAGGAGATGCGGCAACAACAGGGGGCGCAACAGGCGGAGCAACAGCTGCTACAGAGGGCACCTCCTCAGCTGAAGAGACGTCCATACCCACCGAATCATCCCCCACAGGAAGGGGCGGAAAATCCTCCTCACTGAAGAGATTCACTGGTGCAACAGCAGGTGCAGAACAGTCAGCAGCCTGATGGCCCAAAAGACCACAACGATAACACGTCCGCGGCTGACGGGCGTAAAACACCCGAACGTTGTACCCCATAAGGCGCACAGAGGACGGAATATCCGCCCGGAGTCTCATGCCCAGGGTGCGAATGTTAGACCTCACACCCTTAAGAGGACTAGAAGACACCACGTTCACTCTCACACTAACAACTGCGCCAAACCGGCCGAAATACCGCCGTAGCAGAGCCTCTGGAAACTCCAAGGGAGCCCCATGCACACTGATGTAAGTAAGTGCACCACTCCTATCCGAGAGGGTGACAGTGCCCGCACCATCCGGCAGGGGCAGTGTCCGCCCCTCGTATCGCCGGAGAAAATCGCGATACGCCACCTCCTCTGCAAACTTCACAATTGCCCTACGGGCCGTTACCAACTCAACTCCATAAATCGCAAACACAGGGACAGAGAGCATTTCACAAGCCAGGGCAATCTCCGGGTAACCAGCCCGCACAGAGAACTCAAGTCCCACAGACTGAGCCCGGACGACAGGGGGTAGAGGGACCCCCATCGTAACGCCACGTCAGCACAGGCGAGCAGAGACACACCCGCCCCCAACCGGCCGAAACGGGCAAACAACACCAACTGCTGGAGCGCCGATTCAACACGTCCGCCCCGTACCGAAGCTAGGGCCAGACTCCTCTGTTTACAATAATTTGAATGTTTGCTGTGATCATCCTCAAGTGGAAGCCTTCAGTTAAGAAGTGAAAGTTAAATATAAATATCAAAATCACATATCCGAGCAGGACTTAACAACGGAGGCGGAGAGAGAACTCTGGTTTTCATTCATTATTCCTTCGGCTGCCATTTATCGAATCATTTAATTCCGAAGATCACAAGGTTCAAAATCAAAGTCTTGTGAGCTTATTCTTAATTACAACAATGAAGGAATCAGTTGTTGGCTTTCATGTTACAGCCTAGTCTGGAGGTTGTTGTTTAAGATTCAGCTATTAGGAACAAACAGTTCCAGGTAGCTCGGGCTATGGTGAGCCCGTAGTGGACTTACCTGGCACAGGAGCGGGGCTGGTTGTTTGGGGTAGTCTGGAGGAATAATATCTCTTCAAGTTGTTTGTAATTTACCAAGACGATTAAACAGGTGATCACGAGGTCATTTGTGAAACAATGGTGTTAAACATAGGAGAATTAAAGACCATGAAATGATTTTTGCTAACTGTCCAATGGATGATTCTAATTTATGTATTTGTTTTGATCTTGATATCCGTGTGTTTTAGCGAGCGATTCTTAACTTGATAACCAACCTCTATGCTGCTAAGACTGGAAGACAATAGCTTACGTTTGACATCGGTCTAACGTTGAGCTTGAGACACCTTGTTAAATATTTGGAGGGAAGAAAGTCTCGGTTATCTTCACTATTGGCCCAAGATTGTCCCAGTTCTTCCTTTAAGAGGTCAAAGAGAAAAAGAAGGCCTTGTGTACCCGAGATATAATACAACTTGTTATCAAGACGTCTCCAGCTGGCCTGCTATAGGTACATAGCTCCTTCTGGATAGCTAGAAATCATTCTTCTTTCTTAAAGTTATCTTAAGAAGAGGTTTGGAGTTCATAAACTAAACATTTGAAGCGCCTTAAGCAGAAAAAACAATAACATGAAACATGTGACTAAGAAACTTTCACGATTCTTCATCACGGCAATAAATGAGTTTATCAACATACGTGCAAGGAAATTGCAGCTATCGCCAGTACACCCTAGAAGCTTTAGGCACTTTCCCACGAAGCTCCAGTTATTCTTAGTATGGGTACAGGGACAATCCTGTTATTCTTAGGATGGGTACATGGACCCGCCAGTTATTCTTAGTATGGGTACAGGGACCCGCCAGTTATTCTTAATATTTGTACAATGAACCTTCTGTTATTCTTAGTATGAGTACAGGGAACCTCTGTTATTCTTAGAATGGGTACAAGGAACCTTCTGTTATTCTTAGTATGGGTACAGGGAACCTCCAGTTATTCTTAGTATGAGTACAAGGACCCTCCAGTTATTCTTAGTATGAGTACAAGGACCATCCAGTTATTCTTAGTATGGGTACAAGGAACCTCCTATTATTCTTAGTATGAGTACAAGGACCCACCAGTTATTCTTAGTATGAGTACAAGGACCATCCAGTTATTCTTAGTATGGGTACAAGGAACCTTCTATTATTCTTAGTATGAGTACAAGGAACCTCCAGTTATTCTTAGAATGGGTACATGGAACATACTGTTATCCTTAGTATGGGTACAAGGAACCTTCAGTTATGCTCAACATAATGTGAAATTAATGCCCTAGACACTCATGAAGTCGTAGAGACAACAGTTATCTTAAGCAGTGATAGATGTCTAGATGTATAACTTAGTGTGTCCTGGGACGAGTGTTTTACTATTGTTTTTTGGCCAAGAGTCTTACTCTACATGAGCCTCCTTTATTTATAGGATTAACCTGGTCCACTGATTACCTGAGAGAGAGAGAGTTAAGAATGTGTTGTCGAGTCGAAAGGTGCATCGCGAAGTATAGTCTCTGGTGTCTTAAGCTTTTGGCACGAACCTTTCCCGCCGAGTTGCTGGTTAACATGTTTAATTTTATTTTATTTCTCTGGGCTAAAACCCTGCGTTAATATTATTGTCGCTGGCTGCGACTGAATGCATTATCGTCGAAACGTATAGTGTTAGGTCCATGTGACGCGTAATAATCACATTAGCGTGTAGGTACTCTCTCACCCGTGTAATGATACGAGCAGTGAAATAGTTGTAATATGAAACAAAAGTTTGGGGATATATCAGCTGTATGTCCACAACTGAGAAGGTTGGAGAAGTGGGCATCAATGAGGGCCGCTTACGTCACACTTGGCAGGAGTGGTAGCCCGGATGGTTGACGTGCCATGCCCCCACTGCCTCAACAGTTTCCCTTCCCCCCCCCAAATACCCCCCCTAGGTGAGAGGGCCGGCAGTGCCACCTGCGCTGGCACCCTGGTCCTGGCTCAGTCTCGTTCCCCCCCGTGAGCGTGGCGCCAGCAGCAGCTGCAAGAGTGGGAGTGGTGTTGTGTTTGTGTCGGATGTACGTGTGATGGTGCTGTAAGTCTCATCAGGCAGTCATGGGCAACAAGCAGGGCCATGAGCTCTCGCCCGAGGAGAAGCAAAAGCTCAAAGAAGAAAAAGAACGAGAGAAAAAACTCCTGAAGGAGGAAAAAGAACGCAAAAAACGAGAAAAGAAAGAAGAAAAAAAGCGTAAAAAAGAAAAGAAAAAGAGGAAGGATAAAGGCTTGTCTGGGCTAGACAACGAGGATGAGGACGCGGAGAGTGATGGTGGTAGTTCAGCCTGGTCAGAGAAGAGCCAAGGATCAGCTCCCGGGTCTTGGTATCACTCTGCATCAGAGCCTTCTTCAAAGAGATCTTCCATCTACCTTCCAGCATCAGCAGGACCTGGATACTACCAACATGACTGTTGGTATCCGGGTTACGAAGACAGTGGCTCAGAGAAGTCGAAGTCACCGTCTAGAGCCCCCAGTTTGAAGGACACTCTAAATATTCGAGCTGGGTCCCTAGAACGCTATCCTCTGGGTGTACCCAAAGCAGAGCCAATTGAACCTTTGCATAAAGCTGGATCCCTGGATTTGTCTTCTGCTGTTGCTAAAACGTATTTGAAAGAACGTGAAAAGCGATCTTCCGAAGGCGAAATTACGGCAGCAATAGCCTCTCGATATGATGAAACAATACGTAGCTCTCGAGATAATATAGAATATACAACACAAGAGAGAGAATCCGTCATCAGCAAAATCGTGTCGGAACGTACACGATCTGTGACAGATCGGGTGTCTCTCAACTCATCCGTCTATCACTCAGCAGAAGAAGGATCGGTTCGAGGCGAGAAGAGGAAGGCATCCATTGAAGACCGGGGTCCTCTCTCAACAGTGGAAGGTCGCTTAGGTTCCGAAACTAAGCGACAGTCACTGGACTACGCCTCAGACCATACTTCAGTCACTGGCTCCATCTACTACTCAGCCGACGAAGGAGGCTCCATTGCTGGCTCTGTATACTACAGCGCCACCTCTGGTTCTGAGATAGAGGATCACGGCGACGACAATGAACTTCTTGGAAAAGGTAATCTTTTCTTAGCGATAATCATTGCAGCACAATTGATTAATCCGCATTAAGTGCAACATATCAAATATTTGAAGCCCTTTATTAGCCCCATAGTAAACAAGTGAAAACTGTCGTTGAAATACATTTTTGTAAGAATGAAAACAAATATGGATAAATTTGATAGGAGCGTTAAGCTAAATCTGACTCTTCCTTGTTGACTTAGTGTCAAGCTGAAAAATGTTGAGCATTATTATGACTTACGCTGGAGCAGATTGGGGGGAAATAACATTAAGGAGAGCTAACCACCTCGAGATAAATGCGAATGATAAATTAAGGTGAAATGAGTTTTTTCTTGATTCCACTTAGATTGTAATAATGTGTGGTGGATAGTATGTGACATGGCTAAGTAGGTGGTGGGGTTTTATTGCAAGTTAATGTATGTGGTGCATGGAGACTTATGCGACAACATATAGCATGTGGTGGAGAATATGTGGCAAGACATAGTATGTGGTAGTAAATATGTGTATAAAGTAAGTATGTGGTAGTAAATGTAGTGGATAAAATGAGGCAAGGCAGAATGTGGTAGAGTACATGTGGCAAGACATAGTATGTGGTAGTAAATATGTGGCAAGAGAGAGTATGTGGTGTGGAATACATGTGGTAGAAATGTGTAGCAAGACAGGTTTATGTTGTGGTGTGTAATGCTGCAAGACAAAGTATGCGGTGGTGATATGTGGTAATA
Organism: Procambarus clarkii; assembly: GCF_040958095.1. Classification (NCBI taxonomy): domain Eukaryota; kingdom Metazoa; phylum Arthropoda; class Malacostraca; order Decapoda; family Cambaridae; genus Procambarus; species Procambarus clarkii. The sequence goes on from NC_091235.1 coordinate 8,464,407, forward strand.
CAGAGCGTAGATGAGGTACGTCACTAAAAATAGAATGGTACTTAAAATAACGCGTGGCGTTAATGGTAAAGTCAAACACTCTCCAGCCTGTGTGTTGATGAGTAAAGTCATCAGCCTGTCAGCCAGGGTGCGCGAGGGAACCCCATGTCTGCCGGCCTGGGTTAAGGCCGGTAACTGTTGTGTTATCCTGTATATATATATAAATGTTTTACCAAGAGGCGTGTATATATATATATATATATATATATATATATATATATATATATATATATATATATATATATATATATATATATATATATATATATATATATATATATTTGATATCGTTGTTTTGTAAGCTATGTAGACGTTGTCATCGTAGCAAGACGATGGTACGTCTGGCTTCGTAAGCCAGATGTTTGGGACAAGCCTCGTCCAGCTTTTCAGAATGACACTTGTGTGTGGTAGGAGATAGTTATATGCGGGTCAGGGTAAGCCCTATTGTTTCCCTTCAGGAATAATCGGGCTCCCTTTGCACCCCCCAGCGACTTCTATGAAGTCTGAATTGGTGATTTTATTTGACTGTTAGTTTTTCAACAGTTTTCAGCTGTAATAAAATAATTAAAATATTACATGTATTTGTTTGTTTGTTTGATTGTATGTAAGTAAGTGACTGCAAGATAAGCATTATAATACTTCGTGCATAATATACAGATATCTGAGTTTATGATATCTGATATCATAATATACAGAAGATATCTAATCTGAGATGTTACCCATTTCTTGGGGTAAATACAATGAGTTTCCAGTAGGTATACTATTTTCGGGCATAAAGTATACATGCTAATTGGTTAATGACCAAACCACACACCAGAAGATAAAGAAACGACGAGATTCGATCCGTCCTGAACCATTATCAAGACGTATCACAAAGGGGGTTGATAATGCTTGAAATTGGTCAGTATAGGCTTCCGTAACAATTTGTAAGAATAGGCTTCAGTAGCAATTTATAAGTAGAGGCGTCTGTAGCCGTTTGTAAGTAGGTGTCTGTAGCAATTTGTAAGTAAGGTGTTGTTTTAGGCTTTTGCGCTAATTCAAGTTCAAGTATGTTTATTGAGACAAGAAAAAAATACATCTCAAAGGGATAGAGTAGATAGAGGCTATTTCTACCCCCCTTTTGCGCTAATGTGTAGCCGAAGTGAGATGCTGTTTAGGCTTCGGGAGCAATGCGTACTTCTGAGTGTTTGGGGAGGGTCAGTTGGATGAAGGGTGTTTGCCCGCGAACAATAATAGCCTGGGAAGCCTAGTGTCTGGGAGAAGGTATGTTGGACGTGCCTTGTTTCTCGTGCCTTCTCCATCCCTCCCCCCCCCCCCCTCCCTCCCCGCTATCCCGCTATCCTCGCGGTATATACGCAGCTCTTCCCAGTGTTACTCTATCTGAAAGATATATGAAAACTGCGGCTACGGTGCCTTAGAAAACTCTGCAGAGGTATCCGCAGATATAAATATCTGTCCGCCCGGGGCTGGGATTAGGAATGCTGTTGTTTTAGATTTAGCTACTTGGAATTGAAATTTCCATTTAGCATGGGCTATGGTGAGCCCGTAAAATTGATTTAGGAATGCGTGGGACGCCTGTCCCAAGGACACGTTGTTCCTCCTGCCCGTTCCACTGATAGCGCTGCTGACGTTGTTGTTGTTGTTTTAGATGCAGCTACTCGGAAGTAAAAGTTCCTAGTAGCACGGGCTATGGTGAGCCCGTAGTGGACTTACCTGGCACAGGAGCGGGGCTGTAACTGACGCTGCTGACGTTTTTCGGGTTTGGTTGTAAAGCTGTTGATTTTTTTTTCTGTAACGCTGGTAGTGGAATATGTTAAAGTTGTGGCGATAGTTCTCGTTTCGATATAATCTTTGTAGCTGGTTTAAGATGTGATATTGATCTTGATTCTTATTTGATTGCCCATGTTACCTCTGCCAGTTTGAGTTAGTATCTGGTACTGATTCTCTTTGTTATATTTGTTTGTGAATGACATGATGGTGCTGTTCTGATAGTTATAATCTTATAGTTTCCTCAGATCTTTATAGTGTATTGTAATCGTATAGATCTTTATATTGTATATTATTTAATAAAGAACAAAATGGTGAACACACGTGTGTGAACTAAGGTTCTGAGGGAAGCAACAGGTGAATGATGAACACACGTGTGTGAACTGAGGTTCTGGGTGGAAGCAACAGGTGAATGGAGGAATACTTGGAGAACTCTTCCCCTCAAGTCATCGCTATGGTGAGCTAGCATCTCTCATCAGAATTTCTCTTTCATACCAGGAATTAGGAATAGAATACTAGCAATAGTAATATTTTTATTTCCTTACGCTTAATTTTATATGGGTAAACATATAAGAAATAAGAATTGTCTGAAATCAGATAATTGATCAAGAGTGTGCGTTTAAAAGTATTGAACATATATCCCACACATCATTTGCCTACTGCACCGTTAATGCAGAAGTTGGCAGCTTCGGGAGTGGTCTCCACAGGAGAGGTTTCTCACTCAGCGAGACTCTTGCTGCTGCTTCAGTACTTGAGAGCATCATCACCGCCAGTCTTCTGGTCCTGAAAAGTTAACAAATAACATACATATACACATGAAGGAAATAGTAAAGCGCCTAACTTCTCTGAAGAGCTCTTAAGACGCTTACAAGAAAATTTTAACTGCTTAACATTAATTCTGTTCCTTGGCCATGGATGGTGACTTGAAGCACAATAGGCTCACTACCGAATGGTCCTGCGTTCCATTCCCATACAGGGCTAGACGTTTAGGTAGGTTTCCTTACCTCCTAAGGCCTCTGTTCACCTATAGTAACTTGTTATCTGCGAGTTAGTCAACTGTTGTGGGTTCCACTCAAGGAAAGGGAAGGTCGATCTTTGGTCTAGACTCTAGTCTCTAGGCTGGACTCTAGCTTAGTCTCTAGACTCTAGCCTAGTCTCTAGACTCTAGCCTAGTCTCTAGACTCTAGACTAGTCTCTTGTCTAGATTCTAGGGTGACCTCGATACCTTAACAGTTTTTCTGTTCCCGACAATTTAAAACCATTTAATAGATTATAAGTAGCCTTTCTATATACCGTATACTATATATGAAGTCAGTAATTAATATGTAAAGAAACTAGAGGGGTACAAGGCGGTGTCCGGGATGTTTCTCCCTTCCACCTTCCCACTCATCTCTCCCCACCTCTCCCGTTTTTTTTCCGCCCCCTTCTCTCCTCTCCCCTCCTCTTCCTCCATTTAATCCCGTCTTTCATTCCCCCTCTTATTCCTCCATTTGACTCTCTGTCCCCTTCTCTTCTCCCCGCCCCCTCTTTCTCCTTCGCCTTCTATTTCTGACTCCTATTTCTTTGCATTCGTGTTTCTTTTGTGCTTTTGAAATTATTTAAAGGTGATAGTTTAAATGATAAAAACTGCAGTTTTGGCCATTAAATTACCAAATTACAGTATCTTTTGTGCAATGCAGTGGAAGATTGCTTGCAATGGGTCGCATGTTTGACATGCCTGACAGATAATACCCAACACAACATGTTTATAACATATCAAACTGAAGAAAGGACGAATTTGGAACAAATAAGTAGGTTAAATTGCAAATCTCTACATTTTAGTTTACGAATAATGTTTATAGAAATACAATGTAGAGGACGGAGTGTTACGCTGCAAACGTTTTGACTGTATATGTATATTATATTATATGAAGACAGATATACGCACATGAGAAATCTATGACGTGGAAAGACGTGCAGTTATTGATTATATGGGGAAGGTGTGTACAGTCAGATATGGGGAAGGTGTGTACAGTCAGATATGGGGAAGGCGTGTGCAGTCAGATATGGGGAAGGTGTGTACAGTCAGATATGGGGAAGGTGTATACAGTCAGATATGGGGTAGGCGTGTGCAGTCAGATATGGGGAAGGTATGTACAGTCAGATATGGGGAAGGTATGTACAGTCAGTGAACGTTTAAAATATCTTGCTTACAGTATTTCAAACAAATCAATAGAACATATAACACTTACATATAAGCCAGATATAAAATTCTACTCTTATCAAGATACTTTACTTAAAAACGCAAATTATATTAAAGCCTAATAATTTTGAAATTAAAACCCTTAACCAAGATATTTACAGTTAACGTGTATGTTATTACGCACCTCATCGTCGTCATCACTTCCTTCGTCATCATCATCATCATCATCGTAGTTACCGCGAAGAATGTCATAGTTGTCGTCCTCGTGGTCGTCATCGTGATTTTTGTCCTCGATGTCGATATTGTCGATATAAAGGTTATCAGAACGACGGGGCTGGTGTCCTTGGGCTGTTGCCATCTTGCCTTGGTGATGCATGTTGTTGCTACTACCATTGCCATGGGCCAGACGGAGGTGATGGTAGAGGTGTGCGCGAGACAGCCTCGGGTGGCGGTGGTGGTCGTGGTCGCTGTGTTGGTCCACCAACAACGTCCCCACTATGAACAGTAAGGTGACGCCCGCTAACAGGGCGAGGTTCCTCACGACCAGAGGCGGCATGCTGCTGGCGTGCACCCTGAATGGGGGCATCATGGTAATATCAAGTTGGATTACACGTGGGGTGGTCTCCTTGAGGGGCAGTAACTTAGGCAGTGACGTTCACACGTTCGTATGAATCTTTGCAGTGACGTTCATATGATTTTAGTGTGTAAAACCGTTGTTGATACTGAAGATTCCTCCGAATGAGCGAGATATTGTAGAAATGTTTTAAGCACTGACCAAGGTTTTTAGAAGTATTAGAATTTACTATATTTTCGATAGTACCCACTAAGTCTGGGTACTCAGCTTCCACCTGTGTCCCCTAGTGTGTGTGTACCACCCGTGCTAAATGTGCGTGCGTTCGAGAGAAATATATGTAGTAGATATAATAGAGGAAAAGTAGATTGGTTAGAAAGGCGGGGTCTAAGAGCTAATAGCTCGATTCTGCAGGCACAAATAGTAAACAGTAAACACACACACACCAGCCCGTCCTCCACAGCTACACACACACACAGTCTGAAGCCCAATAGGCTTCACCACCAAAAAAACACACTTTCCAGAGACTGTTCGTACATTGTGTGTATATATATATATATATATATATATATATATATATATATATATATATATATATATATATATATATATATATATATATTATTAAATATGACCGAAAAAGTAAGATTAATAATTCTAACACGAATTTTCTCAATCTTTCGTACATTATGCTTCACTATTGGAGGTAAATCAAAAATCACTTCTCCAAAATTCATTTTTATTTCTAGTCTGACGCGACACGGGCGCGTTTCGTAAAACTTATTACATTTTCAAAGACTTCACAAATACACAACTGATTAGAACTTGCGTTTCCCTGATTTTATATCTACATTTGAGTGAGGTGGGAAGGGTGATGTGGCATTACATTTGAGTGAGGTGGGAAGGATGATGTGGCACTAACACAAGACAGAACACTAGAGGATATTAATAGGGTATTAAAAGTATCAACACAAGACAGAACAGAAACAATGGGTATTGAATAGAAGTGTTTGTAGAAAGCCTATTGGTCCATATTTCTTGATGCTTCTATATTGGAGCGGAGTCTTGAGGTGGGTAGAATATAGTTGTGCAATAATTGGCTGTTGATTGCTGGTGTTGACTTCTTGATGTGTAGTGCCTCGCAAACGTCAAGCCGCCTGCTATCGCTGTATCTATCGATGATTTCTGTATTGTTTACTAGGATTTCTCTGGCGATGGTTTGGTTATGGGAAGAGATTATATGTTCCTTAATGGAGCCCTGTTGTTTATGCATCGTTAAACGCCTAGAAAGAGATGTTGTTGTCTTGCCTATATACTGGGTTTTTTGGAGCTTACAGTCCCCAAGTGGGCATTTGAAGGCATAGACGACGTTAGTCTCTTTTAAAGCGTTCTGTTTCGTGTCTGGAGAGTTTCTCATGAGTAGGCTGGCCGTTTTTCTGGTTTTATAGTAAATCGTCAGTTGTATCCTCTGATTTTTGTCTGTAGGGATAACGTTTCTATTAACAATATCTTTCAGGACCCTTTCCTCTGTTTTATGAGCTGTGGAAAAGAAGTTCCTGTAAAATAGTCTAATAGGGGGTATAGACTAATAGGGGGTATAGACTAATAGGGGGTATAGACTATAGGGGGTAACCTGCCTTACCCTTACTCTGTAGGGTAAGGCAGGTTCTAGTCAATAACGGCTTCTCCAATGGTTTCATCGAAGACATCATAAGAAGGAAAGTGAAAAGCCATGCAACCTCCGAAGAGACAACTAACACAACACCTATACCCCCTATTAGACTATTTTACAGGAACTTCTTTTCCACAGCTCATAAAACAGAGGAAAGGGTCCTGAAAGATATTGTTAATAGAAACGTTATCCCTACAGACAAAAATCAGAGGATACAACTGACGATTTACTATAAAACCAGAAAAACGGCCAGCCTACTCATGAGAAACTCTCCAGACACGAAACAGAACGCTTTAAAAGAGACTAACGTCGTCTATGCCTTCAAATGCCCACTTGGGGACTGTAAGCTCCAAAAAACCCAGTATATAGGCAAGACAACAACATCTCTTTCTAGGCGTTTAACGATGCATAAACAACAGGGCTCCATTAAGGAACATATAATCTCTTCCCATAACCAAACCATCGCCAGAGAAATCCTAGTAAACAACACAGAAATCATCGATAGATACAGCGATAGCAGGCGGCTTGACGTTTGCGAGGCACTACACATCAAGAAGTCAACACCAGCAATCAACAGCCAATTATTGCACAACTATATTCTACCCACCTCAAGACTCCGCTCCAATATAGAAGCATCAAGAAATATGGACCAATAGGCTTTCTACAAACACTTCTATTCAATACCCATTGTTTCTGTTCTGTCTTGTGTTGATACTTTTAATACCCTATTAATATCCTCTAGTGTTCTGTCTTGTGTTAGTGCCACATCATCCTTCCCACCTCACTCAAATGTAATGCCACATCACCCTTCCCACCTCACTCAAATGTAGATATAAAATCAGGGAAACGCAAGTTCTAATCAGTTGTGTATTTGTGAAGTCTTTGAAAATGTAATAAGTTTTACGAAACGCGCCCGTGTCGCGTCAGACTAGAAATAAAAATGAATTTTGGAGAAGTGATTTTTGATTTACCTCCAATAGTGAAGCATAATGTACGAAAGATTGAGAAAATTCGTGTTAGAATTATTAATCTTACTTTTTCGGTCATATTTAATAATATATGTCTACAGGAAAGACTGCTACCAAAATATACTAATATATATATATATATATATATATATATATATATATATATATATATATATATATATATATATATATATATATGCCCCACAACAGTTGACCAGCAAAATATATATATTTTGAACAATATATATATATATATATATATATATATATATATATATATATATATATATATATATATATATATATATATATATATATATATATATATTGTTCAAACTATATATATGTATTTGTTTAACACATGTAAACACTCACTTCACTTTAGTGAAATATAGTACAGTATTGTAAAGAAATGTACTAATATTCTAAATTTTCAAGTATAGCAAGCACTCACTGCGTTCTTTTCCAACATCACAATTATTTGACTTGTTCTTTAAACTAATGTAATTATCCACACGTTCTTGATGAAACATTGCTCTTAGTCACTTGAATCTTTGGCAGGTGTTGACATAGTTTGGTGGAGGTGTAGCGGCCTGGGGGAGTGAGAGGGTTCCTGGTGGTGGTGTAGCGGCCTGGGGGAGTGAGAGGGTTCCTGGTGGAGGTGTAGTGGCCTGGGGGAGTGAGAGGGTTCCTGGTGGAGGTGTAGCGGCCTGGGGGAGTGAGAGGGTTCCTGGTGGAGGTGTAGCGGCCTGGGGGAGTGAGAGGGTTCCTGGTGGAGGTGTAGCGGCCTGGGGGAGTGAGAGGGTTCCTGGTGGAGGTGTAGCGGCCTGGGGGAGTGAGAGGGTTCCTAGTGGAGGTGTAGCGGCCTGGGGGAGTGAGAGGGTTCCTGGTGGAGGTGTAGCGACCTGGGGGAGTGAGAGGGTTCCTAGTGGAGGTGTAGCGACCTGGGGGAGTGAGAGAAGACGCGCGCGCGGGAGCCAGCGGGCGGGCCTAGTGGCGCCGCAGGTGCTGCCTCCACCCTGTTGTTGGCCACGTAATACATTATAGTCGGAACAGGTGTTTTCTCCGGCTGCCAACTGCTCATTTCCCTACGTTTCTATTATTTGTAGTTTAATCTAATTTGTAAATATTGACTTTTGTATTATTATCGAAAATCTCCGTTTGGTACAAATGGTGAGGGCCGCGTGCTATCGTAATGTGTATATACATGTATATAAAGGCGAGGTATAGTTTGGCGAGCCACGTGGAGTAGTAACCCGGCCGTGTGAGCCCAGCCACGTGCACCGCTGGTTACAGCCACTGTTGTTTACGACACGTCACTAACGGATCATCCCAAAATGTGTAAATATTATACAATCTGGCGCCCTCCCGGGCTTCAGAATATTGTTGCTCGGCTTCGTTGCTGGAACTGACTTCGAGTGGGATTCGGACAGCGGCTCTTGACTTCGAATCATATTTTATAAACATGATTGGGAGTTGCTGTACTGTTTGTTGCCTAGAGATGAGTAGGATAGAGCGAGAGGGTGGAGGGCTGGCGGGGGGAGGGGGGAGTGTTGACTGATTGATAGATACATAATGTCAATGGCGCCGTGATGGAGTTTTACCCTGAGAAGTATTGGCGCCGGATGCTGTAAACTTTGAAATATTGGCACCGGATGCTGTAAACTTTGAAATATTGACGCCAGATGCTGTTAACTTTGAAATATTGGCGCCGGATGCTGTAAACATTGAAATATTGGCGCCGGATGCTGTAAACATTGAAATATTGGCGCCGGATGCTGTAAACATTGAAATATCGGCGCCGGATGCTGTTAACTTTCAAATATTGGCACCGGATGCTGTTAACTTTGAAATATTGGCGCCGGATGCTGTTAACTTTGAAATATTGGCGCCGGATGCTGTTAACTTTGAAATATTGGCGCCGGATGCTGTTAACTTTGAAATATTGGCGCCGGATGCTGTTAACTTTGAAATATTGGCGCCGGATGCTGTAAACATTGAAATATTGGCACCGGATGCTGTAAACATTGAAATATTGGCGCCGGATGCTGTAAACATTGAAATATTGGCGTCGGATGCTGTTAACTTTGAAATATTGGCACCGGATGCTGTTAACTTTGAAATATTGGCGCCAAATGTTTTAAATTTGGAGGTATTGGCGCCGGAAGTATTGGCGAGTTGTTGCATCACTTTTTTTTTAATTTAGAAGTGTCGATGCTGCAAATTCCACCTTTGGAAGCGTTTGTTCCCGAGTACCAGACTTGCAAAGCTTGTGTCGGATGTCTTAGCTTGGTAAGGATAGATTTAGGAAGTTTTAGCTCTCTCCATAATGGATTGTTTTTCGCTGCGAACAATTAATCTTAAGATAGTCTGGGGGTGTTGAAGGGGTCTGAAGATAGCATCTTTCAGTCAGCCCACTCTGACGACTGTGGTCTCATACTTTAAAGACATTTTCCCTACTGACGCCAATCAGGCCGAGCTCAGGCTTGGGTACAAATATTACTGGGAATATGGGATAGGTGTTCATGATAATGACACGAAGTGTGGTATGTTAAGGTCTCACACCCTGGCCCATTATGTTCTTGATTGTTCGATGATTAATGTATATAGAAACACTGAGATAAGGACTGTTCCTGAACAAATACCCTGGATGTGTCACAACGGAAAGGTTGATGATATTCTTGAGAGATATAAGAATTTTGCACCAAGACTGTAATATTTTGTTGAATTATCTGCATGTCTCTTGCAAATTGTGTATACAGTATACCTAGGTCATAAAAGTATTTATGTGTACGTCTGATACCATACTACTTGTGTAAAGGAGGAAATGTAGATGTTCATCTCTCAGAATGTTTGGTAATATGTTTATTGTTTGTGGTGTGTGTCTATGTATGTATTAACACGATGTACTGAACGGGGTGAGAATAGCTTGAGCTACCTCATCCCCTTGTGTGTATTTTACCTCAATAAACTTATTTCAATTCAATCAGGCCGACGTCGTTCGCAGGCGATGATTTACCTTGGTCTCTACGTGCCTATGCCGAAGAGTTTTAATCATATAAATCGTACAAGTTAGAGTGAACAGCAATGCTTTAACCTGACGTTGTCAGGTCGTAATTTGACGTATCCATGACGTATTCGTAGCTTGAGGGAGCTAGATACAGCAAACACGGCTATCCATTCTCAGTTTACAAATGTATAATTCGTTTTTATCCGGGGGACAGGCAGCCAGTGTATGTACATAGGCTGGTATCTAGGTCCCTCCTTCCCCTCTATGGTCGAACTACTCACCATCCCCAGGATGCAACCCCACAACAGTTGACCAACTCCCGGGTACCTATTTACTGCTAGGTGAACAGAGGAATTGGGTGAACGGAGACGTACCCAACCAACCATTTCTATCCCGCTCGGAATTCCGAGTTTGGGAGTCGAGAACGAACCCAACTGTTGCGCTTTAGCGTCCACTTAATTTAGCGTTCTCTTAAATGGAAAAATTTATGGGGAAGATATATTCCCGCCGCAAGAATGAGTTTTCTCTTTGTCATGTTTCAATACTTAGTTTTGAATGATCTGAGTCATACTATAACACAGTGCGTATTTACGCACCTGACTTTGCGAGTACGTGAGCTTAAGCGTCTTAGTTCAAGTAAGTTTATTGAGACAAGAAAGAAATACATCTCAAAGGGATAGAGTAGCTTAGGCTATTTCTACCCCCCCCCCCCCTTAAGCGTCTTATATTGTCGACTAATGGTCCCGTGTGACTGACCCTACAGCTGTAGAGGGAAGACTTCTTCCTCCCCAAATACACTGTTCTCACTGACTGAAGAACTCCCTCTTTATACGTCTCTTGCTCATTCAGTTTAGTTATCACTTGCGCCTTCTCCTCCTCCTGGTCGCAACTCACTCTGTATTCACCTAGTTGTGCTTGCGGGGGTTGAACTCTGCTCTTTCGGCCCGCCTCAACTATCAATCAACTGTTACCAACTACTTTTTTTCCCCACACCACACACACCAGGAAGCAGCCCGTGACAGCTGACTAACTCCCAGGTACCTATTTACTGCTAGGTAACAGGGGCATCAGAGTGAAAGAAACTCTGTCCATTGTTTCTCGCCGGCGCCGGGAATCGAACCTGGGCCACAGAATCACGTGTCCAGCGTGCTATCCACATAGCCACCGGCGCCATCTGTGTGTGTGTGTTTATTTAGTTGTGCTTGCAGAGGTTGAGCTTTGGCTGATAGGTGTGTGTTTAATGTTAATTAACTAATTAGTCTCTATTTCTCCACCTCTGTTAACCAGGGGCCAGATTCACGAAAGCACTTACGCAAGCATTTACGAACGTATACATCTTTCGTCAATCTTTGACGGCTTTGGTTACATTTATTAAACAGTTTACAGGCATGAAAACTTCCCAATCAACTGTTGTTATTGTTATAAACAGCCTCCTGGTGCTTCGGAGCTCATTAACTGTTTAATAATTGTAAACAAAGTCGCCAAAGATGGAGAAAAGATGTACAGGTTCGTAAGTGCTTGCGTAACTGCTTCATGAATCTGGCCCGTGATCAGTTAGTTGCCTTGGCGTTGTATCTCCTCCGTGACAATGTATCTGCCTATACCTTATAACTTTTTACCATTTTTCGTGATGTATTTACGCACATGTTGCATTATTGTAATAATTCACAACTATGTATAGTTATACATGGGTTGCTCTGCGCCGGTATAACCAAGTCTGACGCATATTTTAGTTTTCTTTCCTCCCCCACCCCCCATGCAGGTCGGCGTTCAATCCCCGACCGTCCAGGTGGTTGGACACCATTCCTACCCCACGTCCCATCCCAAATCCTTATCCTGACCCCTACCAAAAATGATATATAGTCGTAATGGCTTGGCTCTTGCTCCCGATAATCCCCCCCTCCCCCCCCCCCCAATTAGCTTTCCTTAATAAACGTTTGCTGACAGTAGTTCTGGCTCGATATGTGCCGAGATAACGTGTGGATTGAGAAGATGAGGTTGTATGAGGGAGGTGGTTAATGAGAGCCAGAGTTGTGGACCTGGGTCCAGATTCACGAAAGCACTTCCGAACCTGTACATCTTTTCACAATCTTTGGCAGCTTTGTTTCCAATTATTAAACAGTTAATGAGCTCTGAAGCACCAGGAAGCTATTTGTAACAATAACAACAGTGGATTAGGAAGTTTTCATGCTTGTAAACTGTTTAATAAATGTAACCAAAGCCGTCAAAGATTGAGGAAAGATGTACACGTTCGTAAGTGCTTGCGTAAGTGCTTTCGTGAATCTGGCCCCAGGTCTATCCTGCTGGTGAAGTACAGGTTCGAACGCAGGTTCGAGTCCTCGTCACGGCCCTTGTGAATTTGTTCATCTGCTGGTGAAGGTTCACACTCGCGCCCTGTGTCCAGAGGCCCCGAGTCGGTGCGTGTGTTCATACTATACCTATACTTTACCCTTGGTGTTCAGGGTAAACTTTTTGACCGAACATAAGAACAAAGGTAACTGTAGAAGGCGTATTGGCCCATACGAGGCAGCTCGAACTTGTACTGTAAGTGATGAAGACTAAATTTTTTTTTGAGGGGGATGAGTACATGTTTCGAGTATTTTTTCTTAAGGGTACGACGGCCTTGTGGTGTAAAGAGAGACTGAGGGCCAGCCAGCGCCACAGAGTGCGGGGAGGGAAGGGAAAGGAAGGGAAGGGAAGGGTGGGGGGGGGCAGGTAATATATCGCACCTGTTCAGGTGTGTGGTGTGACGGAGTTCCCCCCCTTATAATTCTCCCACGCCTGCAGTAAGAGTCATGTCTACTTTTCCCAAGCGTTCTCTACGTTGCAGGCTACAATTTGATATATGGGAGAGAGTGAAGTGTTCTCGGAGAGCCGAGAAATTTGTGAAATAGTAATATTTTGGCCTGTGGTTTAGGCCCTTTAGGGAGCCAAGATGGCGCTTACCTCTCTGATCTCCCGCCAAAACCGTGTGACGTCAGTGGCACCGGATTGGTCACCGACAGCAATGTGGCACCGGGAGCCAATGAAAACTTCCCTTAGCGAAAGTGACGTCACGATGGAAGGGGGTCCGGGCCGCGCGCCACTCTGGCGCCAGCAGTCAGTCGCGACACGTCATAGAGGTCGGACGTGCGACGAGTGGTCCTGTCTGTCGGACAGCTGTTTCCCACTACCGTGGATTTACGCGTCACCTGAAGTCCGCCAGTACTCTGAGAAGTCTTCCCTAGTTCATGTGTTGAACCAGAAGAGGGAATTGACGGTTATTTGAGCAACAAGTGCTCCAGTCAGGTACTGTGCCAGTAGCAGTGAAGCCGTGCAGTGACGTATGTTGACGTCTGTGGCAATTCACCAGTTCGTGACAGCGTAGTGGCTGACAGAGCCACTGGGTAGCTGAGGAAGAGAGGACTATTTGGGGAAACCGAACGACTGTAGCTGAGACGTAGGCGACAGCCGTTGCTGGGAGAAGACGACGGCCAGGAGACCGACTCCAACCTTCAAGAAGTCAAGGAGGAGGACGGACCTGCAGTGAGGAGGCACGGAGACGACGCGCTAAACGGTGGGACGACGAGAGGCTCTGGTAGGACACGACGACGTGTAGTGTGGGGGCGTTCCCGACACGAGGACCAGGAGCTACATCTCGACTCTCATCGGAGGATAGGGTGAAGTAGGTGGTTCTAGTTCCCTCCCCATTCCCCTTTAGTTAGCTATATTATTTGGCTATATTATCTAGCCTGAAGATTTTATATGTCGTGAGCAAGTCTCACCTATGTCACGGTAAAGCACCAGTGTGCTAGACAGTACTATCAA